>NW_012267224.1:25621211-25718987 GCF_000151885.1 Dipodomys ordii
AAATGTACTATGTGATTTTTTTTGTTTCTCTTGTATGTTCTTCCCCCACAGTATAATGCCTGTTTTCACTGTATTTGACGTCAGTGCCCTGCCTCTTGTATATACATTTTTCTAAATGAGGAGGGGAAGGAAAAAAACAAAATGCTGAAACAAGGATACAGGTTGACCTATTGTAACAATGACATGTACAAGACACTACGATGAAAACAAACTTTACAACTTGAGGCGGGGGAGGTTGGGGAGGTGGGAAAGGAAGGGATGGTTTGGGAAAAACAAAGGAGGAGGTAACAATGCTCGATAGGAAATGTACTCATTACCTTACTCATGTAACTTTAACCCTTCTGTATACTACTTTTTACAATAAAAAACATAAAAGGGAGTCCTAACTGGGCTGACATCTCCTCACTGTGTGAGGATGACACAAAGTGGATTAGAGAGGGCTCAATAAAATTAGCTAAGATTATCTGTTTTTCAGGTACTGTTTGTACTCAGAGCATGAAGAACATAGCAAATGCTATGGACATGGAGCATGCCTCTTTTTCTGGGTTTGTCTGTAGTTACAGACACCTCTAAAGTCTGCCTCCTTCCAGTAGACACTACCGATATGTTTCCTGTTTCTCTGCACACATGATTCCTCCTCTTCATGCACTCCTTGTATCTCTGTACACCTAAAGTCTCTTGCTTGTTGCTTTCTTCTCTGGCAGGAGAAGAGGTCTGTCTGGTCCCTTCACAGAGACAGAAACATTTGGTGACACCTGAGGTTCACAGTGCCTTTCTCTATTACTTCACCAGATTTCTGACATGAGGTTTTTGCCTATGGATCTTCCTGCTAGATGGTGAACCTCTTTGGACTAGGCCCAGGATCTACTCTTACACTCTGCCCTTGGTATGGTGTCTGGTATCTGCTAGATATTCAGGAAAGTATGTAGAAACTGGATTACATTGGTGTGAAGGTTGGCTCAGTTTATAAATAATCATATTTCAAACATCATTTTTATGGTACACTGGTTTAAAGGCATCTAATTATTTATTATCTACTATAGAATAATTCTGGAAAAATTCTCCGGTGGGTGCCTGACAATCTAAGACTGGGAACTTGACAACACTGACCTTCTCATGAGAACAGTGTAAATCTTGAAAATGCACATTAATAAAGATGGTTAGAATTCCATGTTAGATACAAACGTACACATAACTCATGCACTCAGCTAGAAACTTGTGAGACAGCAGTAAATGTGTAGTAATTGTAGACGTTGAGGCTTTTCACATGGTGTAAACATCCCTCTATTAATTGAAAACATTGTGTGTTAACATACATATCTCAATTTCAAAGTTTGTATATTTTTGTTCTATACTTAAAAATATTTTCTAAGAGGACTGTGGCCTACCTCTCATATTATTTCAGGATCAGCGCAAGAGTTATTAAAAGACAAACTCAAGCGATTCCCTGTATTTACCAAGGAAACAAAAAGGTCACTGCTAGAAATCAACAAGCTTCTTATTTTCCAGAGGTGAAATCCAAGGCCCCATAGAGGTTCAGTGAGTTCTCCAATAGCATGCCCTAAGCCAGCCAGTACCTGGAGTGGGTACAGGGTGCAGCAGGTGACACAATCAAAGTTTAGTGGCCTCTATCAGGGTTTGGGTTACATTCTGGGACTAGCATGAAACTGGTGATAGTGATGGTTTTCATATAAGGTAATTCTCAGTTCTGATATATTTTCAAACATAAATATCACTGGTGTTGGGAGGAGAAAGACCAACTGGAGGCTGTGTAGGTGGTGCAGGTATGAGATTTAGGGCCCAAGTGAGAGTGTGCTAGTGGAATTAGAAAGAAGGAACGGGCTTGAGATATATTTTAGAATTGGAGTCAAGAAGACTTTTGGGAGGTAAAGAAGAGGGAGGGATCAAAGATGCCTTCTGTTTCTGATTTGGACAGAAGGTAGTGCTTTTTCTGAGATGGGCAGATAGGAGTGCAAGGAACCAAGAAGCCGGTTTTGGACACATGGGTTATATAAGGCTAGAAATAGAAACAGTGCAAATGACATTGCTTTGCATTGTATCAGCACTGACTAAGCATGGGCTGGTTCTGTTTTTACCATTGCCCCTGTCGAGACCACCCAAGGAGAGTCAATAAGGTTAAGAACACAGATCAGAATGATGATGTAGTGTGGCTACAGGAAGAAACAGACACATTTATTGGCAAGTGTATACAGATGCCTTGAATGTTGGGTACAAATGACATTCACTGTAGTGATATTTATTTTGATGATTTCTCTGTAACTAGTCAGAGGCCTGCTTTGAATTATATCTATTACTGTTTATCGAAAGCTTGAAAGCTTAGACAGCACTTGTCAACAAGATTTTCCTCTTCTTCTAAAGTAAACAGCTTTAACTCATAGCAAATAAGCAGCTAAATAGTTTATTAGCATCAATATCAGCATTCTTTAGTATTTAGGTGTTATCCATTCTTTTTTTTTTGGGGGGTCCGGTCATGGGGCCTGAACTCTGGGCTTGGGCGCTGTCCCTCAGCTCTTCAGCTCAAGGCTAGCGCTCTACCACTTGAGCCACAGTGCCACTTCCGGCTTTTTTCCTTTTGCTTTTGTGGTGCTGAGGAATCGAACCCGTGGCCTCAGGCATGCAAGGCAAGCGCTCTACCACTGAACCACCTTCCCAGCCCCGTGTTATCCATTCTTTAAAATTGGTACAGATGCCAGTGGCTCACACCTGTAATCCTAGCTACTTAGGAGGCTGAGATCTAGATCTAGAAGATCTCAGCCAAGGCAGAAAAGCCTGTGACATTCCAACTCCAAAATGACAAGCACAAAGCCAGTCTGGAGGCATAGCTCAAGTAGTAAAGCACCAGCTTAGCAAGCAAGCGGAACAAGCACAAGCCCCTTGAGTTCATGCTACAAGTTCAAGTCCCAGCCAGGAAAAAAAGGGCATGTTTACAATAGACAACTTACAATAGTACAGAAGTGTCATTCATTGATGGTGGAGATTGATATTATCTTAAGAGAGCACACTTTTTATTTATTTATTTATTTTTCTAGAACATCTTGAGTTTGGGCAGGCTCTGTGCTTAGATACTCCTCTACTGCTCTCTACTGTCCAAAATGATTCAGCAGCTAGCTATGTTTGCACACTCAGCAATGCATGGAAGAAGTAGCATCCTTTATTGTCTGTACCTGTACTTCAGCCAGGTTTATTATAGGGAGATGTACATGACAGAATCTGTCAAAATGATGACCCCCATGGGGTAATCAATAGTTTCAGAAAACTATTTGCAAAGGATTTCTATGGGCCATTATTTACAATCACTATTTCTTGCTCACTCAAACAGGGTCTTTTTTTTTTAAAATCAGGTTCCAATGTGAACTGCCCCATTCCTTGCTTTCCTGTGATGGCTTTTACCAATGTTATGGTTCAACATAAAGAAGGTATTGTTTCTGTACCTTCAACCTCAGTTCTGGGTTCTTGCCAGACCAAAAAAAAAAGCCTATAATAGTTCATGAATGAAGAAACAGAAAGGCATGATAACTGAATACCTACCACATAAAGACACCAGATTCTGTCAAACCAAGTGTAAATATTTCAAGACCTACATTTGCAATGTCCAGTGCTTACAGAATTGGTTTTAAGGCATTTAAAATTCACAGTGATACAGTAATTTGTACAAAGCAATATTTATCACTCGTATTACATGCTATGAAAGGAATGGTAGCTTTATTTTAAAGCACCCCCAAACAATCTAAAAACTGTAATTTATATATTCATACATGTGTGTACCATTGTTCAGGGAAGATGTATTACTTTATCCTAATGATGCTTATCTCAAAAATCTGAACACAACTTCAATAGCCAACATTTTCTAGACATCACTAGTTTTCTTTATAGCTTTTTTTCTCTTTATCTATAGTTTTCTTTTTCTCAGCTTCAGGGCTGAGTTTCCTTGACACTTTCAATGATTGTTTATTCAAATTACCAGAATTTAAGAGATCTTGAGTGTAAGACTTTGAAACCCTTATAAGATCGTGAAATGGTGACCTCTGCTGGAAAACCCAAGAGAAACTAGTGTCACAAACCCTCGTTTTTTTCCCTTTGCTTGGCTTTCATTATCTGTAATATAGGAAAAGAATTATTTGTGCTTCCTTTAGGAGTGAACCTAATCTCCTTGCCTGTCAATAAATAGATCCTCATCAATACAGATGCACCTTCAGGTGTCTTCTATTCTGGAAAACTGAGGCTTCCTAAGAGAAGGTCTCATTCCAATTTTGACTCCCTCTCTCTCTTCCTCCATTCCATCCTTATTTTTGTTATCTGGGTTTATTGAAACAAAAGCCAAAAAAGCCACACCATTAGGTTTTAATCAGTGAAAGCAATGCTATATAACAGCAAACAGATTCTAGGTCCATTCCTGTATCCTTGCAATTGAACTCACTTTTAACTAACCTGAGTTGCTTCCTTAATATCAAGTATTCTGTAAGGTATAATATGTTGACAATTGCCATTTTAGCACATGAATCCTCACAAGGGGGGTTACTTATGAAAAATACTCCATTGCATTCAGTAAGCATTTAAAATTCTTTACAATGGACTACCATCTACTATATTCAATTTTACTCAGTCAAACTCTAAAAAGGCTGGGTGTTTTTCTTTCATAAATGATTATTTTAATTGTATGGATTTATGGAATGCAATAGGATAACTTGATAGATGTATTTAGTATGGAATGATGAAATCACAGTGGTTAACAATTCCATCTCCAGTACTCATTGCCTTGCTCATGTAACTGTAACCCCTCTATACAGTATTTTTACAATAAAAATGTATTTAAAAAATAAAAAAAATAATTTCATCTCCATAAGTATTTGCTGAAATTTGTTTGATTTAACACATAATGCTTACATGCTTATGGCTACAGTGTAGTACGTTTTATGTACTGATTAAGTTAGGGAAAGTAACATTTCTATCTCCTTGTCATTACTTGGTCTTTGAGACTTTGCATTCCTTTCTCTTAGTTATTCATAAAATATATAATAGGTTACCATGACCTTTACCCCTCGTTTCCCCTACTACTCTAGCACTCACTACTTCTACCTGTCTATGTTTAGGGGGCTATTAGTCAACCTCCTATTATCCTATATCCCCACCTTCTCAGCCTCTATTAATCATGAATATACATTAATTATGATCACATATTCCAAGTAACTTTTTCTTCAGTAGTCACATATAACACTGAATAGTATTTATCTTTCTGCATCTAAACTTATCTAACTATGATTGACAGAATCAATAGGAAATAATGAGAAATAGTTGGTCAACTGGGATTCCTAATCAAGGCTAAGTAGTTCTTGTTGAACCATTAATGATAAACTCTCAGGTTGGAAGGGTCCTAAAATGATCTACCATCATGCTATACAGGGAAAGACTCTGTGCAGTGTGTAATCTCAGATTCCAAAGACTTCATTTTGAGCCTTCTTTTCTTCATAGGTTGTCTTCAAATATCCAAAACAACTTTAATGAAATACAGCTGGATTATGTACCTTCCCAATAATGTAGGAGATGGAAAAAATGATTTTATTTGCCCACACCTTTTACAAGCCAAAGTGTGAACACACTATCAAAACCTCCTGAAACTTATTAAGCTGAATTTTGTCACCAGGAACACATTTTATAACTTATTTTTAAGGGCTCTAAGGAATTTTGAGCAGGACATGGGTCTTTAAAAACACAATTCACATATTTAATTAGGAACCATGCAGTTAAGTCTCAGATGATTTAAGTTTAAAATTTTCTCTTGGGGTTTTAAGGGTACTGATCATAAGATACTTATTTAATCTTGTTAGACTGTGTGACTGCTCTCTGGCACTAGGGATAACTCTCGTCCCCCTCCCCCGCCTGCCTGCCCCCAATATGGCTCCGGAGAGCTTAACAGCATATTCAGCACATGTTAGTGAAAACATATGAGCAGATTCAGCATTCTTCAGCCAACATTTACGGACCATTCCTACTGTAGCAGTCATTTTAGTTATTTCCAATAAATATTTATTTCATTTGGCATGGTGCTTAGCTCCACATTTTATTAATTAGCCGTATGTTTCATCCCAAATACTAAAATAGAAGCCTTTCAAGTCACTAAGAATCCCAAATGCCTATACTATGAAATGTTAGTATCATCTCTGTGACTTCGAGGATTCAAGTGCTGAGATATTTTAAAGAATGTTTTAGAGAGGTGTGTAGTACCACAGAGCAGCACGTTACAAACCATGGCAGTTTAGTTTTATTCTATTAAAAAAAAATCACTCTCCCCGCCTCCCGTACCCCGCTCCCGCCCAGAGGTGTCTGGAAAACTTCCTTTAGAAGATTGCAAAATGCCAGATGTAACTTTTTTTTTTGCTTTAAAACATTAGTTTAGGAACACAAACATCAAATATTTATAATTTCAGAAGACCCACGTATCTGTCTGGAATTCTGGGTCAAAGACAGCAGGTTAAGGTTGATTTAGGTTTAAGAAAGTTGCTCCAAATATGCAACAGATGACACTCTGCAATTCCAGCTATGTCCACCCATGCTAGAACCGAGCCTGAACACATCTGGGAATTTCCAATCAGATAAGAAAACACTAAAAAAGAGTGGAGATTATTTTTTCAAGCCGTGAAGATTGTCAAGATAATTTCTCTGAAGACATTCAGGAGACAGAAGTGACATGCAATTTTCCATATTCTGCTTTTGTCCTTGTCCCTCCTGATATGGGATGGCCGGGGAGGGGACACAGCCAGGTAGGTCTCGTTCTAGCTTGGTAGGTACCTCTTCCCTCCACAGCTAACCCTCTGCACCCTGGAGGACATAGTGTCTTACCTCTACTTTCCCTGGGTGATTTAGAAAGGAAAGTCCTGCCAAGTTTTCTTAAAGCTGCTGACAACAAATGAGATTTTAAACTTCTTACAGCTTCTGCTTTGTGTTTCAGGGGAAAGACATCTTGATAGGAAGAACCTAATTTTCATAGCTGATAATGAGGGCTCAAGGTTGCCTGAGCTAGTGATGCTAGTGATGTAAGGGAACTGGCCTGCTCCCAGCAGCTATTTTGTGCTATGTGTTGTGGTGATGCTCCAGTTCCTCAACTCACAAGATTTCTGATCTAGTCAAGGGTTACAAATCATTTAATTAAAATATTTTAATTTCTTCTTTGGCAAAGTAGCCAACAAAAATCAGTAGTTTTTCTATATGCCAACTATAAGAAGAACAAGGCTGAAGTCAGAAAAGCAAGCCCTTTTTTAATAGCCTCAAATCAAAACAAAACAACAACAAAACCCTAGGAATTAACTTAACCATAGAGGTGAAGGACCTTTATGATGAAAACTTTAAAAACATAAAAAAGAAAATTAAAGCAGACTTAAGGAAGTAGAAAAACCTCCCATGCCCCTAGATTGGGAGGATTAACATGAAACTGACAATACTGCCAAAAGCTATATACAAATTCAATGAAATACCCATCAATATTCCAACAACATTCTTTAATGAAATAGAAGAAGCAATCCAAAAATTCATATGGAATAATAGAAGAACCCAAATAGCAAAAACAATCCATAGCAGGAAGAACAGTGTTGGAGGTATATCAATATCAAACTTCAAACTCTATTATAAAGCTATAGTTATAAAAGCAGCTTGGTACTGGCATGTGAACAGTCCTGAGGACCAATAGAAGTGAGGGCTCAGAAATGAACCTGCAGATCTATGGCCACCTAATCTTTGATAAGGGAGCCAAAATTAACAGATGGAAGAAAGACAGCCTCTGAACAAATGGTGCTGGCAGAATTGGCTATACACATGAAGAAAACTGAAGTTAGATCCTTACATATCACCCTGCACCAGAATCAACTCCAAATGGATCAAAGACCTTGAGGTAAGAGCAGATACCCTGAAAATATTACAGTAAGGGACAGAGGAAACACTAGGACTCCTTGGCACAGGTTGAAACTTCCTAAATATAGATCTAGATATAAAACAAATCAAAGAAAGGCTGGATAAATGGGATTGCATAAAATTGCAGAGGCAAAGGACATAGCTAGCAAGATAAATAGAAAGCCCACAGGTTGGGAGGAGATCTTCACTAGCTATATAACAGACATGGGCCTCATGTCAAAAATATACTTAGAGCTCAGAAAATTAAATACCCCAAAAACAAATCTTCAAAGAAACAATCACTCCATTAATAAGTGGGCTAAAGAAGTAGAGACTTCTCTGGAGAGGAAATAAGAATGGCCAATAGACACAATGAAGAAATGTTCAACATCTCTGCCCATAAAAGAGATGCAAATCAAAACTACATTGAGATTCCACCTCACCCCAATTAAAATGGCCATTATCAATAAAACAAATAATAACAGATGCTGTCGGGGATATGGCCAAAAGAGAATGCTACTACACCATTGGTGGAAATGTAAACAGGTTCAACCACTCTGGAAAGCAGTATGAAGGTTCCTCCCTTATGACCCAGCAATTCCACTCCTGGGCTTTTTACCCAAATGACCACAAACAAGGCCACACTAAAGCTACTAGCACAGATATGTTCATTGAAGCATTATTTACCATAGCTAAGATACAGACTCAACCCAGATGCCCCTCAGTAGATGAATGGATCAAAAAAATGTGGTATATATACACTATGGAATTCTGTGCTTCCATCAGAAAGAATGATACCGCCCATCAGAAAGAATGACATTTTTTTCCACAGAAAGAATGTAAAGACTTGGAAAAAATCATATTAAGTGAAGTGAGCTAGACCCAAAGAAACCTAGGCTCCATGGTTTCCCTCATTTGTAATAATTAGTATATGCCTAGGATAGTACTAGCAGAGGTTTCACAATAGCCCAATAGCTATGTACACATGACCACATAAAATGATGCTAATCGAAATGATCTCCACGATGTGGAAACAAGAGGGTTTTCTTTGTGTGGCTGTTTTGCTTTTCTTTCTTTCTTTTTATTTTTTTAGTGTACTGTTTGCAGTTGTTTTTTCTTTTTGCAGTTATTTCTTTTGTCTTTCGCTTTCTTCTCCTTTGGTTTATTTTCTGTGGTCACTGTTTCTGATTTCATACCCTTTGTCTTGTATAAAAGTTTATGTGATTTGGGGAAGGGAAGGGAAATCACAGAAACAGGGTGGCAGGGAGGGGGGAAGGAAAGCAGGAGAAAGTGGGAGAAAATGAGGGAGGGGAGTAACAAGTTTGAAAAGAAATGTACTCATCACCTTACATGTAACTGTAACCCCTCTGTACATCACCTTTACAATAAGATTTTAAAAAATCATCTGTTCAAAGGAAAAAAAGCAGCAGAAGTAACTACAGGTTCAAATATAAGACTGGAAAAATTCCATATTTTTGCATGTTCCCTGCTTGCCCTTCTCAGGAGTCCTGCTGACAATGGCAGACACTCTCCGACCATGGGAAGGAAGACGTGCTAAAGGGCCACTTGCTGCAAACTTGTAGGAGTTACTCTAGCCAGGAGTATTACTAGTCACACTACAGAGAAGCACTTAGTCGTGACTTTGCTCTACCCTTGCAGTTTACTGCAGTTGGAGTTTGGGATTGTGGAACAATGTGACTGAAGAACCTGCATTCCGGGCTGCCAGACACAGTCCCCATTATGCAGGCTGTCTCAGTGTTCTCTCTGGTTTATTATTCTAGCGCTTTCAAGGGTTTACTGTTTACACAAAACCTGCAGTACTATCCTGAACTTATTATTCTGTAAGTCACGAATGAAAAAAGTCACTCAACAAATAAATTTCCAGTGAAAAAAATATTGAGTTTCCTGATGGGTCCAGGTGGTCACGCTTGTAATCCTAGCGACTCAGGAGGCTGAGATCTGAGGATTGTAATTCAAAGCCAGATCAGGCAGGAAAGTCCATGAGACTCTCATCTCCAGTTAACCACCAGAAAATCAGAAGTGGAACTGGGGCTTAAAGTGGCAGAGTGCTAGCCTTGAGCAAAAGGAGCTCAGGGACAGAGTTAATGTACAACCAGTTCAAGCTACAGCTCCACTTCTAGTTTTTGAGTGGATAATTGGAGATAAGAGTTCCATGGGGATTTTCTGCCCAGACTGGCTTTGAACTACAATCATCAGATTTCAACTTCCTCAGCAGCTAGGATTATAGGTGTGAGTCACCATCACCCGGCTTATACGTTTTATTTCTAAGAGTTACAATAATCTGGAGGAAAAGTATCAGCATTCCTGATTTTGCATGAAAAATTGGAATATTGAGAAAGCCAAGTTAAGTCATTCCAGTTGCCACTTCAGCAAGCTCAGTCTCTGACAGGGAGGGGTGAGGTCAGAAGACTATGTTTCCTCTTCCTTTCTCAGAAAGGAAGTGATGGAAGTGACAGAAGTGAGTTGTGGATCATGTGGCTAGTTTTGCATGTATCATATGGTTAGTATTTTTTTTTCATTTCTTTTAGCGGAATACTCATCTATTGATCATAAGGGAATGCTCTGTGACTGATAGGCCACTATTTGCACATGGAGGAGGGATGATTTAAAAGTCTCACTAACAAGATAGCTTCAGTTTTGTCTTTATACTGTTATTTCCAATATAATATATTACATATAATGAATACAGCATAATATTGTACCAATCTGTATCAGCACCACAGGTAATCAATGGGTGATAAAGACCCTTTAAGTTTTCTCAGTGAGTACATTTCAAATAGAATGGAAAGAAAGGAAGAAAATGCCAATGACAGGGGGTGGGTAGGGAAATATTTTCAGAAGAGCACTCAGGGTGTGCGGTGATTTCTGTCAGACAAAACTTGCTCTTCACTGGAGGTAATCTAATAAAGCATGCTTTCTATTTCGATAGTGAATAATATTCCCCTTAATCTCTAGATTCATTTTTTAAAAATTCTACCTCCCCTTCCCCAATCTGCCTGATATACTTTGTTTTCTCAAAATACTGCCTTTTCTGTTGAACGATAAATGACTTCTCTCTCTGCACCTTCATGAGGATCTAGGCTGGTCCTCTTTTCCCTTTATGTTGTCTTTCTACTCCCCTGCCCTGCCTTCATGCTTTACCTTCTTATAGCACCTCCCTTCTCCCTCCCTTTTCTCCTCCATCCTCCTTCACCCTTGCCTCGTTATTGCTGCATGGCTAAACCTATCATTTATCCACACATTCTCTCAGACTTTGTGGCACTGCAGCAAATTTGACATGCTCGATTATTATCCTCTTAGAAGGAGAGTTGAAGTAGGGGGTCAGACAGGAAACTATCATACATGATTCAGTGGCTCCTGAAGGATGGACTGGTCCTGATAAAAATGCTGTTTAAAATTGATTGCAAACATGTTTCCACCAGACAAAGCAGCTGCAAAAATACCTAAGGTCCTGAGTAGTATCAGTCCAGCAATGTGTTTGCTTTAATCTTGTTTTGCTGCTCCAGTGAATAATCATTTGTGACTGTACACTGCCACTGTGCCATTCTGATGGTTCCTCTTTAGCTACTTAAAGAGAATGATCTCATTGAAGGCGCTGAATACAACTGCACTGTTTGTGTACCGCTTATAGGAGTCTCGGCAAGGAAAAAAGGTGAGGCTGCCTGCCACACCTTTCCTTCTGTTTTTCAGATGTGGAAAATGAGGCACAGGTGGGCTATGCAACTTGTCCAAGTAGAAGAACCACAGTGATTACAAATTTAAAGAAGGAAATTTTGAGACAAATGAAAATGCCTAGTGTGAAATCTACCACATTGACTGGTATTCCTTACTAAAGCATAAACAAATTGAGGGCAGATACCATGCCTATTGAATTCACCCTTATATCCAGGTATGTTTTATAATAAATAATAAGGAGTAATGAATCGTTTTAGAATAAATGACAAAAAAGTCATGAGACATGGAGAGGATTGGTTCTCCCAATGAAGGGGGAATGAATGATGAATGATGAAGAAACTCTGCTGTGTGCTCTTCATCTTTGTGTGCAGCAGAGCCAGGACTGAGATGGAGGGCATGGACTGACTGAGTCTGGGCAGATCCACTGGAATTGGGGGCAGACCTGGTGTACAGAATGGGGAAAGAATGCTGATGAGGAGTACACAGCAGGACAGAAGAAACAGGGAAACAGGTCCATTAAGGGACAATAGAGGGCATCATGAGGGCAGAGCAAGGGATGAACAGATCTGGTCTATAAGAAAAACTTGTTTATAGGCAACACAGAGAAGCACAGAAAGTAGGTAGCTGGCATCCACTAGGCTTGGCCAGAGATAAGTCTAATAATAACTGAACTAAATATTCTAAATATTTATGTGTCAGGTCCTGAAAGAAACACAGAGGTAAAGACAGCTGGGGTTGGTACTATTATTCCTCTCATTTCAAGATAAAGAAATAGAAGCTGAGTTGTGAACATTTCAACAACAATAGGAGACAGACTGGGATTCTGTCCCAGACATGTTGAGTTCAAAGTCCATATTCTTGTTCTTCTACCTTAGAAGAAAGGTATGTGGTGGAAGAGGAAACACTCCCACCAGCAAGAGAATCAGGGAAAGCATGGAAGGATCTTGAGTGTGTAAGAGCAGGAAATTACACGTTTTAAGGATGGGCTTGGTCTTGGGAATGGGATTGGCACTGGGAGACAAAATTCTGGGTATTTCTAGGGGAAAGGAGGTGATCACTGGAGACAATACACAGCCTGGTCATTAGAGCTCCCCATTTCAGCAGGTCAGCCTCAGAGTGTTTGCATACTGCTCCACCCAACCACAGGGGTGGTGGGTGTTAAGACCAGCACTGTTCTGGAACCTGTGATAGAGGAAGGCAGAGACCTGTACAAGCAGAAAGCCATTTTGTGATTACAACTTTGAGTTTAGATTGTTCTATGTACCAATATTTATCTTGAAGCTATATCAAACCTGTTTGAGGTGGAGCATGAATCTAATAAATGTACTGTCTATGTAATGTATGCATTTCCCCAAGCAGCTTTAAAAGTGAGTACAATTTTAAAGTTGATTTTACTTCTGGGTAGTTTATTTATGTGCTATAACAAAATAATTCAAATACCTTTGGTGGCTCACTGTCGAAAAACAGCCTTATGCTTTCGTCTCCAGTGCTTGGCGACTCTCTATAGTTTTTTACATGTGCTGTTTCTCCCCTTAAAATGACCACTTCAAGAAGATGGAAGAAATAGGCAGTCAGGGGCCTGGCACATGTGATTGTGTGGTGAACACAAAATGCCACTGTATGGACACTAGGAAAAAAGCTGGCAACATCGCTGGATTTCCACTCCAAGCTTCCAAATGACACTGATTAAAAATAGCCATAAAATTAATGGAAATCACTGTAATTTTCTAGGACAGATACCTTTCTTCTGACACTAAAATTAGACACAGACAGTCCATACCTGGCAACAGTCACTCTCAGAAAAACCAGCTGGAGACGGAGGAAGTGCGGTGATAACTGGGCATGTCAAAGACTTGATGGGGTCATGAACTGCAGGCGTCGGTGGCAGTGCCACAGTGAGAGAATGAGCCACAGTGACACCTTCCTGTTCCCATCTGTCCTCCACGGCTGCTCTGCTCTGGCCGACTGCAGATGGAGCAGGCAGCCCTGGAGGTCACTCCTGTTCAGAGGGGGCAGATCCCCACAGCCAGGGATGGGGGCCACTCCTTCATTATCCCCTCAATGGCTGGGGTGAGATGAAGATGTCCCACTGGCTGGGGAATCACAGAAGGTGGAGCGTTAGGGATTCCATGTATTCCAGACCAACTTTTCATGGACTGTGCTCAAACTTGAAGAATTTCTATTACTACTTCATATTACGTTCTTACTTTTCTGTAGCCCTAATATTTTATTAGCTTCTTATGCTACCTCTGACCTCCTATAGTTGTAAAAGGGGGATGTGGAAAGGATAGGGGTCTTGATGCCACAGAAGTAGATTTTACTTCTGGCTCTGCTAATGCCTTGAGCGAGTTAACTGAACCTTGTCACATGAAAAAGAGTCCCTCTTTGTCAAAGGCATGGAGTGGACTATAACACAGCGTTCAGTGTGGCAACAGGAAAAAAGGACTACCTTTTAGAGATGAGTAGATTGAAACATCAGATAACTACACGCTCCCCTGACATCTTGTGGGGGGCTATAGTCAGACCTCGGGGCTTCCCCTTCCACCACCCTGCTCTATGAGAGCCCACCATGGACCATCAAAGTTCTGTCTCCTGTTAGATGCCACAAAGCTTCTGCCATCATTGTTTACCAGGCAAAGAAACTCATTAACACTAAGACAAGAGTATATGCATCTGTATAATTTCATAAAGTATATTCATCATCATCATCCAAAATACCTTTATAAAAAGCCTATCGTGTTAATGACAACATCAACATCTGTTTCTGAAGATGTTATTTTACTCATAAATGATCATTCCTGTAAGAAAGGAAGTAACATGGTACCATTGAGCAATTACTGTGTTTACTCCTGTCTTATCTTCTAGATTCAGTTTCTTAAAAGCAAGAATGGAATCATTTCTGTTTGTCCAGCACTTAGCATCATGCCAGATCCTGGGTATGAATGAAGTTCATAGATCATCTAAAAACTTTTGGTCTTCCTACTTAGCAATTCTAAACAATCTGCCTTGGAAGCTACTATTGAAGCACTGCCTGCTTTGAAGAGCCAAGCCCTCTCTTAACCCCATCTCCAAGGGAAAGGCCAAAGAGAGAGTGGTAGACAGGCACACAGGAGAGAAGGCATTTGAACAACGATAAGCCACAGAGTAGAGTGGGCATCTGTGGGCCAAGTGTGGAGTTTCAAGTGCACCCTCCTGAGGCAGTGTTTTCTCCCACACCAGAGGTTATTTCTCCTGACACATGAGGCCTCAGGGGTGCCAGAAAAGATGACTAGCAATAAAGAGACTGAGCAGGGATCTGGCTGAATGCCAGGTCTAGCCAGAGGGACACGCTGTCTGAACAGCATTGACACAAGTCACGAAATTCTTGGTACTGTCTTTTGAGTCACTTTATTCCCTTAGTACTAGTTAAAATAGAATGTGGACTGGACCGAACGAAAGTTGACTTTGACGATAGAAGCATTTGCTCACACATTTACACCCAAATCAAAGACTAGACTTGTCTGAAATTTGAAATGCTAAAAGAGACAGAAGGTCCTATCCCCAGCTTCTCTGGCCATGAAGACCCATTGCTTTGGAGACCTACAGTGCAGACGATAAGAGAGTAATGATAAAAGCCCTCCAGCTGTTTTCTGTTTGGGCTTTCAAGTTGTCCTAGTTTCTGCATCCCAGCGTCCTCACTTAGCAACTCAATGTGTTCCATGTTCAGATACAGAGGATTTTCTCTCCCTCACCTTCTGGGGAATAGAAGGGAAGATACCGGCCTCAAGGATGAACAGAAATAGGCGTATGTGGAGTTTCAGGTAAGAGATGGGAGAGCAAAATGAAATTTTATTTACTTTGGCCCATCTTATATCCAAAGATCAGAACTCGGAGAATTATTTAGATTCGGCTGACCCGCATAGCAATGTAGGCCATGGCTCTTGCCAAGAACAAATTAGGCTGTCTGAATCTATTGCTCTTCTCAATCCAGAAAACTTCCTGGTGTGAGGAAGCAGCAAGGTCAGCAGGCGGGACAGAGGGTCGCCTGAGAGAGGGAGCAGATAATGCTGCATTCCAGGCTTCTGCTGAAAACACTCCATCTTGGGAACACAAGCTAATCTTTTCTTAAAACCCACAATAAGCACTTGGTTGCATTTGTAAGTCTAAAATACCCATGATGGCAATGTCATCAGGTAACCTTTGAATGTTTAACTTCCAATCAGCTTGAAGGGGTTCACGACTCCAGGTAGGCTACTATTAGTTTAGCCCTACTATGAGGTCCTTCTCCATACTGCCATGCTGGAAAACTTTAGGACTGCCTCCCTCTGAGCCTATACTGTTAGTACTGGCAACATCTACAGTGTCCGCAGGAACTCCGGGCTCCCTTCCTCTCACTAGGCTCTCCAAACACAGGCCCGCTAGAGTAGATCAAGGATAAAAGAGCATTTGGGAAAACACTGTAGCAGCCAACAGAATTTTCTGTGGCAGGAATCAAAAGGACAATGGGGTTTAGTGGTATGTGCTCGTATCCTTTCCAAAATAAGAGACTCCCCACTTCCGCGTTATGGCAACAGAGAATTCAGTTCAACACTCATGCAAATGTGTCTTGAAATCAGTAAAGGACAAATGAATGCACTTACATTCCATTTTATAATTTTCTCATCAGATTGCAAGATAATTTTGATTCGTTTACATAACTGGCCAGACAGGGAGAGGTGGCCCCATGTGAAGGACTTGTGGGTGATTTCTATATAAATGGGGGTATTGTTTTTGTTTTTGGATTCTACTTTAAATGAAAATTTTTGTAAAAATTGGGATGAACCTATTTCCTATTCAATATATATGACTTTATATGTCTAACAATGAGAAGATAGTTTCATATGGTGCTTGGGTGCTGGGGAGAGGACACCATACTATAAAGTGGGAGGAGTCATGTTTCCCTGACAACACGTGCAAGTAAAATGCTATGCTCTGGTCACAGAAAAGACTGACAGCCTCGAATAAAGCCATACCCTATTATCGTCTTTGTTGACTGTCCCTTGCCACCAGTCCAGCTTTACCCCTTACTGCTCTCTTAGAATTGAAGCTGTGGCCAGGTGCCTGTAATCCTAGCTCCTCAGGAGGCTGAGATCTGAGGATCACGGTTCAAAGCCAGCCCGGGCGGGAAAGTTCATGAGACTCTTAGCTCCAATAAACCACTAGAAAACCGAAAGTGGCGCTGTGACTCAAGCGGTAGAGCGCTCGCCTTGAGCTGAAGAGCTGAGGGATAGCACCCAAGCCCATAGTTCAAGCCCCACAACCACCACAACCACCACTACCAGCAAAAAAGAATTGAAGCTGTGGCCACCTCTGAGCTTTCTTCTCTCAGAGGCCTTTGCATATGCATATCTAGGACACTCCTTTCTCTATCATCAACTCACAAATTCTTATCCACATAGGCTAAGCTTAGGTATCCCTTGTCCAGAAAGCCTTCTGTGGAATTTCAGCTCTGTTAAATTTGGAACACAGCTGAATCCACTAAAAAAGGTCTTACCCAGAGTTCACACCAACTTCCCTCTCATACATGGCACTAAGTGACTATGTCTTGTTGTTGTTGTTCTTTTTAAAACAATGAGCCACTTCAACCACAATTCACAGATGAGAAGGCTGGAGAGGTGAAAGGTGGCCAGGCCATCTCATTGCTGTTCTGTCTCTCAAAAGGAGAGCTGGCAGTTGGCAATGAGTGCAAATCAACAGAGGGAGCAAAAGGGTTTTTACTCTTTAGTTTGGCATAGTTGGATGTCAGAAGAATAAAAGGTCTTTGTCTCTCTACACAGGAAGTCTGGGTGTTGTGTAGGGTTCGGCTGAGAACGCTGGTTTAGCGCTCGATGCACTTGGGCCAGGTGTGAGGCTGTGGCCTTGGGCTCCACAGGGCCACACTGGGCTTAGGGCTTTCACAGGTGGCTCCCTTTAGCAGCTCGGGGTGAGAAAGGCCAGAAGAGCCTCAGGGGCTGCTTAGTGATAGCATCTCCTTGAGTTTTGTTAGAGGCCCCCAAAAGATTGTTGCTCCCAATATCTAAAAGCTGGTTTCATGACTGAATTGGGGTTTCCAGCTTCTCTTCAAAAATGTGATTTTGCAGCATTTGCCTGATATCCCAAACCAGCGGCAAGTGGTAGGAGCTGAGCCGTTGCTGCTCTCTTTAGTTCAAGCACAATTCCCAGCTGTCTTCCTTAATGTTTATACCAACTGTGGCTCTCTGTTGCCTGTGAATTTGTCTCTGTTCCATTCAAGGACAGGTTAGAAATCCAGCATGACTGTATATGAAGGAGCAACAAGAACCTCATTTTGAGCCCTAAGCCTCAGTATGAAACATCTCAGCACTCTGGCCTATCCTCCAGGTAGCTTGCTATGCCTGGCCCCTTCTCAAAACTGAGTACAGTTGGTAGATTTCTGTTAGCAGGGAGAGGCAAGGTTCCCTCAATGAACGGAAAGGAAGTTGTTGCGGAACTGTTGGCTAACATAGTGACCGCTTAACATATGTCTGGTCAGTGATAACTGTCTCCTTATGTATTAAAATAAACAAAAATATGTAGACTGAATCATATTTTCACTGGCTCCTTCCATTTAGAGAGGCTTTGAAATTTTATAGAGATGTAACCCAGGAAGAAAAAGAACTTTAGATTCTATCTCTGAAGAGAAAATACTTAGCCCTTGAATTACATAGCTAATGGTACCAAATACTGAAGTTCATAAATGTTCAAAAGAAAAGTTCTATTGTCTATGAAGCTGCAAGCTTCTCACCAGGTTACTCCTCTAATTCAGAGCCTTTGCAGCTCCCTGCGGCTTCCACATCAAAGCCCTAGCCTTGAACTTGATTCTTCTGGAAATGAGTGCTCACCGCCCTGCCCCTCTGTTCTCTAGCCCTCCCCTCCCTCCTCCTCCTCATACACATTCATAAATGCACACATGGGTATGTGCATGTTTTGAAAATCCCCTACTTAACAATGTATAGTCCTAAACATGCCATGGTCCCTGGTAAACTCCTAGTATCTTGTCCATCTGGAAAACTGTGATCAAGAGTCCACCCCTCCAGGAGACCATTGCTGATGCTGACGAAGGGGGAAAAAATAGAAGCCCCAGAGCACTTTGTTGACCTCTAGCTCTGACCTGTAAGGCCATTGAGACCAGAGCCATGCTCTAATTTTCTTAAACTCTCCAAAGTGTTCTGGTAGCTCACAGTGGGAATCTAATATGTATTTGTATTAAATGAGTACATTTATAATGTCATTAAGTTTCTAAGGGTAATGGAAAAACAAAACATGAAAATCGCTCTCTATCCCAAGATCAATAAGCTTATGGTTCATTTTCTATGTCTAGGAGCTGTCTAAACTTCAGTCCATTCCAAAGTGCAGGTTGTCTAGTGATCTGCTCTGTATTAGTTAAAAATATTGCTGAAAAGGGTCCTCAGATTTCCCACACATATTTAACAAACGCAATTACAACTGGGCATATATTGAATATCTGCACATATCTAATATCCGTACAGTATTGCTCTTTATCCTTGGTCTTGCTCTTCAAAGTTTCAGTTACCTGCGGTCAACTATGGTCCCAAAAAATTAAATGAAAAATTCCACAAGTAACCAATAATTGTTAATGCTTAATCATTCACAATGATTAATAATATTAATATATAATGATTATAATATTAATGACATTCAGAGATAACCCATTTTAGGAAGTAAACACTTGGCGAGTTTTAAGCTGCATGCCATTCTGGGTAATGTGATGAAATCTCCCATGGCCCTGCTCCACCAGCCCTGGGTGGAAATCACACTTTTGTCTAGCTTATCCATGCTGGGCACACTCCCTGGCCATTAACCACTCGATGGCCATCTCAGTTATCACTGTTCCAGTATCCTAGTGCTTGTGTAACCTTCATGTTGCAGACCATTGCTATGACACAAGGCCTGTGTCCCCCTTCACTCCTTCTTCACACAGCTATTGAAACATCTCAGGAAGAGTGAATACAGTATGGAAAAATATTCTTTTTTTGTTTTGTTTTGTTTTACTGGTCTTGGGGCCTTAACTCTGGGCCTGGGCGCTGTCCCTTAGCTCTTTAGCTCAAGGCTAGCACTCTACCGCTTGAGCCACAGAGCCACTTCTGGCTTTTTCTGCTTATGTGGTGCTGAGGAATCAAACCCAGGGCCTTATGCATGCAAAGCAAGCACTCTGCCACTGAGCCACCTTCCCAGCCCAGATATTCTTTTTTTTTAAATAAGTTTTTTATTATGAGAATACTGTACAGAGGAGGGGTTACAGTTACATGAGCAAGGTAATGAATACATTTCTTATCAAGCATTGTTGTCTCCTCCTTTGTTTTTTCCCCTACCATCCCTTTCCTCCCATCTCCACAACTACAGGCCCCCCCTACCCGCCTAAATTGTAAAGTTCGTTTTTTGACATAGCATCCTGTACATCTCATTGTTGAAATGGGTCCACCTGTATCCCTGTTTAAACAATTTGTTTTTTTCCCTTCCTCTCCCCAAATTATACCAACATCAAATACAGTGAAAACAGGGGGAGGGACATACAAAGCAACAAAAAAATCACATGGTACCTTATAAATACGTTAGAAGCAATAGCAAGAAAGAAAAAAAACTACTTGTGTCCTTATTTGGGGTTCATTTCACTTAACATCATCTTATCTGACCATTTCTGCTTGTCTCAGACATATACTACTTATTGCAAATAAGGGAAACCATGGGACCTGTTTCTTTGGGCCTGGCTTACTTCACTTAATATAATTTTTTCCAAGTCTTTCCATTTCCTAACAAATGGGGCAATGTCATTCTTTCTGATGGAGGCACAGAATTCTATTGTGTATGTATACCATATTTTCCTGATCCATTCATCTACTGAGGGGCATCTGGGTTGGTTCCATATCTTAGCTATGGTAAATAATGCTGCAATAAACATAATTGTGCTGGTAGCTTTAGTGTGGTCTTGTTTGTGATCCCTCAGGTAAATGCCCAAAAGTGGGATTGCTGGTCATAGGAGAGCTCTACGTGGAGTCTTTTGAGGAGCCCCCATATATGGAAAGATATTCTGAGAAACTATCTGTAAATAATTTTATTCCAGCTTATTATAATTGTCCTATTTTGTTGTTCTTAATTTCTTCCTATACCTAATTTCTAAATTAAACTGCACTATAGGTATGGACATAGAGGAGAAAACAGTATAAATTGGGCCTGGAACTATGTGCTGTTTCAGGCACCCAGGGGGAGCCTTGGAATGCATACTGTAGAAGGGTTGACTATTGTTGTACAGTAATGCAAGCTCATGTAAGATGAGAGATTATGTAGTGGAACAACTACATTTTCTGCTCCTTTAGTTGACAGATGAGAAAACTGAAGCCTCAGGACTTGTCCAAGTTCATCATGTAACTAGCTGATGGCAGAACTGAGACCAATACTGAGTCCTAAAATTGACTGCTCTAAAAGGGGTCAGAGTTTTTCTAGTGTAGTCTTTTGCCAAGAACAATAAATTGTAAGTTACAATAAATCGACAACACTGGCTGTTACCTTCATTAAAAAAAAAAAACACAACCCACTAGGCATTTGATACTTCTCAAACATATGCAAGCACTACAGTGATCAAAACCAGCTGCTGCTGGGTACCACAGCATGGCTACCTTGGTCAGGACATACCCCGTAGAAGAAGGATGTACATGGTATCACCCTCACAGGTCTACTGCAAGTGCCAGTTTGTGTGTGTAAACTACTGCCCTCTCCACCAAGCCAATGAAGAGAGCATAGTGGAATGAGAGTTAGCCCTAGTACCCTGAAGAGTTTACCTTAACCTCACCTAAATCTTTTCCCTGACTCTAAGTTGTTTTCTAGCACTTTCTTCCTCTTTGTTTATCTGGTTTAAGTAGATAGTTTGGCTGATTTACACTGGGGACAAAGATGAAAAGCTGACTTTTTATTTATTAATAACGGGAATCTCTTGAATGCTTTATTTTTTAATAACTGGAACTAGTTTGAAAATGAAGGGGAAATTAGCAATTTTAGTAATTTTTATCTTTTAATAGTTGCAACAGGGAGGACAACATAAGAAGATGAAGAATAATTAAAAAGTAAATGCCCCAAACTGACTTTATATTCATATATGTATATGTGTGTATAGGAATATGTATTTGTAGGTATATTCAAGGAGAGAAGAGAGCTAACTTCTATTGAGCGCCAGAGATTGTGCCAGATACTTTACAACATCCTACTTAATCCTCACAGTACATTTGTTCAAAGTGCATTATCATACCATTTTACAGATGAGAGAATTGAGCATATAAGTGTTAATACAATTGACCCAAGTTAACTAAGACGTTATAAAGCTGAATAAAGCTATTGCTGTTTCTATTAGATGTTGGAGTTCTGACAACTTTTACATGACTGTCAAGAAATGTAGAGGTGAAAAAAAGGAGAAGAAGAAGCCAGAACGGTGTGCTTCCACAAAGAACAGAGGCGCCAAGAGAGGACACCTGTAAGAATCCAGGTGCAGCAGGAAGCTGAGTAGGTACTTATGGTAAAAGGAACTTTTGATTCTCCCTCTTCTCTCAACAAAAGGGTTAAGCTGGAAACAGTAGATTTCTAAGTCAAGCTGGAGATCTGAGTTGAGGACCTGTGGGGGAGGCAGATATACCCGATAGGTTCTGAGGTTTTCGTGGCTCCCATACTCCTGCTCTGTCTCAAAGCACTTTTATTTCTAATCACTACAACTGCTCTTGAGATTTGTATCACCCTCACCCCCTACCTCTGAAGTTGTAAAGTTCATTTCGAACATAGTGTCTTGTGAGTATCCTTGTTGCAATGGCTCCTCTAGTGTCCTTGTTTCAGCGTTTTGTTATTCCCTTCCCTTCTCCAAATTAGATAAATGTATATACAAGACGCTAGGTACCAAAATCAAGTACAGTGACAACAGGGGATATATAATAGGGGGAAGAACATACAAAGGAAACAAAAAAAATCACATAATACATTAAAAACAATGGAGGGAAGGGACAGTGGCAGAAAAACAAAGGAAGGGGCAACAATGCTTAACAATTAATGTACTCATTCCTTACTAATTTAACTGTAACCCCTCTCTACAGCATCTTTACAATAAAATAAAATTTAAAAAAAGATTTCTATCACCCAAGTAGTAATCTTGCTTTCATTCAATATCTGAGCCAATCTGACATTTCTTGAGCACCTCTGATGATCCTTCACATACTTTTAGAAAATGGGTCTACACGAACAGGTAAAGAAAAGACAATCTCTGTCTTCTGAAAACAAACATAAGAATAGCCTCCAGTATATCCTCCTCCTCCTTCCCTCCGACCTGCCCCGTCTCTCATTTCCCTTCCCTTCCTTTATTGATTACACAGGCACTGCTGGTCTTGGTGGGAGTAGATCAAGAAAGATCAATGTCTTTGTAAAAGCTCTTGTCTAACTGTTCCATTCAATACAGTAGTCAGGAGCCAATGTAAGTATTTACATATAAATTTAACAAATAAAATCACAAATTTCCTTCCCCACACACACATGGACAATGGCTACCATATTGTGCAGTGCAGAAGCAGAACATTTCCAGAATCACTGCTAGTTCTGCTAGACAGTTTTGTTCTGAAGTCTATTTACAGTGACATCTTTAGCACTGCCAATACTGTGCTTGGCATATAAGTAAGCTTTAGTAAATCATCATTAAATGTTAAAATAAGGTGTACAACATAAAGGTATGTCCCAGTACATCAATAAACAGAAGAGGAAGAACTTGACTTAATAAGGTGAGCTCAAGGAATATCTTCTAAAGGAAAAATTAACTAGTGACAGGATTAGAAATATATTTAAATGTTATGATTTGGTCAATAGAGGCAGCTTGCCACAATTCTAAAGGGACAGAGCATCCCTTCCATAGGTAAATCACAACTGTAAGTCACACTGGTCAGATGCTTCTGGATGGGTAAGCTACCTAGTGAGGGTAGGGGAAAGTATACAATAGCAGCTTTCAAGCACCCAACGAGTTCTCATTAGGGGGAAGTAAACAAAAGTATGCCCTCCTATTTTAGGAAATAAACAGTTTACAATAAGTGTCTGAAATAGTCTTGGTTCTTAAGTATTACTATGCTCTTCAAAATGAATGTTCTGTGAGGCCTCCCTTCTAATCAGCCAATGTGCTAGTCAGGGCCAGCTATAAAAAGAAGCAGTATTTAGGTGTCCATTCCTTAGCCTCAGAAGGAAACTGAATAACAACATACACACACTATGTGGTCAGTGAGGGAGACCTCTGGGATCTGATTCAGAATAGCTCTTGTCTAGAGCTGTCCAATACTGTGGGCATACTGGCAACATGAGAACTAGGAGAGAGGAAGGTGTTTGAGAGAGATGAAAACAAGTGCTGGGTGGAGGCCAACTTGGGCCAACTTCAATGACCGAGGTCTGATGACTAGGGAAACAAGAGGGAAATTATCCCTCTTAAAGATGACCCACCACTGTCATTGTCATCAGAATACACGCATAACTAACATTTAGATACTACATTCCAGACCTTGTTTACTTCATTTAATGCCTTCACCAACCCTGCAAGATGGCTGCCATTAGGATTCCTTCAGACAGATGAAAAGAACTGTCACAGAGGAAAGAAACTTGTTCAATGTCACATGGCTCAGTAGTAAGTGGCCAGTGGGAATTTGAAAGTGGTTGTGGAAACAAAGGCAGCGTGATGTGAGAGTTTGATATTTGCACATGTTGTCAGAGCATCTTGGTCAGTGGGGATTTTTCAGTGCTAGATTTCTCTCTTCCCCACACCCTGGAAAGCTTACTACTTTGGGGATTTCTTTTTTAGAGGGTGAGAAGGGCAGTCCAGGGGCTTGGACTCAGGGCCTACGCACTGTTCCTAAGGTTTTTCACTCAAGGCTACCACTCTACCACAGTGTTACTTCCAGCTATAAGGTAGTAGATTAGAGATAAGAGTCTCACAGATTTTCCTGTCTGGGCTGGCTTGGAACCATAATACTCAGATCTCAGACTCTTGAGAAGCTAGGATTACAGGAATGATGTGACCCAGCTTGGCATTTTTACTCTTTACTTTGGTTTATGACTCTACTCCTTAAGTTCCTAGTGTCCAAGACAACAGATGTTGAAGACATCTGAAAATTCTGTACTTTTCCATTAATGTGTAGGAACATAAATAGGAAGATAATAGTCCAGGCCAGCTTGGGTATCAGTATGAGATTCTATCCCCAAAATAACTGAAAGTAAAGAGGGCTAGTGCATGACCCAAGAGGTAGAGCACCTCCTTTTTTATATTATTTTATTGTAAAGGTGATGTATGGAGGGATTACATTTACGTAAGTAAGATAATGAGTACATTTATTTTACAAGCATGAAGCTCTGAATTCAATCCTCAAAACGAAATTCAATCCTCAGAAACAATAAACGTTGATTCTGGAGTTAGACTGTCTAAATTCAAATCTTAGTTCTAGCACTTACTATAGGCATGTCTTGATGCAATCTAACTTCTCTATGTCCGTATCTGCATCTATAAAATCAAAATAATAATAATAGTTCCTACCTCCCACATATATAATCTGTTCACCAGTGCCTGGTGGTACATCACAAAAATTTTGTGACTGCCAGTAATGACTACCAGTTATTTGTCAAGTTGGGCTGTCAGCTGGTAACCTCTCCTCATTAGCCACCCTTTTTGTACACACAGGAAACACTGGCTATAAGCATGAGCAGCTTTGGTCTGACTGAATTTAAGCTACACACAAGGGATCAGTTTTTAGAGGTGTGTGTGTGTGTGTGTGTGTGTGTGTGTGTGTGTGTGTGTTCATGTATGTTCATGTGTGTGAGGGTCAGAGTAGAAGTCAAGAAGAGACTCATGGAACACAGAGCCTTCCTTAAGACAGCAACTAAACTTGAGCTGGCCTTTATTGTTAATGGCTAGACAGCAAAAAGACAAAGATGGTATGGGAAAGTGGGAACATCTCAGTCAACATCTCTGCAGGAAACAGATGACATACTCAGACTGGGTCATTTGAGGAGGACTTAATAAAAAGGCTATTATAAAGATATGGGCAGGGTTTAAAGAAACTTAATCACTGGCGGTCTACTACTCCAGGGTTGGCAACAGGCCATGCATAGGCCCAAAGAGAGAGTGAAAGGAAGAAGTGTTCAAAGCACAGGGAAAGGTGGCCCCAGAGTCCTAGTAAGATTTATAACTGATGCTTTTCCGTTAGCCAATCCAAACCAGAAGCAATAGAACCCCATTAGGGTAGACCATGCAGAATGTCAGCTTTCTTCCTAGACCCCTTCTCAACCCCAGTATAAAGCAGAGTAAAAAGTAGGGAGATGGAAGAACTAGCACAGGGAAAAATGGAACCAACGGAACAGAGGCTAAATTGGGTTGGAGAAAATAAGAAGCTAGTCTAAGTCTTAATGTTTCAATCACCATATTCATTTGCTCTCTCAGTCTAATAAATACCATGAAAACACTGAACAATGTTGGAAGACCATCGTAGCTATGTAAACATGCTTTGTGAAGTGGGGGAATGAAAGAAGGATGGAAAAGTCAGCCAGTTGGTCAGGGAATGGAGAAGTGCATGCATTAAACATTTTCCAAAATAATAAAAAGTGTCTAGAAGGGAGAAAAGACCCAAGTTTACAAATCTATTGAACTTGAATGCCTAGCCAGGTTTTCAGAGAAAAGCCATAGAATGCAGTAGATACTATTTTAATGAGCACAGACTCAGACATAATAGAATATAACTGGCTTCACAACCCAAGAGAACTATTTTCCAATTCCACTTCTCATTCTCATGCAGAACTCTCTACTTGATTCAGCCAAAACTTCTATAAGCATTTTCTATGTATTTTCTCTTTCAATGGTGCAAAGGAGATATGTGATCCTAATGGAATAATTGTCATTCCAAAAGCACTAGGTGGATCGTAGTTTCATCCTGTTGGATTGTCTGCCTCTCCACCCAATTACCTGTGATAAACCTGCTGTCATCCACAAATGGCTATAAACTCCTACTCCTTGAAAACTATTTCCTCCAGCATCAGCACTAGAAGTAACAAATTTCATAGTATCAGGTAGCACTTACTCTATCTTGAATAAGTTCCTTCCAGGGACCTTCAAGATTTTGGAGTCCAGTCTTTCTAAAAGTGTTTGCCAAAGTTCTCTCAGGAACTAAATGAGAAAAAGGACTCCATGGGTAGGCAAATGGAAGAAACTGTTTTCCTTAATGATAACCTTTCCAGAGTTCTTAATATCAAATACGAATAGTGAATGCACTGAAGGAAAACACAATTTTTAAATTTGTGTGGTGAAAGAATCCCTTTTGCAACAAGAATCTTGTAGGACAGGTGTTCATTGTTTAACAAACCTTGAATCTCAATTACAACAAAGGAAACTGGGAAAGAATGAAACATCTCACTCAAGGCTTCATGGCTGAATATTGCTTTCTCCTGGTCCTGGTAAAACAGTGACTTAAGACTGACCTTACATATTTGACTTAGATTTGTGTGTTTATAAACACAAACAGACTCGCCTGCATTTCCTCACACTGAAGCACCCTCACCATCTTGTTACTTCCTAGCATGGTGCCTGATCTATCTCCATTCCCCTCCCCGTTTTAACTGCACTTCTCAGGACCTTTGCCCATCCCCAGTTACCTTTCTTGGGGGAACAAGACCAGGAACAGCATGCACACTCCATGGGGGAACACATGTTCCCCCATGTTCTCTCTAGATGTTTCCAGTCTGGTGTTGTGTACATTTCCCAAGACCATAGCTTCTCATTGGTTTCTGGCCTGCAAGATCCAGAGCTCATGTGTTTCCTCAGGCTGCACTGATAGCTTGGAGCATATCCGTTTCTAAGGCAAGGTTTATGCTTTCTTCCATCTCCCTAGCTTCTGCTGGAGACTATTTTACCCTACTTCACATGTCCCACAGTGCTCACTGACTCCCCAAGGATGATGAGTTTCCAAAAGTCTTGCACTTGCTTTGCTGCGTTAATATTCTAGAAGTTTCTTCCCTGATTATCCTATGCTGGCCTCAAAGAAAACCCATTTGTCATGTTTCTGTAGCCTTTGTGTGATTTTCTTGATGTTTACACTTGACAGTTAACTTTAGAATGACTCCAATTTTACAGTTACTTTCTTTAAATTACTTAAAATTATTTCATCTAAACGGTTTTGTTGGGCCTTGTACAACTTCCCAAGATATGACAGAGATTTATGCCCAATTAGAAGATTGCTTTTAAGACAAACGATAGCTTGTGTATACTAGCAAAGATGCTGGCAACGAAAAGAATAGTTTTGGACAAACAGGTTTGTGATTTCAGATGCAGACATACTGACTTCTGCTCAATGTCAAGGCTGACTGCAGAGTCCAGCTGCTCCGTACACCACAGAACAAGGACAGAACATTCTTGGCAGGAATCCTTGTCCTCATGGGCAAATTGCCTTTAGACCTCCCAGTACCTGGCACCGCTCTGGGCTCAGAGTAGATGCTCAATAAACATGTTTGAGGGGAATAAGGGATTGAATAAAGGAGTGAACATGTGAACAAAGGAGTAATATGGAAAACAAATATCGAAGATCATAGTTTTGGCTCATAAGCAAAACTTTTTAGTTCCTTTCGCTCCTTTTCCCATTCTTTGGGATCCAGACCCTCTAACATGTCTTGTATTTCAAGAACATTCCTCAGATGGCAAATACAGCAGAGGAAATCTAGCAAGCCACGTCTTTGAATAATGGAAATTAAAACTATCTACCTCTCTTTTCATCCAAGAAAAATTAATGCTGTATAAACAGTAGTGGCAAACTCTGAAAAATGGCTTCAAGAAGCAGATTTTTTACAGAGTACCTTAAAAAGCATCCAGTTTAAATACTGTTCGAAAGAACTCAATATACCAGGCTTCATAGTTAATACTGACTTTATTTTATCCCTTTAAAACATTTTTTTAAAAAGCTTAAAAAAAGATAGTAATATACCATTTCTAACTCATGGAACAATTGTTACTATTCTGTATCTGTTTCTATGAGGATATTGTTACAGCACTGTGCTCACAATAAAACCTTCATCCTAAATCTCTGTGCACCTTATGAATTTCACTCCATCTTAAGTTTTTTTTTTTCCCCAAAGAAGTCACGCAGGTTCCTTTCATAATGCCAGCAAATAGCTCTAGCCTTCCACAGCTGCAGAAGTTTATGTCCTGAGAGATTTTTCAATGTTACAACTCATGCTTCCAATCAAAACAGTGCCAGAGTTGACATGATTTACCAGGGAGAAGGACTTGATTAGGGACCAGCACATTACCAAGCAAATATTAAAAAACTACAAGGAGTTTTTAAAATGCAATGGTCTCCCTGTTCACAACAGCAACAACAACAAAAAAGCCAGAAACAATTTCCTGTGCTACAGCTAAGCGAAATAGAGGTTTATTTTCAAGGTTCCTGTAGTGTGTTGTAGACATTTCAGAGGCTGCTTTCACCTAGTAGAGGTGCTGGCTCCTTAAATAACTCCATCCTTCTCAGCTCAAATGGAAAACAGCTGTATTTCTAGACTGTAATAAGAACACCTATCCAGGAGGTCAAGGCTGGGCTGAAGGACACCGCCATGAAACGCTTCAAGTTTCTTTCTCTAGGTTACAAGTTTGGTCTGCAGTGAATTGTCAGTGACAACCTATGGCTTGGAACTTAATTCCTTGATGCATTTATAACATTGTTATTTCTTCCTCTCGAGAGGTATAAATAAACACATAATATCCTATAAATGCACACTGATTTGGGACTAAAGGATGCTGGGAAGATAAATCTAGGGGTTTCCCACTGAGAAAAAGTTTTACACTTTAAACAAACAAGAACCATGACTTCACTTCTTCTTTGGGATAATTTGAGAGGTTTCCATCCTCCACTCAATGCCCACAAATTTCCAAAAACAAGAGAGAGACCCTGGCAGAAGTCAAAGGGTCAATGGACCCTAAATAGCTTTCAGGTTCAAATATGCAGAATCTGCAAGGAGCAAAGCCCAGTTCAGTTCTGTTATCATGAGTCACCACTGACAAGAGATTCCAAACCATAAAGTTGAACAACTGCAGATTTAGCACTCTGAACTGTATGACTTACAAATCTCTGGGGCAGTCCATTTGAAATTGGGCAAGGCTAGGATTTCTTATTAGCATACAAAGAGGGGGGGGTGACTCAGAAAATGCCCCGTGGTGCACTCCTTCGTTTCAGAAGAGCCCAGAGCTATTTGTCTCATTTGGTTGTCACTCTAATGGGTGTTTTAATAAAACTCTCCTTAAATAAGATTGAAAAAGAATATGCTTCTCATTGGCTCTTTCATTCCTTTGCTCCCCTAGGGTAAAATCTGTGCCCCTCTCCACCCCCACTTTTCCAGCATTTTAGACACCAGAGATGATCTTGTGTCTTTCTGCCACTGCTCACCATCTGTACTAGTCAGTCGGCAAAAAAAAGAAAGCATTTGTATCTATAGAATTAATTGGCATCTTATTAATTTTGCTCAGAGTCTCTTCTCCATCTCCCCTTCCCTCTCTTTCCCCTCCTTTTTTTTAAGAGAGAAAGCTAATGAAAACCATGTTTATGTTCTCAAAGGCACAGAGGAAATTCATTACTCTGAGGAATAGCACACTCCACAAGTGAAATGAAAGTAATCTTATTTATGACAGGAAGGGGCCCTCGCTAGACTGAACTGCGCCACACTCAGACGGTTTCAGAGTAAAGAAGGTGCACAACTCCTGCACCAAGTCCAAATGGCTGCCCTGCCCACAGCAAACATACCATGCTTTTGTGTTTGAAATGGTTGGGAGCTCCCAGAAGTTCACTGTCTTATAGAGACAACTTGAGAAAACCCATATAGAATGGACACTCTTAGTCTCACCTTCCATGGATTCCTCTTTTCAGAAAGACACCTCATCGACCCATTCATTAGTCCAATGACATTTATCAAGGACTTGCCTGAAAATGCAGCTATGTTGCATTCATGGCTTTAACTCCCCCACTAGATACGCTATTTCAGTGTGCATTCAAGTGCTTTTTCCTGTGTAAATGAGTAATGAAATTGCTTACAGAACTCCTTTTTTTCTATAAATGTCCATATGGGAGCCTCTGGGCACCATGGTACACACCTGCAAGCCCAGTATTCTAGAGGCTGAGGCCAGAGGATCTCAAGTTTAAGACCAGGCTGGATCCCATAGCAAGACCTTGTCTCAAAAATATATAATCTCTAACACTTGTATCTCCTTGTTTACTATTTGGGCTTTTTCATATGGATTTTTCCCCTAATTCTTTCAGTTAGTCAACAAGAATTACTTACTTGTGTGTGCTAAAGTCTACTGGGGATGACAGTCTCTTCTGTTTTTTTTTCTAGACTATTCATGAGTACTCTACAGAATCCTAATTAACATCATATGAGATCTTGGCAGTAACAAGATGGTTCTGTAGTATTTATGAGGCAGCTCCTAAGACGATGTTTGCTTCAACATCCACGATCATCAGGCCACCCCTCACTGACAGATACAGAACAGACTCAAGGGCAGATCCTAGACCATGTATCTTCTCTTTTTTTATTAAAAAACCATACTTATTTACAATCTAAGAAATCCTCCATGTTTACCACTGTAGAAAGGATGTTATTGCTTGAATTCTATGCTCTGGGGCTTTTTATGTTCTTTCATTTGTACATAAAGGCATCTCTTCCTTCAGCATAAAATGAAGAGGGTCAATAAACAAATATCTGATGCCCTAAAATCATATACAGATATGCTATCCACAGAGCCAACTGTCCAATTTGATTCACACATCCTTTCCAAGTCTGGAGGTGCCAAACAAGGGAGAAACAGACATGCCCCTTTACTATGTGCAAGAGAGACAGGACCAATGTGTGGCATGATATACAGTAAATGTCATGGTGCAGAAGGACTGACTGCTGGGAGAGAAAAGGCCTCCTGTAGGAGGAAAGGAATGGATTGCAGTGAAGTCTCGGGCAGAAGGAATAACTTATATAAAGGTCTGAAGAAGAAAGTTACTGGGTTTTTCTAACATCAACATACTAGTAATCCACACTGGAGAAGGTAAGAGAGAATTATAGAGTCTGTTTTTTTACTGGCCACACCTAAAATCCAAGCGTTCCTTCCTTGCCTTGCCCAAGTTCATGTTTCTAAGTGTGGTATGTAGCATTATCTGGATAGCTATTCTCCCCAGACACTATTCTCATTGGCTTTCCAATGCACAAAGGTAATCCATCTATGCTGAAGACCTTGAATGCAATCCACGCAGCATTTATCTATGCCTTGCATGCACCATGTTCCAAGCTGCCTGTCACCCGTGCATATTCCTTACAGCACAGAGCACACTGTGTGCGTGCACGCACGCATGCACACACACACAAAATATATATAAGGAATATTGTATATAGCACATTTTGATACATATGGTAAGGTGACAAACATGGTTCAGATCCCTATTCTATGAAATCTGCATAAGTCAGCTTCATTTTTACTCTGAAAAATCTATTAACAGAGTACTGGGTGGCAGATGTTTTGAATAAAATGTAGACATCACAAGTTAATGATTTAGCAAAATAAACCAAAAGTCAGCAAGTCAAGAGGGAAAAGAGGAACGATGTTAAAATGTCCAGCTTTGTTATAGTGTTTGCTATTTGCTACCTCAGTTTTTCATTAAGCGAAACTCACTATATTTAAGGCAATTTAAAAAGAGTAATAGAGAGAAATACAGTAATGAAAACTAGCTGCATAGCTGAGTGATTAAGACACAGGACATGGATTTTATGTCTCTGATTAATTACACTTGGTCCTTTACCATCTAACATTGTCTAACATTTGCCGAGAATCTACTGTGTGCCAGTAACCGGGCTGTGCATTGGAGACACTGGGTGAGGCAGATAACAGTTCTACTCTGCAGAAATTTAAGTGAAGGATTTAAAAAAAGTAAATAGAAATGACAACAAACACTACCCTTGGTGCAACAGCTTTATCAAGAGCAGTCCCATCTCTCAAGTGTGGAGATAACTATCTGTCACCATTAGAAAAACAGCTCAAAAGAGGTATACAACCATCCCATCTCTGAACATCTTTTGGCATGGCAACCCAGCTCTAGTGATTCCTTGTATTTGGAGATCAGACTACATACATCATCAAGGAGTAAATGTGTTCAAATACATTCTGCTTTTTAAAACTGAGTAAGTTTGGGACGAGGCAGAAGGGAAAGCCAAGTGGTGAGCAGCTCGGAGGCTTTGTCTTATTTCTGTAGTTACCTGTGTGAGCCACAGAGAGGCGCTCTGGCTTAAAGAATGAACGGGCTCCTCTGTATCCTCTGTGTGGGCCTTTAAAGAGCAAAAGGGATTTATCTAACATCAGAAGACCAGCAGCTCTTATAGGAAGACAGATGTTTGTCCAACACAAAGTACAGATGTTTTTGACAAAAGTTCCAGAAAAGATCTTACTTATGAAGGAAGAATTAAACGAAGACAGAGATACTAGGAGATGAATTTCAATGCTAAAAATAACCTGTTGTTTTTCACTGGGTCACCTGGGTTAAGGAAATTAATAAAACAAATGATCAAACAAAAACAAAACATTAAACAATGAAAAACAAGCAAACAAAAACCCTCTCAAATTAAAACAAAGCTCTTAGAATAATGAGAACATGGTTGAGAAGGACATGATGCTGATAATATTCCCCTTGGCATTGATTGTGAACGATCCTATTCAAATAGGAATCTTCCTTATTCTTCACCCTTATTCTTCACTTAGAATTAGCCATTATTCTGTTTGTAACATTGTTGCCATGGAAATAAATCTGCTGTCACAAATTTAGCTGTTTGGTTACTACTCCTGGATCATACAAGAACAGAAAGCAAGAAAGTCAAATCTATTCTTTGCTAACATTTTCATTTGACAGGGCTCAAAGAGATTCAGGAAAACCGGACAAACATACTCTGTTTCAATATAAATTTTAAATGTTTTCCAAATCTTTATGCAGATTTGCAAAAGTCACATGATTCAAAATGTGTAGCTACCTACAATTGCCAAGTTCTTTAAGCAATGATCCGGTATTCCAACTCTTCTTTATACCAGACAGAATAACTGAGTGGTACTAGAAATGAGTAAGAGGTTTTAATTAGGAGACAAAAGAAAACTTATGCTTCTGACTGTTTAAAGCATTTAGCTTTAAACTGGCTTTGTGTGGATTTTTTTTCCAGTCCTGGGGCTTGAACTCAGGGCCTAAGCACTGTCCCTGAGCTTCATTTGCTCAAGGCTAGCACTTTACAACTTGAGCCACAGCACCATTTCCAGCCTTTTCTGTTTATGTGGTATTGAGGAATCGAACCCCGGGCTTCATGCATGCTAGGCAAGCACTCAACCACTAAGCCACATTCCCAGCCCTTGTGTTGGATGTCTCTTAAAGGACTTGTAAAAATATGAATCTTCTCTAAGATTTCTTGTACTGTCAGGACTTTAAAAAAATAGTAAAAATACTGTTCTCTCTCCTGTTCTTCTCTTTATCCCTTCTCCTAAACCAGAGCAGCAGCAAACGTTCTTGCTATAATAATCACATTTGGGTGGGCACCACTGAGTAATTGTAACACAATAGGCTATTTTCTGCTTCCTAAAAATAAGGGACAAAATATCCAGGGGTGGGATGGTTGTGCAATGTACCACATGGACCACACTTCACCCACTAGAAATAAACGTGGAAAACATTTAAATCATATATGAAAAAAGTAGAACTATGAATAAAAACAAGTTAAACAAAAACACACTATGTGAAAGAATGAGATAATGTCCCCAGATTTCCAGTGATGATGCTGTTGTCTGTTTTCTATCTACATTCACCATGAAAGATGAAATAACAAGTACTACAGGGGTTGTACAAACCTAATAAGAAAGCATTGGACCCAACTTTGCTTTATCTTTTAAAGTTAAATCATGTAGATTCTATCAGAATATGGGACTTTAAAGTATACAATTAGTGAGATTAAGTTCTTTCAAAATAGATTTTTGGGAAAAATAACGAACTATTTCTGATGGTATAAAGAGCACTGGGTTTGAAATCTGCTCTACAAGCTATGAGTTATATACGCTGAGGAGGTCACTCACATTCCTTATCTCCCTGGCACTCCACTCTTATCTGTAAGATTCAGATGAGTTCTAATGTCCTTACTGGATCTATCAGTCCGGGATTTTAGTTATTACAGTCAAAGTCTTAGAGCTATAATGCACCAATGTTGGCAAAGGAAAAGTTAACCAAGGGCTATAGGTTAAAGTTAGTAGACAGTTGCCTGAAAGGAGAATCTAAAAACAATTTCATCAACAAATAACTTTTTTTCCATTGGTCATTTACTGAAATCACTGATAATCATAGCATGGATGACACATGAGTTCTTATTCATCCTACCTGTTTCTGGTCTGTTCAGTCTCCCATACTCTTGGAGTAATATTCATACCCTCTCCTCTCGGCAGCTCTCCACCACCAACTCCAGCAACTCCATTCCCATCTAGTGCCTTGCTAAGAAGCTCAAAATGTCAGCGGGGGCCTTCCCATCTCTAATCTCCCCAACTCTTCACCTGTGTTCATCCTTTCCTCCCGTGTCTGTGCATGCACTGCCTATCAACATCAAAGTCAAATCATGTCACTTCTCTGATTCAAACCCTCTTTGACGCCACTTCTGAGGCAGAGCCAGAACCAATATCTCTATGAAAGCCAACTAGGTCCTACCTGCCCTTAGCTTTGCCATTCTCCTTCCACTTCTCCTTGCTCAACCTGGCCTTCTAGCAGTTCCTGCATGAGACTGAATAAGTCATCACTTCAGGACCTTGGCCTTGATATTCCACCTGGGGAGCAGGAGAGTCATTCTGCCACATGAAAAAGGCTTATGGCTCTGATTTATTCAGGCCTGTTTAAAGAATCTCCTTAAAGAAGCTTCTCCCAACTGTGTCATGCAAAATAGCAAGTTTGTACCCTGGGACCCTTCTCTATACCCTTCTGCTTCCCTCTCTCTATTCTGTTTCTCTTTAGAGGTATTACCAGCATGTGACATACCACATGCTGGCTTATTATCTTCCTATGCCCAAATGTAGGCTGTATGATGTCAGGACTTGGTTGGTTTTAGTCCCTGTTTCAATACGATAGCCTATGATTGGTCTAGACACTCACATTTATTGAATTGTCTAAGTTGTTGTTGTTGGTGGTGGTGGTCATGGGCTTGAACCAGAGCCTAAGCACTATTCCTGAGCTATTTTGCTCAAGGCCAACACTCTACCACTTTGAGCCATACATCTATTTCCAGTTTTCTGGAGATAATTGGATATAAGAGTCTCATTGGAGATAAGAGTCTCATGGGCTTTCCTGCTCTCTCTGGCTTTGAACTACAATCCTCAGACCGCAGCCTCCTGAGTAATTAGGGTTATAGGCATGAGCCATCAGCATCTAGCAAATTACCTGACTAATTTTTGTGACACTGTTAAGCTTAATAAAAGCTTATTTGATGTTGTCATAGAATAAACCAAGCATTATAATCCATAAATAGTAAAAATTTGTAGATGGTTATGTTTATAGATGGTTAAAATGCAAAAGGAAATAAGTAGCACATGTACACCTAGAGGGAAGTGGATCTAAATCTTAGGGCAACTCAATGTTGTTGTGAATAACATTCAACTAAAAAAAAGGCAAAAATACAATGCCCCTGACAAGCATTGCTCCTGACGGCAATAATCCAATGCTCTTACACGTCAGAGGCCAATTTCCTTCTGGTGATTTCTTCCCAATTTATCCTGAGTGGACAGTCACAGTGATTTATATTCAGTCAATCAGTTTTCTGTCAACAGGAAAACTCCACTGGATTTATGAAGTACAGTTTTCACGCTTGGATATTCCTTTATTGTTAGATATTTCTGGGAAAAAGACTTATCATGTCAAACCTAGAGACCAAGCACAGCCCTCCCGAAGGTACTCAGGACATCTAAATACAACAAAATGCATACCAGCCTGACCTTGTTCATTAACAACAATGTAAGGCACATGTGTTCACGCAGAACACATCTTAGATGGCTGTGTCTGCACTTCTTAGCCTTTATATTTTGGGACAGCCAAAGTGCAGTTTGTTATAATAGCCTCTCATGCATTGTATACTCAGGAGACCAGGTATTAAGCAGTGTCAACCCATAAAGGTATAGAGGCTAGAGTGTATTCAGTTCCCATTTGGTAAGTAAAGAAAAACACTCAGTGCTGATGATTTGGGGAAGCTTGGCCTTCTTATACCCAGATGATGGGAAAGCACTAAAGCAATTTTCCTAGCATACAATGTGACCCACAGTTATCAGCGCCCTTAAGAAGGATTATAAGCTGTGACCTAGTCATTCCATTTCTAGGACTTTATCTCAAGGAAGTAATCAAAGATAAGAACAAAGATTTATGTTCAAGGGTGTTCAAAAACTGGAAACTGAAATGTGCAAAAATAGAAAAACACCAAAATAAATCATTGTAAATCTTAAAGTATAATGCAAATATTACAAATAAATTTTCAAAAACAAATAACTTGGAAAGTGCTCCTTAATGTGGGGGCTAATTTTCACATAAAGCCTTCTATACATAAGTAGATTTATGTTTTAATATACAATTCCTATGAATTGAAGGAGAAACTGACCAAAATGTTTTTAGTGATTATCTGTGGGTGATGGAATTAAAGTTGATTTCAATTTTTTAATCTTCATGCTCTTGTTTAATTTTGAAAAATATTATTGGTTTTATTATAACAGATACATTATTTAATCATTGGGAGAAGAAATCTAAAAGCAAAATTCCACTTGGATTCCAAAAAGTGGGATAATCCTGGCCCTTGGTAACTATGTGGCTATGTCCTCAATGTTGCTAAAATTCTCTTTTTTCAGGCGCATCACTTTTGTCAGAATCATTTCAAAACAAAGAATACACAAATTTCCACAGTTGTGCTATTCAGCTTCTGACCTCCATCTTCCCTATGGGTTGTCTAGTGGTTATTCATCCATCTAATTTAGATGAATACCGTAGGTCTTAGGTGACTGCTCTGCTTTGGTTCCTGAGCCATGGTAATTATTATCTTAAAGGTACTCAGGAGGTTGAAGGTTCAGGCACAAAGAACTGTCTATATTTCTGTTAGTTGGCTTACCAAATTACGAGAATCTCGAGAGTCAACAGGAGAGATTCCAAATACAAAGGTCGAGGCCCGGCTAGTGATCTTGCTGACCCCACCTCAGAGCCAAGAATTGCAATGCACTTTCCTCCTCCCAGACTAAAAGAGAGCTAAATACTTAGCAATCAGCTTGTCCTGGTTGATTTTTTTTTACAACTATTTTTTAATGGGTAATGGCTTTTCCGGTGCCCACACAGTAAATTAACAAGTCATTTCATGACTTTTCTTCACTGTAAAGGCTTTTGATGTATCTGAAACAGCACTGTACTTGTTCATGTTAATTCATGTTAATTAAATGATATTCTCTTTCAAATAAGACTGAGATCCCACTGAAAGCCATATGGTCTAGAGTGGATATGAAAGTCAGGTTACACACACATCTAGTAACTTTAAAGGTCACTGTTGCAGAATGGCTTTGAAACAGACAAATTATTGCAAATAGACTTTTTAGAGCGAGTTTTCAGACAGCTTCAAAAGGACAGTTATAGAAAAAGCCTGGGAAACTGTCAGAACTGCCCTAACTTCTTTACTTCCTCATCAAATCCTGATGGTTTGTGCAGTGGGCTAAAGATGCACTGCATGTGATTGCCTAGCATGTGGCAGGCCCTGGGTTCAACCTGCAAAAGACTAAAATAAAAATTAGGAAAAAACACAAAGCAAATGACTCTGGTGTTTGTATCTTTCAGTTTTATCCCATTACTCTATGCCTAGAACAAGGTTTTCTAAGAGATGATTCTAGATCTCAAGAGACCAGGTACTTGCTCTCCTCTTCTTCTGGACCCATGAATAGAGCATGTTCCTCACCTTCTCAGGTAGATAGGAAGGGCTGTGTGCGTCTCACTGTTGGTACAAGTGACATAAACATTGCCACATGGGGTTTGTGTAGTTACAAGGAATACGGGGACAAGATGTTTAGGTTATGTTTCTTCAAGAGTCAGTTGTGAGTACATTTCACTGTCCTTTGATGAAAAGTTTGTGTGAAGAATCTTAATGACGGGGTAGGTGATTTTGTTTAGTATAAGTCAAAATTTTGTCCCAAACATTCCTCTTTCCAAAATTACTATTGTGATCACCCTATCATTTTTCCTTATATTTCCCAAATATAAGGAGAGTGACAGATTTTTTAAAGTTCTATATTCTTTTGTATGTCATACAAAATTATGAAAAGTGAGGGAAGGAATAGGTTGGGAGGAATGGATAAGAATGTTGAAAGGGGTGGCATTGGTGAAAAAGCATTGCATTTATAAACTGCTTTGCAAAATAGCAACTCCTTTGTATAACTACTAAAAGATTTTTAAAGAAAGAAATAACTTTTGCCATATAATATAGTAATAATATAAAATTTCCAATAAATCAGAAATTCATTTTATTTTTTAACTGGCTTACATTTGTTATACAAAAAGGGGTTTCTCTGGTACATTTCCACACAGACAAACCCATTTTAGAATGGTAAACATGAACTTAAGTCATTTAATTGGTAACGATCAGTTGTTGAATGTCTGAAGTTAATTTAAAATGACATTGAAGCCAAGTATTGGACACACATCTCTAAGCCCATCAGTTTGGAGGCTGGATGGGAAGATAATAAATTTGAGGTCATATACATATATGGTAGGATTCAGTTCAAATATTCTATCAGTTTCAACAATAGAAAATTTCCACTGTTTCTATTTATTTATTTATGGTCGGTCATGGGACCTAAACTCTGGGCCCTCAGCTCTTCAGCTCAAGGCTAGGGCTCTACCACTTGAGCCACAGCGCCACTTACAGCTTTTTCTGCTATGTGGTGCTGAGGAATCGAACCTAGGGCCTCATGCATGCAAGGCAAGCATTCTACCACTGAGCCACCTTACTAGCCCACTATTTTTTTTCATTTTTTAAAAAACGTTTAGAAATGTCTGAAGTTAAAGATTAGTGTTATTTTCTTCCTCCCATGTCTGAGGTGCCATTATTAACTATTGAGTATCTGGTCTCTTCTATTTACATGCAACAGATGCGCACAAACACACACACACACACACACACAGACATACAGAGTGCTTTGTCCTTTTGTTTTCCAGTCAAAAGCTATTTTTTTCTTTAAAAAATATGTCTGATTGCTCAAAATACTGAATTTCTTATTCCCGGTTCTTTATAAAAAGGGAGAAAACATTTTTACTACTACTTAAAAAAATAACAGCAGCTTCTAACATAGTTTATCCCAGTAGGTTTCATTTAAAAGTAACAGAGATCGCTAATTTTCTCCAAACTTGCAAATCATTTCCTGAATGGAAATATACTGTAATGTTATGAACTTTCAAAAGATGCAATGCCTGCTGTCCTTTGAAGAGTTTATAGTCTAGTGGGAGAGAGCGAAATACAAATAAATAATAGCAGTAGAGTGGGGTATGAAGTAAACTCTCCAGGGGCACACAAAGAGTTAGGGTGTTAAGAAAAAGCTCCTTAGAGAAGGTGACAGCTGAGATCTGTCAGGATTTGAAGAAGTAGGAGAAGGAAAGGAGGAGAGATGGTTTGGAAATATCTTTCTAGGTTTTTTGAAAAGGTTTTTGTCCTAGTAAATTTCTTTTATATACTTCAGCCAAATTGGTTTTGTTCACATAAACAGTGTCTATCAATGTGCACAGAAGTTATTTTTCTATAGAAGGAAAGTGCTTCTTGCCCTGCCCTGGAGACCAGAAGACAGAATCCAGGTGACACTCTGTGATGACTGGTGACTAGTGCCAAGCTAGCAGATGGAAAACATTACTGGGCCAATTCTACCCCAATGACTGGATGGCAGCACTATCGTGTGAAAAATGAGGAAGGGTCACAGGTCCTTGTATCATGAAGCACCATGGTTAATGCCATTGGGGACATTGTCAAGTGATTTGTGTGGTTGTCGGAAACTCTTCTGCTACTATAGTTCCTTATTATTTAAACTTTGGGGGTAGGAAAAATATTATCTCCAGTAGGTGGGGAAAGGAAGTTGGACTGCGAAATGATGTCAAGTGCAAGCTAATCATTGAAATATCCATTGAAAGATGCATACATAGAAAGGAAAAAACACTGAAAAAATGTTATTTTTCTTATTGGGAAACTGAGTTGTTTTGAAATTGACTGTGACAAAGGATAAGAATAGATTATCTTTCTGTTCTCTGCCTGTAAGTCAGCTTTGAAAATATTCCCAAACTTACAAAGCTAGAGCCTCTGAGACCATAGAAGGTCAAATCTATTACATCAGACAGCAAATCTAAAACAAAATAATAAAAACAAACCTTTGTTTTGCAAGTATTTCTCTCTCTGTTTTCATCTTCTAAAAACTCTGTGTGTCCATATCAGTATCATCATCAATAGTGGCTTATTCTTTTCCATTTAGCAAATTGCAGAGAATGTTTTAATAACAAAAGGTTAGACACTGGAGCTAAATAAGAGACCTGGTTTTGAGTTGCAACTCTGTATGACCTTGGCAAATTTAAACTTTTTCTCATCTCTAGAGAGGGGATTAATTCCAACAAACTACCTCATAGGGTAATTTAGAGATCAAAATAGAAATGAGATAGTACTTAAGAGACTATTATAAAAAATCAAGAAATGGTTTTCTTCTTAATGTTAAATAACAAAAAAATAATAATTACAAAAAAAATAGATGTGCTAGAGATTTGGATGTTTTTATTCATTGCTTTCTCCCTAGTATCTGGACCAGTACTTAATGAATAGCTGGAGTATAAAAACTATTTGTTATAAAAATGAAATGAAGGGATTCAAGGTATACCTATAGGTTAAGTTGAAATTTTTTTTAAATGTTTTTGAAAACTATCCAAAAGGATGCAGATGGCTGCATTACTATTCTTTAGTATACCATGGGCAACTGATCTAATTTATGATACTTGTGGGTACTTGTATCTTCTTGGGGCCTTTATGCATACAGAGTTGCTATCTAAATGTTTTACTTGATTAGAGGGAGGAAAAATTCTTGCCTACAATACTACATCTAACTTTGAAATAGTTCATCTCTTTAAATCTCATTCCTTCCTCCTGATTTGTATCTGTTCTCCAAAAAGTGAATATTGCTGAAATGTGAAATTTCTTCGTGACTCAAACTCAATGAACACCAATGCTGCACTTGGGAAAAAGAATTATGAGCCCAAGTGAATACCCAAAATATTGTTACAGCTAGAAGAGGTACCAAGAATCCACATGTTGAGGGTGTGATCTGGGTGGGCAGAATGCAACAATATAATCCTCTTTTCCTTTCCATGACCCCAAATCTAATTAGCTTTAATAGCTCTATTGTTGTTATTGTTGTTGTTGGGCTGTTAGGAAGTTCTGTGTTGAAACTAGATCTATTTGAACTACGTATGACCTCATGTATTTTTTATTGTATATTTTATAATTGTGTTCATTTGTTTTCTTTACCATGCCTATAGCTTCATTTTATTTTCTGTTCTTCTTTTCTTTTTGCCCAGGAATAGGTATTTTTTTATAGTATGTTTCTCTGCAAACCACTTTGGATCTCCTGCGGAATGAAACATAACATGAACATATGCAATTGCAGAGGTCAATCTGGAGGTTATCTGAATGAACCTGGAGATAGACATAGCCCTGAGTGTGAGCTGTCCCATGGCTGTGGCTCATTTACCATATGAAGTTTCACTGCATGGTCAGCTATATGCTGACATTGAGGATGCCTCTGGGGTGTGAAGCTGTGGGTGAGAGGAAACCGCTGTTGACGGGATTTTTTTTTTTTTTTTTTGCCGGTCATGGGGCCTGAACTCTGGGTCTGGGTGCTGTCCCTCAGCTCTTCAGCTCAAGGCTAGTGCTCTACCACTGGAGCAAGAGCACCACTTCCGGCTTTTTCTGTTTATGTGGTGCTGAGGAATCGAACCCAGGGCCTTATGCTTGCAAGGCATGCACTCTACCGCTGAGCTACCTTCCCAGCCCCTGTTGACGGGATTTTAGAGACAATATAATTTAAATGACTCAGGGCTAGTTTGGAGTGGACATGCCACAAAGAGCACAGGTTTTAATCTTGAGCATCCAGAGCCAACTGGTCAATAGACCTGCAGTTCTCACTGTGTCTGCTTCCATTCACTTCTTGTGGCCCTTTCTCTAAAATGCCAATGTCAAGTCTTAGTTTGTCACAAGGAAGTCTGAAGACTTCAAGATCTACTTACCTCCCTTTATGAAGGATTCTCAGCTAAATTTTGGCCCCAGAAAAAGGTCCTCTAAAGAGCTAATGACTGGCTTGCTCTTTTATTTAGCAGAAGCTGGCAAACACTGAGAACTGAAGGTTTTTCATCTAGCTTGTTCCAGATGGAAATCAAGATTTAAAGCCTATGCTGAGGCACCCGGGTCTCATGCTACTTAGGAGGCTATGATTTGAGGATCATGGTTCAAAGCTAACCTGGGCAACAAAGTCCATCAGACTCTTATCTCCAATTAAGCACCAAAAAGCTGGAAATGGACATGTCACTCAAATGGTAGAGTGCTAGCCTTAAACAAACAAACAAAATGGAAAGGACAGAACCCTGGCCCTAAGTTCAAGACCCAGTACAGCACAACAAACAAGTAAGATATTTAAAGCCAAATTTGATGCTTAAATAAGAATACAGGTTGACTCATTGTATTGAGATGTAAAAAATACTACGTTAAAAATGTCAGAGAAGGAGTTGGGGAGGTGGGGAGGGAAGGGATGGAAGGGGGAAAACAAAGGAGGAGGTACCAATGCTCATTAGGAAATGTACTCATTGCCTTACTCATGTAACTGTAACCCCTCTGTACAGTATTTTTTTACAATAAAAAATATAGAAAACAAAAATAAATGAAAGCAAAAACCTAACCCCCTGATGAATGTTTAAAAGAAGAAATTGAGAATAATATAAATTATGATTAAAAGATAATTTCAGAGCAACAACAAAAAGTCAGAGAAGGAAGAGAAGGAGAAAGAGGAAGAGGAAGAAGAGAAAGAGGAGGAGGAGAAAGAGGAGGAGGAGGAATAGAATGAGGAAGAGGAGGAAGAGGAGGAAGAGGAGGAGGAGGAGGAGGAATAATAATGATTGACTTGGATTTAAAAAAGTGAAAAATTGGTTTGGGAGGAGGATGAAGACTTGGAGGACGTGACTTATTGGAGGCAATTACTATTTGACGAAAGAATGGCTGGATGACTTAATGGGAGGTTAAGTTCTTTACAAATGTATGGTTTGACTGTTTTGAAGGCTGATTATGTAATATGAAATTGGGATCACTATTTGTTGCAGAAAAATTTAAAAAATAAAAATAAAATAGTCCATAATTTTCCCCAGTAAATATTGGTAGCATTTGTATTAGAAGATTATTCTTAAGGCTGCTTTAAATAAGGTTTTTAGCTGACCAGTGGAATGATATTACTATTTAAAAAAAAAAAGTCTTATTGGGTGCCAATGGCTCATGCCTGTAATCTGAGCTACTCAGGAGGCTGAGGTTTGAGGATCACAGTTCAAGGCCAGCCTGGGAAGGAAAGTCCAGGAAACTAGAAGTGGTGCTATGGCTTAAGTTTTAGAGTGCTCACCTTGAGCAAGAGTTCAGGGACAGTGCCCAGACCCAGAGGTCAAGGCCCACAACCAACCAGAAAAAAAAAAAAGTTGACTGCCCCTTTAATCCTGTCACCACCTCAATAATCACACATAGGCCCAGATCTTTCCATGCCCAGAGTTAGAAGAAGTTGGTACCTAGAAACATTGATGTAGCTTATATATTTTCCCTCAGAGTATCAATTTAGACTGTGAGTATTCTAGCCCACTGGTTACAATATACTTTATCTGAATGGGGCACATGGGATTAATCCAACCTGTGGGTTTCTCCACAGCCCTGCTGTGTGGCTAGGCTGGAAGCTTCTATTATTACAGCTAGGAATAAAAGAAATGGAATGAAAAGAAGGGGTGGGGATTTGAAGAGAGGGGAAGGTGGCTTAATGCTTCTGGGTGGCCACCTCTTAAATAGAAATCTATGCTTGTTCATATAAATACCACACTAACTTGGTCAAATTCTCAAATTATATTTATATACTTAAAATATCTTTAATTCCAAGTTCTGGATGAAGCACAGATGGTGATATCCGGTTTAAAACAAAATGAGAAAATCAACACTAAAGCAAATATTTCTGTTAATCCATAAAAATATTTTTAGTTTAATTGATACCAAATAGCGTAGATATTTCCAAGCCAAGAAGCACATTTTTAAAAAAACCCAACATTTTCTAGGTTGCTAATGGAGAATAAATAGACTTCAGAGATCATCCTTACAGCAAATAGGCAGCTCTGTTTCAGTTTCTATAATTTTAGGCAAAGTACAAGTTTTGACTAACAAAGTAGACCTGTTCATGTTCATGTCTTCTCAGTATATTCTCTCACAATGCCAGTCATTATCCAGAGGCACAATGATGAAATGTCAAATAAGAAAGGAAAAATGGGAAGGGAATGGCAAAGAGAGAGAGAGAGAGAGAGAGAGAGAAGGAAATCCACTCAACTACTCAGTTCAGGCAGGACAAACTGCCACATGGGAATTCACTGTGTGAATTCATGGACCATATCTTATTTGCTTCTGATGGCTTTGGTAACCTACTGCTGGGTACCATAATAGACAGACTGTTTACTAATTCAGAGGCCTATCATTGATCTTCTGAGTTGAATTGATAAATGAAACATTGTCAAAATCTAACTTGTTATAAACATACCACATGATTTGCACAAGGGTAATTGCATATATTAAAATTTTTCAAGAATTCTCTTTACTTCGAATGAATTACATTTATAAAAACCTATTTTACCTAGGACCAGCAAAAAAAAAAAAGCTACTTTAATTAGCACTTATGGGATAAATGGCTTAATGTTTTCTTTTTTCCCCTTCTCTTTTCTTAGGAAAAATTCATAAAATTTTCCAAAAAGAGAAACTATCACTATCAAGGGGAGAAAATTTTCCTTCTGTTAAACTACTATTACAACAATGTTGTTCTTTCCACTACTCTAATTCCCTTGCTCCTACCCCATAAGATAGCAGAGAATGTTCTCCTTTCGCATGTAGAATGTTGGAGTTTTAAGTACTTTTGAAAAACATCCAGTCTAAGTTCACCACTAAAGAACAGGAAAACTTGCCAGAGCTCTTTGTTAATTAGAGACATACCTGAAGATCTACCACAGTGAGTGTTATCCCTGTTTCCAGTGACCAGCACAATGCCTAGCACAGGGCAGGAATTCAATAGATACTAGATGGATAGATGAAAACAATGTGAAGTAAAAATGCTGCCTTTGAGGTCCTAGTCAAGGCCCCTGGAAGCCACCAGATCAGTATTTCAATGATGCACAAGATGGAGAAAAAGTATATCAGGTCCCACTTCCAAGGCTGAATTAATCTTTTAGTTGCAGATACCAGGACAAAATCAGTGAGAACCCTACAAATGTACACTGGTTTATCATGTTGCTATTTCCTAACCTAATCTCTCTTTTTTAGACAATCTCACTGAGAGGAACCAGAGCTTTCTAAATGTCTGGAACATTCCATAACTTCTAGGCAACTGGAATAGTAGCACTGCTACCACTTGAAGGTCACTAGAATAGAATATGTACAGGGCAAGAAGAAGAAACATAATGAGAAGCCACATTTCAAACTTAAACCACTGGAATGGGGCAGTGGAAGTTGGTGAGGGATGATAAATTCCACAGTTGAAAATTGTTACTACACTTTTCCAGCTTTTTTCTACTAGTAAAAGTGTGAAGTTATAAAATAAGTCCTCTGGTCAAGTGAGATGTGCACATTTTACTGTTTTGAAATAGCAATGAATTGTTAACCTACTAATGTGGCAAAACTAATATATACAGAGATAGAAATTCCCTTAAGTCCCTGAGTGACTACACAGTCAGTGAATGAGATGACCTATCTCAAACTATGTCAATCTCTTCCAGAACCATTAGCTGGATCTCCTGCAGGCTCCGAACTAAAAAACTATGTAAGCGTTATTTCCTCAGCCTGCCTATTTGTCCCATCTATCCAGGCTTATTTGTCTGCCTCTTCCACATACCCTGCTCAAATGCCCAGTCACACACTCCTCTCTTCTTTGTGACTATCTGAGAACCTCAGAAACTATTTACAGGAAAGAGAGGAGGGTCAGTCTAGTTCTCTGAAATGCCCTGGGTAGTGAGCTGGGTAAAGCGGGTCAACCTGCCATGTTGGTTTTGTGATGAGCCTGATGGCCATGCAGAGGGTATGTGGTTAATGAGGTCCTGGCCAGGCCCAATGTCTATAATTCCATGTACCCTTTGCATTTATCACTTTAACATTTTTTTAAACCTCAACTGAAAATCTGGGGAACAGGTATGATTTGTAGAAGAGTATGAACAACTGATAATACATATATTTAATAAAAGGAAATATCTTTATTTTCTTTCTGAGATAGGGTAGGTGTATTGAGTATTAAATTTTTTCCATTAACTTTTTAAGAAGTTAAACAAAATTTTAACAAATTAAACTGTCACTGTTTCACTTTATTGATAGAGATGAGTATGAATGCACTTTGGTAAAGCTAGGTTGGTAGGTCAATTATTTGAGAATTATGCTGTAGAATTGACTTACCTGTCTTGTGAGGTATGTGTTCTCTGCCCAGTACAATCAGTAAGGGACTGCCTCACAATCCTCCTGTCACTCACTCCCTCATACTATGGCTCATGCTACTTACTAACTAAAAGGAAATAAGTCAGAGAGGGAAAGAAGTGGGGAGAGAGAGGAAAAGGGAGAGAAAAAACAGAGAGAGAGAGAGAGAGAAGCCCTCCAGGGTCAAGCATTTTATGAGTTAAGCACAATATGAGTGATGGCTGCCTGACTTTTTTTCAAGTTTGCTAAAGTAACTTTTCTCTAATTCTCCTACCGCATAGTTTACTGAGTTATATGACTAAATGTCTTCAGAGCTCATGAAGATTGCGTAGGTGCAATGTCATAAGTTGCCAAGTTGGAGAACAGAGACAGGTGGGCAGAAGGGTTATTCTTTGAACCATTTCACTGACAAACATTTCACTGACAGAAACATTTTATACATGTTTAAAAGCCTGCTTTCCGATTCTGCTACTGGATGCCAAAAAAAAAAAATAGTAGCTTCTAATACTCTGCTCTAACACAAGAACAATGGGAGCAAGCTCTCAGGAACAAAAAGAAATTCTGTCATTTGGGCTTAACGAAATAACAACTCTTTCTGCACTATGAAATTTTCCTTCTGATATGGTGTGTGCCTTTTCTATTAAGAATCTGGAAGAGTTTTTGGAAAAATTTTGCCAAAAATATTTAAATCCAGTGTGCACACATTGCATTCTATTAACTTTTTTCTTCCCACTCAGTCCCACTCTGGAAAGTCCCTTGTCCAAATCAAGTGCCCTCAGTGGCAAGAATGAAATAAGACAGGGCCTCTGTTAAGCACAAAGTCAGAGGCCCAGAGGACAGGATGCACACTCTACTATCTTCTTTCATGACTCTTTGGAACATCTTGGACATACACTTAACTTTAGAGGCCTGCACTTTGAACAATCCAAGTTTTAATGGCTTGAGTTTAACTGTGTTACTTTGACTTCATTGACATATAAAAAACAGCATAGTTCCATGTTTTCCCTTATTTGCAATAATCAGATAATCTAAGATAATCTTATCAGATAAGCAGAAAAGCTCAAAAACTATGTAGTACAATGACCAGACAAGATGATGCTAAGCAAAATGAATCCCAAGATAAGGACACAAGAGGTTTTTCTTTGTAGTTGTTGTTTTTAATGTACCATGTGATCTTTTGTATGTTCTTCCTACTATGGTATATCCCTGTTGTCACTATTTGATTTTGGTACCTTGCACATCTTGTGTGTGTGTATATATATATATAATATATATATATATATTATATATATATATAATTTGGGGAGGGGAAGGGAATAACAAAATGCTGAAACAAGGACACAGGATGATCCATTGCAACAATGAGACTTAGAAGACACTATACTGATAATGAACTTTACAATTTTGGGGAGGGGAGTGAGGGAGGTTGGGGAGGAAAAGGATAGTAGGAGAAAAACAAAGGAGGGGGTAACAATGCTCGACAAGAAATGTACTCAGTACCTTACTCATGTAACTATAACCCCTCCGTACAGCATCTTTACAGTGAAATAAAATTAAATTAAAAGAAAAACAATATAGTCTGTATGGGACTTACTAACTTCATTTCTTGAAAAAAAATACCCAAATGGTAATAGATAAATAAACTGCTGTCTCCACATAATGGAAGACTGATGTACAATACAAAAAATGAATTACTAGCACATCCAACATTGGTGGATCTCAAATGCTAAGCAAAAGAAGTTGCATTCGAAAGGTTATACCCTAATTGAGTCTACTTTTATAATAGTCTGGAAAAGGCAATCTTATAAGAACAGAAAGCAGACAATGACTACAAAGTGATAGTGAACTCTTTCCCTATCAACCCCATGGACTTCAACAAACAGTACATAAAAGCTATGGGAATGGCATGACAGTTGTAGAATTGAATTGCAGGTGATTATTTTTTATGAATTCTTAGAGGGTTTTACCCATATAGTACAGTCTACTGTATACAAATTAAAAAGTGAACAAAAGTTAATATCTCTTATAGATGTCTACCAACAAAATATTTTCCAAATAAATCATATGAAAAGGGAATAAATGTCCCTGTCAAGAAGAATAAGGTAGATACTGCTAAAAAAGATATCTAAGAGATTGGCAGGTTGTAGACATTTGATACATAATCATTTTTAAAAGAATATATGCATATACAGTTAAAAATAAATGAGAAAAATAGAGAAATATTCCCCCAAATAGAGCTGTTTTTGATGGGGGGTTTGAATACTGGGCTGTGTGCCTACAAGGCAGAAACTTAATCACTTTGTGGGCCCAGCTCTTTTTTGCTTCTGATAAGGTCTCTTGCCTAGGGCCTACTTGGTACCAAAAGCCTCTCAGTCTTCATTTTCTACATAGCTGTGATTATAGTTGTGTGCCATCCCTCTGACTTAGAAAGAGATTTTTCTAAAAAGTTGGATGATAAGAGTCTTTCATTTTTTGATTTACATATTCTATTACGGTATGGAGGTTCTTTTAAAAAATACAATGCAAAATCAGAAAGTTATAATAGCTATGTCTCCAGTTGAAGATAATGTGTTTGTTTTTCTATAAAAATCATAGAATTTAACTGATTTTGTGCCAACTATTTAAAAAATAGGTTTTAGTAATAATTTGGCATGGAAGCTTGATTTTGAGTGTAGAGTCAGATTTGAGAGTAAGATTGGCAGTTTCTCTTGGAGCCAGCATTTGTACATCATTTAATGAAATCCAACCCAGTAGTACATCATACAGACATTTAGGTTGCCAGTAAGCAATGCTTGCCAAGTGTAAAAGAACACTGTATGTGACAAATATAACCAATATGAGACACATCCTATAAGCACAGGTGCATTTAAGAGAACAGCTTTTCACAGCTGCCACAACTTGAGTTTTTTTGGACACTGATCTTCTCTGGGATCTGAAGTTGTCTTTTCACAGAAAAAGAAAATGTCTAATCACTTTAAAACCACATATATCTGATAAAGGCCAGAGAAATCATCCTGGAACACAAGGCCAAGGATAAAGATCTACAATAAACATGACAACAATCCAACAATGAACATCATGTCACAGTTCAACCAAACCCTGGGAAATACAGATCTGGATATTTTCTTGGAACACTATACTTCTTTGTAAGCCAGAATATAGAAGTTTTTTTAAATTATTATTAAGATTGCATTCAGTGAAAATAAAATGGTGGCACTATGGGTCCTCAGGACTAGCCAAAGTTAGGCTGTAAATGTAATTTTTTTTGAAAATTAATTGAAAACATAAATTGACTTTAGAAAAAACACATGGTTCTCAGAATTTTCCTTAACAAGAACAGTATGTTGAAGAGACACTTCTAAAAGAAAAATGAGTACAAGCCTCGAAAAGTGGTGTTTGATGATTTAGTAAGCTATTTATTGGCATCCATTAGAATCCAGCAAGAGAATTCCACATCCATGCCATTGGCAAGTCCTTCCATGAGTCTGAAGAGGGTTCTCTAAACTCTTCAGATGAAATTCCCTTCCTCTGGACCTGCCTCAACTATAAAGACAACAGGGTTTTCACTGATAAAAAATTTTCAGATTGATAACTGGGACCCTGTATTTTTCTGTACAGATGGTCAAGTGTTCACAGAGATCTTTGGTTTTAAATCACTCTTGTTGTAAGACAGTCTAGTTTTGATGAAAAGAGATTCACAAGGAGAGTTTTATGTAGCACTCATATCTGTCTCATAACAGAACTGGCAGAAAGAACACAGAAGGGGAAACACCAAGATCTAACAATGTATTTTATGTACATATATATAATGATATAATATAAGAGAGTCTAAGAGGAGATGTTAAGTGAGGATGAAAGCAACAAAATGCTGAGCATTACACACACACACACACACACACACACACACACACACACACACACACACTCAGAGTATTTTAACACTGAAAAAAATTCTATATATTCTCAAGATGGCAATTTGGTTGGAATTGGACTTTTTTTCTCTAACCACACACGTCAATATTATCAGATGGCATTCATTCAAATACAAATTTAATTTCCTACAAATCAATAAACATGAAATAATCTGAGATTCTACAGTGTTTCAGTATGAAAGCTTGCTAGTTTGTAAAATAAAAAATGTGTTGCTTTGTTGAATACAAATAGCTTGTTTTGCTTTGACTGCTTTGGCTGAATAGGCCAAACACTCCTTTAAAATGCTCTAAATTGTATAATAACAGAGATCTCTATTCTTTAGGTCTTCCATCTTTTCTATAAGCCTCTACTCACTGTTCTCAGAAGCAGATTCATGAACTTCCAGCACAGTCAATAAATACTGCACTATATTTTGTTGTTTGAGACAGTCTCACTAAGTATCCCTCTATGTAGCTATTTTGGCCTCAGACTCACTATGCAGGCCAATCTGAATTGAACACACAATCGTACTGCAAACCCGAGTGGGATTGCAGGTGTGCATCCTACTTGTTTATATTGCACCATTTTAAGTAGTTCAAACCTTACCAATCAATTTTGTAAAAGATCATTATGAAGGCTGAAAACAATAACCAAATTTGCAAACAGATTTTAACTTGATGCAAAATCTTTTATGAATGAGATGAAATCATTGTTGAGCTTGAGTAACTGCTCAGGTTTTAGATGTTTCCTCATTTCCTTTATTTGGGGAAGGGGACAAAAAAGAAAACCGCAAGGACTATTCAGCCTATAAATCTGCAACTAGACATATGCTATGTGTATTTTCCTAAAGACTTTTATTATGTGCTCCTTAAGCAGCATATCCATGCCAGATGGGTGGAGTGGAATAGAAAACACATCTTTCAGAAGAAGCTATTATTGGGTCAGGAATATGCTAATTGAAAGGGCTTATGCAGCCATCTGTGGGATTCTCAGTGGCTGAGGCATATACTGCTTCATACTGCTGTATCCTGCACTGCCTCCTCTTGTGTTATGAGTACTAGGTTCTCACTGATGGTGATGGAAACAAATAGGTTGATCTGGTTTATTTGCAAGGTGTGTTCACACTTGACTGGGATTTACAGTCATGCACACAACTTAGAATTTAAGATTATTTATGGTCAAATTGCTCTAACAATTCTACACAGAACATATCACTATCACATCTTTATCTATTTACCACCCCTGTGCACAGGAAAGTAGCATTTAAATCAGGACATGAGACATCTGGTGTGAGTCAGTTAGTGAACGACTTGTGCATCCCAGGCCCCAGGCTGGGGGAAGTCTAGGAAATTAGGTTTACAAGAGTAGAAGTTGGGAGAGGATGAGAACACCAAAGAAATGAGCCACATTATCTCTGCCTTTGAAAGTAAAAAGGCCACTTTGTACCTGTGGACTAAGGTTAGCGTGACATAGTGCTTTAAGAAACACATAAACTAGGGGGGCTGGGAAGGTGGCTCAGTGGTAGAGTGCTTGCCTTGCATGCATGAGGCCCTGGGTTCGATTCCTCGACACCACATAAGCAGAAAAAGCTGGAAGTGGTTCTGTGGCTCAAGTGGTAGAGCGATAGCCTTGAGCTGAATTGCTGAAGGACAGCGCCCAGGCCCAGAGTTCAGGCACCATGACTGGTTAAAAAAAAAAAAAAGAAACACATAAACTAGCTTAGAGTGGAGGCACATACCTAGAATCCCAGCACTTGGAAGGCTAAGGCCAGAAAATCACAAGTTCAAGGCCAGCTTAGACTACCTCATGAGATCCAATCTCAAAAATTCCACAAAAGGCCCAAACCAAAAGCCAGTGCTTCACAGACTGTGCCTGACTACTTCAATGATGACATAAGTACCATTTTGTTTTATTTTTGAATTAGCACATGTATAGTATGTGGCATTCTCACTGAGATAGTTCCATACAAGTACATAGTTTGATTTGAACAAATTTGCCTTCTCCAAATTTCCATCCTCTCCTCTCTCATTACCCCTTCCATTGGATGAGTTTCATTATGTAGTCTTCATGTATATATGTGTAATGTTCTTTGATTTTCATTATTTTTCAGTATCCCTTTTTCCCCTTTACTATCTCTGTCTTTTACATATATTGTCTACCGATGGAAACCCAATAACCTGTAACTGTTGATGCTAAGATGCTGCATTTTATTCTTCTCAGCTATTTGACAACGTGGTTCTATTTCCCAGGCATACTTAGCTCTTCATTTTATTATCTGCTGTCAGGAGTTTTCATATTTTTATATTTGTCCCCTTTTTTAATATAAAATCATGGCACATAAACAGTTCACTTTGTTAAGACAAGTTTAGGGATGAATTGGCTCTATCACAAAGATAAAATGTGTCTCAAATATACTTAAGAGTCAAATCTTGGTCTACTGGGTCTAATTAAGCACAGGCACACTTCTCGCAGCAGAACTTAACAGTGCTTCCCATGAAGTTTCTGGGACAGGAGTAATCCAAAGTTTGACACGGCTTAATGGAAACTGTTATATGATTTTCTTTCATTCTCTGTGCATATGGTAGCAGCAGTTCCAATCCCTCACTCAAGTCTGGAAGTGTATAAATTCACTTCTCTGGTTTCTGATCTCACAGACGTTCACTTCTATCTGAGCAGTACAAGACTTCCTAAAAACAAAGTGAAAACTCTGACAACATTGGGTCCTTAACCCCCCAGGGCCACAATCAGCTAGGGCTGAGCAGCAAAGTTGGCCACTGTGCATGACACATACTAGTTCTACATCCCATGCTTTTGCCTTTATCCATCAATGGAAGCTGAACTAATGGCAGAACCGAAGTATCTCAACAAACAAATAATGTGCCCAGGAAAATATACATAGGACAAGTTTTTGTGTCAGACAAAATATCCTCTGAAAATCCTTCACATCTCTAGAACAGATTCCTCTTTATTTTGTCTCAGACTACTTTTGTTAGCTGCTACTTTTTTTTTTTACTTTTTCCTATGAATGAAAATGTTAGATTTCCAAAAGGAGCAACACGATGGAACTCCAGAATTACTTGGAGTGGCCCCTGAAGGGTTTTTCTGGAACTCTGTGATTGTATCTCTGGTTTGTTGTGGACCAAGGATGGATCAATTTTCATAGCTGGAGATAATTAGAACTTACTTTCTTTTGGGATAGAGAAGCCAGTAGGCCCCTGAACTTTATGAATTAAAACAATAATGGGGCCACAGGCACCACTTCTAAATGTAAATATCAGTTCCAACATTTCTGGCATGGCAGTGGCGTTGTTTCTGACAAAGTACAATTATATTACATATTAATCAAATGACTTCTTATTAAATAAAGCAGAGTGAGAAGCCAGGCAAACCTCTCACTGAGGCTCTGCTTTAACGTAGTGGAGGTAGGTAACAGCAGGTGAGATGGCGTCAGGAAAGGGCACTGAGGGATCAAATGAGGCCCATCAGTGAAGAGGGAAGGAGTAGATATGGCTTCCAGCCAAAAGGAGGCAGGAGACAGATGGCAGCAAAATTAAAGTGTCACAATTAGGCTGGAGATCTTAGGTGGCTGTCAACTAACAAATACAAATGAATTAGGGAGAGTTGACATACAAGAAACTGATGAGAAAGGAAACCAGCCATGTGTAACTCAAAATGACTGCTGACTACGCTGCTGTGAAATTTCATGCATTTGTGAATAAAAATTAAGTTGAAGAAATATAATGTGTAAAATAATTATTGGGAAACAAAATTTCTAGAGAATTATAAGTAAAATATGGGGGTTGGAGCAAGAAAAAGCCATTTACATGTGCAAAAAGTCTTACCTTGTTGAATAAAAAACATTATTTTCAACATATTTCCATTTTTGTATGTTACTTGAATAACAACAGTGAAAGTATATAATGAAAGAAAAATTTATGTTAGGAGAAACACAAGATTTTTCACATGGTAATTTGGAGTGGAGGGGAAACATTTTATATATTTTCATATTGTTTATCAACTTTTTTAAAAAAAACCTGAAATCCTCTTAAAATATTCTTTTAAAATAATAACTTTAGAAGATTTTAAAATAATAAATTTCCCCAAATATATAGGCAAATATGGAATGTCTCTTATGTTTGGACATTGGCCAATCGCCCAATGTTGATTATAAGCTCCTGCATGATAAGAAAACACATCACAATGTTAGGCATAGTGGCAGCTCTAATAGTTGCTGTTCAGACTCCTTTGAGAATTAACTTGTCTTTGATTATTGTGTAAAGAGTGCAGTCAGTGGACAGCCAACCTTCTGATGTCACATCTCTACCTCCGAGGCCAGGCCACAGTCCGCCCAGGCATTACTAGCTAGCCACTGAAGATGGAGAGCATTGACTTCCCCTCCCAAGGTCATTTCCTCCTAAGGAATCCCCTGCAACAACCTGTCCTCTTGAAGAGAATTCCCTATGGGTTGTTGACATCAGACCTCCCCAAGGTCTGTGCTCTCTCCCCTCCCCCTTCCCCAATCCTGCTTTTCCTTTCCTCCTGTCACATAAGGGAAAGTTCTCTCTGCTACATTCTCTGTCCTCTGCTTTTTATCTTTCAAGGTCTCTACAAAGCTCTTAACTTCCAGCTCTGTCCCAGTACCTGCTCCCCAGAGGAGTCAGCACAGAACCACCACTGGGCGTCCAGGTAACGCTTCATCTTCCCTTTCCAGAGCTCTTTTCTCCTCTACACACTAAAATCCTTTGCCAACCTTTTAGTTTTTCTTGCCAAGTTATATAACTGTTTCATCTAAGTTTGTCTCTTTACAAAAGAAAAAAAAAAAGTTTGGTGCCGGTCCTGGGACTTGAACTCTTTTGCTCAAGACTAGCACTCTTCCACTTGAGCCACAGCTCCACTTTTGGATTTTTGGAGGTTAGCTGGAAATAGAAGTCTCATGAACTTTCGTGGCTAAGCTGGCTTCCAACAGTAATCCTCAGATCTCAGCCTCCTAAGTAGCAAGGATTTGTATCTATGAGTCACCAGTGCCTAGCTTCTTTGTAAAAGTTTGTGAGGTCCATTCTAATTACATAGTGTCAGATAATCGTACAAAATATTTTAAGAAAATAATCATAAAAATATTTCTTTAGAAAAGACACAAAATTCACAGAAAAATTCAAATTTATGCAAAAATATGTAGGCCAACTGTGTTCTCTTGGTCGAAGAATGACAGGGCCTTTTAGTTGTTAAATTTTCCTTTAGGTTATTTAAATTTTCTTAGCTTTTCAATATTTAAAATTTTCTTCAGTTTACATACATATATTCATTTATATGTTCATTCACTTAGTTAAGATGTATATTTAATTCTACTACAGCAGTTCAAAAAGAAAACACAACATCGGAAGATAGCTTATATATGTACCTGTGGCTGCACATACTCCATGTAAAAATAGTTGTATAATGGAGATAAGCAATATTTTTCCTTTAAAATTCTATCTTTAGCATTGTTTCTATGACCACTTTTGAAATCAGAAAATTAAAAATACCTTTAAAATACATTTGAATACTTAAGAAAAGCAAAGTATACATATTATATATGTACACACATGTATGCTACGTTTTCAAAAAGAATCCTATAGTTCTGGGGATCAAAACCCAGGGCTTAGTGGTAAAGTACTTGCCTAGCATGCATGAAGCCATGGGTTCAATTCCTCAGTATCACATAAACAGAAAAAGCCTGAAGTGGCACTGTGGCTCAAGAGGTGGAGAACTAGCTTTGAGCACAGAGAGGCTCAGGGACAGAGCCCAGGACCTGAGTTCAAGCCCCAGGACTGGAAGAAAAAAAAACCCCGAAAAAAACAAAAACAAAAACCAGGGCCTTGTACATGCTAGACAAGGGCTCTGTGGTTGAGCTACATCCCAGTCTGGAGAAGCAAGATCACATAGAAGATAGTTTATCTCCCGAACAATGGGGAACAAATGGAGGGCTAATTAGATATTTTCAAAATGGTCTAAGATATGGATAGAGGCACCACATTTTACTATCTCCAGATTGAGTGGCAGCCAACATCACCAACAATAGTCTGGCTAAATAGCTGATGTGATTAAGTGAATTGAAACAAACAGTGGAGTGGCCATGAGGAATATTTCAAGATGACAAAGAACTCAGCATTGGATTAGATTATTCTACCTCAATAATACAGATAGCATCTCCATGTCTGGAACTGAAATCACAGCCTGCCCATTGGAACCTAAGTGTTTTGTATACAGTGGTAGGAGACTACAAAGGAAGAACAAAAACCAGAAAAAAAAAACATGTAGATAAAGCACCTGACTGCCTATACTAGGTCTGGTCTCACTCCAGTATATTCTCCACATTGAGGTCAGTGTTTTACAAAACACAGTGATGTTCATGTTACTCCTAGGCTGAAAAGCCTTCAATAGTTTCTCACTACTTTATGAACCCAAATCGTATTTCTGTGGTTGATCAGGCCCTGGGTCATTTGGCAACCACCTCCTTTCTCCTTGGGTTTCAGGAATACTTCTTTCAGTTCCTGAAACCCTGGTATCCTTTCCTACTCCTTCTGGAAGCTTCCCATTTCTCACTTCTGAATGCTGACTTTCTGCATATGTCAGATGGCGTATGTCAGATGGCAGTTAGACTTCCCCGTTCTGAGAGGCCTTCCTCAAACATTTCTTGACTGGTTTACGTCTCCAGCTGATTTTCATCATTACAATTTTAATTAAATATTTATTTGTACAATTGTTTGGTTTCTATCTGCTTATTAAAACATAAGCTCCATGATAGCAAAGATCATGTCTACCTTGCTCTCTGCTATATTCATAGTATCTGTCACAGTATACGCACCAGTAAAGACTTACTGAATATAAGAACAAGTAAATGCAATTCACAGAAGGTAAAAATAGATTAATCACATTTTATATTACTGTGGCAAACCCTTACTTCTTGTTCTTCCAGGTACTCAGGAAGATACTTGTCCTCCCTTCCAGCTGGTTTCTGGGATCTATGACTGTGCTGCAGCCAATCAAATGCATGCAGAAGTGATGTGTACTATTTCTAGACTTTGCCCCAGAACATTCTATCCATCCATCAGTGTGTGAGCAGCTGATCATTCCAAGCTGGTATGACTACCTAGAGGAAGGAGCTCAGGCCCCAAGTTACTTCAACCATGTTTGAGTGAGAAAACACTGTTTTATCAGGTTAGACAGCTGTGTTAATTACTCTGGCTAGCAGAGCTGGTTAGATCACTATAGTTCTCAATCTGGATTAAAGTGAAGTCAATGGCAGTGAGGTAGACCAGAGATGGACCAGTGTTCACTGTCTGAAGTTAAAATCCTGAAGTTTGCTACTAGTGAAAGAAGACTGATTGAAGAAGAAAGCCAAAATTAGTTCTGTTGAGGTCTTCACTTCATAGCTTACTGAAAGGAAAGAAATTCTGAAAGTCTAGGACACCAGGGATATAAACCACACAGAAAAGATCTAAACATGAAAAAAATAAGCCCTGTCCACTTATAGCACTTAAACCTGTGCAGCTGCTAGAGCTACCCTTGTGAAAGAATGGCTGAGTCCTGGGTGTTTGGAAAGTATCCTCAAGACAAGCCCATTACAAAACCACATACAGCACTGGGTAGTGGTTTCCTGTAAGGTATCCATTCCAGTACCTGCTAGGACGAAACAGAACACCCTGGAAAAAACCAGAAGTCAACAGAGCCAAGGAAATAGCTACTAATACAACAACAAAAAAGAAAAAAGGAAAAAGAGAAAATAGGATTCACCAGTCTTAAGACAGACATGTGGGTCCTACAACAACCCACATCAAACAGCCTAGAAAATGATCTGGTCCACCAAATGCCATCTGGTTTATTTTGGACAAATCTTGGGCATGGTATAATTAGTGTGGTTGCCTAGGGTTCTGGGTACTGAAGTGTGTGCCCATTTGCTGGGCCTCTCTTCCAACTAGCTGCAGTAAAAACTGCCTAACTGGTCACAGCAGACCACCACCAGGAGAACCACCAACTTTGTAGAGATCCTTCATGTGGCTCACCTCTGGCCCAGGCACTTAACTGGAAAGGATGGATAATGAAGGGCCCCGAAGAACATGTGTGTCCCTGGCACTTTTACCAAATTACATTGCCAGATTTTTTAATATGTTATTCCTCAAGGTACCTTCCAAAATCAACATTTCCAGAGTGTCCTGCTGCTCTGTAATGTAGCTAATTTTTTTTTCCAGGTCATAGGGGAAAGCAAGCAGACACATTTTTTACATTGACAGGCTTAAAAAAACAATGCATTGCCTGTACTCTACAATGGGGCCTTGTATTTTTTACGGCTAAGTGGCATTAAAATATAGTCTGTGGACCTAGACTAAATCAATTTAATGAGCTCAGGTGAGGACTTGGGGGATGGGGATGTCCATTCTTACAGCAAATCTCAACAGTTCAGCCTCAGTGATAGGCTAGCATTGGGCCCCATCAATGTCACTGAAATGTTAAAGTGACATATATAGGTTTTTGTCTCTTGAAAAAGGATAGCCTCTGGTTAAGAGATTTTATAGGAAGATGCTCATTCTTATCCACAAATGGATTTACATAAAACATTTCCCCCTAAGGATTATTCAGATTGCATAATCAAACATGATATATAATTTGTTAATTTTAATAAGCAGCATGAACTGCTATGACACTGACCTAGAGATTGGATTTTCTACTATACATTTTGTGTTTACTTCTAGTTGTTTGGTTTCTCTAGTAAAGGAAAGGGCCATTTTTAGTCACCTGAAGCTTATATCCCTTTACTTTCCCCAAACTGCAGTGCTGGATTATTGTCCGTACTAGAACACAGTAATGAAAGGGGAGAAGGAGCACTATGTGAGGAGACTAACAAAGATGGAGAAGGAAGAGTAATGAAAGGAAATATTGAGGAAAGTAGAGAAACCAAGAATAGGGAGAATATCAGGAAAAAGACACTGACTCATTAAAGCAGCTGGTCCATGTTTTGTGCTAAGTCAAGTTTTGGACAGAAGGTCACCAGAGACCACTCATTAGTTTCCCATTTGTGATAGAGCATAAAAAGTAGGCCTTATAAACCTTGTTCTATAGTAAAAGGCAACAGTAACGTTATTATCATCAGTAATAACACTGGAAGTGCAAAAACTAGCAAGAACTTGATGTCAGCTCACAAGTTGAGAAAGTATTCAGTATTTGTAATGCGAGACCATTCAGCTATTCAACAAAAAAGGATATCTCTCCTCGATCCTCAGCACATAATGCTTCAGTACAAGTAAAGCTTCACTTGAATTGATGATGAACTTATTTAATTAAAAATCTAATTATGAATGCATTAATTCTAATATTGTACCTTAATGCTAAGACTGAGGTGGCAGCAATTTTAGTGCTCCATGCTACTACAAAGGTTAGTTTTTAAAAAAAGAATGCTATTTTAATTATAGGTAGTATTTTACTAGTATATTTCCATATAATTTTCAGGAACCTAGCAGGAGACATACTTATATTAAGCAAAGATCTGAATTAATAATACATTAAGCAAAACACAAGTTATGTTTTTCAGTGTATCAGACAGGTTCACAAACAGCTGAGTGTGTCTTCAGTTCAACTATACACTAGGTCTCAGGGGAAATGGTTGTTTTCACTACATGCAGAATTCCAGACAAAGTCCTTTCAGCAGGACTGACTGTACTTAGAGTTACCTGAACAATTTTAAAATGGCTCTTCCTAGATCACACTGCAGGCCATGACAGCCTTCTCTGAAGACAAGGATCAGGCACCTAGGGTATTAAAACACCCTTTACTTTATAGCCAAATTTGAAAAACAGTATCAAAACCATAAGCAGAATTAGCTCAACAACCTGCCCTCAATGGAGTTTTGGGGTTTGAATCTTTGAATGTAGTCTTTTTGTTTTTTTTTCTCACTGTTTTCTTTTTCCTTTTATTTATTTGGTTTTTAAGCCACAAACACCTTTTAATCTTCACAATGATAGTCATCATTATCTTAATCTACAATGCTTATGAACTCTATGACCTTTAACAATAAAAGTATTTTTTCAACTCAGGTGTTATGTACTTTTCTTTCCTTTTGCTTAGTGTAAGCTGTTCCCTCTTTCTCTCTCATCGCTGCCCTTGAGTTGCTTAGTTCACTTTCATCAATGTCCAAGGCGGCTAATAGGCCCCTTTGCTGCATTTTTTCACCCGTTTTCCACTGATTCTGTGCTTTTCTCCCACCTTCCCACAGATGTGTACATGTATATGAATGTGGTCTTTACTGAGTACTTAAGAAATAACTATGAGAACTTCCAGGTGAGTGAAGAAGACTAATATACAAAATATAAAAGTTAACATCTGCTTAGCCTCCAACACCCTAGAACTGATAATCAACTTGTGAGAAACAAACAGAAGACGAAGAGGATGGAGAATGGAGAAGAACTGAGAAGGAGGAGGAAGGAGGAGGAGGAGGAGGAGGAGAAGGAGGAGGAGGAGGAGGGGAGGGAGAGGGGGAGGGAGGAACAGGAGGAGGGGGAGGAGGAAGCAGCAGAGGAGGAAGAGGAGGAGGAGGGGGAGGGGAGGGGAGGAGGAAGCAGCCGCCCACAAGACAAAAAAAAATGGGACGGGAAATGAGCTTAATACAAACAGACTTTGGAAAATAGCACAGAGGCAGGTTACAAATGACTGAAAACTAAGGAAATAGTCATGAGGCGTGACACTAATGCCTCAGAAATGCTCAATTCTCAGGAATTGGGGTACCTGTGGGCCAGGGTATAAACAACAGCCACGGGGGAGAAGAGGATGAAAGTTTGTGCAAGGAGTTTACAATGCCCAATTTCTTCACCAGCGTCTGAGTTGGACCTCTACTTTACTTCCTGCTTCCATATCAGACATATTTAAAAATAAATTCAGTGCAATTCAGCTCAACTCAAGACTCTTTGATTTGGCAAGAAGGTAACTGAGATGGTCTTGGTTAACTCTCAGAACAAACTTATTGTTCCTGGCAATCTACATATACTAAGAAATCTCTAGAGCTACAGTAACTAGATACACAGAGCAAGTTTTCCCTTCTTTTTAAATGACTATCTTTCCATTTTATTGGGAAAAACAGAACAACATACTGCGAGGGTTCTTGTGCCCACTCATCCAACTTTCTCATGCTTGTTTCCTAATGGGAACACTACGATACAGAAAAATGGTTCCCTTGGATGAATAAAATGTTTTCCATGAAGAGCAGAGAGGAATAAAAGAAAAAGAAAAGTTATAGAATTAGCTCAATTAGAGTCCCTACAAATTCCATTTTTTCTATGAAAACGAAAATAATACTTTATACTATTCCAAAAATATCACAAGTGTAAAGAAAAGATTGTTCAGGCTTCTGATTAGGATGAAAATGTAGTGTGTGGTAGGACCTCCGAGTGAGATTTCTGTGCAAGCGGACACAGAGATGACCTCATAAGACTGAAAGGTGTTTGTGGTTTAACTTGAAACTTGGATTTCTTTATTGTACTGGTTCTCCAGCTGTCTGCAAGGTAACAGCTACTTTCTTAATTATACTAATACAGCCATAAAATACATAATGGTGTTTTACTCAACAATAGACTGCACATATGATGGTGGTCTCATAAGATATAATGGAGCTGATAAAAACAAAATGCTTTGGGGGTTCCTCATTATTTGTGAGAGTATAAAGAGGTCCTAATGATCATATAGTCCAAACAAATGCTGCTTTTCTGGGTCATAACAACTAAACGAATCTGCAATTGTCTTTTGAATAGCAAAAATGTGGTACGTTGTATTTTATTTTAAAGCATTAACCAGGCACTTCTACATAAACAGCATCTAGTACAAACATAGACAATACAAAATAGAGTTTCTTATTTTCTTTTTTTGGTCGGTCGTGGGGCTTGAACTCTGGGCCTGGGTGCTGTCCCTCAGCTCTTCAGCTCAAGGCAAGCGCTCTACCACTTGAGCTACAGCGCCACTTCCGACAATACAAAATAGAGATATTTAAGATGTACCATCATTTTTATAAATGTGTTTGGTATTTACTCCACATTGTGCTAAGAACTTAAAAAAAAACCAAACATGTCTTTCTTGAGCTGTATACTTCTGATAGTAAGGAAAACACAAAGTTAAACTTTTACATCTATTTGCTGAGCCCTCACTCTCTACTAGGTCTATTTCGAGGAGCTTTTAACTAGCTCTCCTCACTGAGTGCTCCTAATAACACTAGGGATTATACTGAAGCCAAGAGTTTTGATTAACTTTTGACTGCTGGTCAGTGGGAGAGCCAAGATCTACTCCCACTCCAAATCACAAAATCTTATCTAATGACTCTGGTCTTGAAGATCTTCCTCTCCTTCCTATCAGAACAGAAGGTTTTATGAGTGCAAATGAGGAAAGGGAGAATAGAAATCAGAAAAGCTTTCAAGAACATGGCAGACCTATAATGTAGATGGGGTCCATAAGGTAGTTGGGGTCCCCACTTCTGCCTTCTGTTGCCTTTACATTGTGCATTCCTTCAGGGCAGAGTTCTGCTCCCTGCAGTTGTATTATCTATTCATTTGGAAAATAACACCCTATGTGTGAAGCGCTTCAGGGTGAGGAAATCAGATGGTGGGTTTTTAAGGACTTTTTCCCTGGAGAGGTATGTCACAAGAAATTCTCGTAAAGGCAGTATGTTCCCCTATTTTCTTTATGCAAATCTAATTGTCTTACTCAGTCCCTATTTGTCACCTTATAAAGAAATGGGATTCTTGTAGACAAGTCGGTACAAGGGGGTCAGTAAATCACTTTTCCTAAAACCACAGCTGGACAGAGGGGTGAGAAAGCTAGCTGACTTGATAATGTTACCTTCAAATATGGTACCACATTTAGGTCACAATATGCTACTAAGAGATTATATGTGTGTATACATATATATGTATATATACACACAAATTATTATTATAATTATATAGTATAATATGTGACCCTGTAATAATATATGCATACTATACATAAACATACATTATATACATACTATTGTAATTATGTAGCATATTATAACACTGTAATAATAATAATAATAGTCTCTTGTGGAATCAATATTTGCCTGCAGCAAAGCCATTACTTCCTTGTAGAAAACAGCTGATCTGGAAATTTCCTTTGCATTTCTGCTCAAACTCAAATTGTAGTTATCAGAAAAGTGAAGAATTACAGGTATGTTTGTATTAGTATTATGATAGACTTACTAATAAAAACATTATTTCCAGTCAGTTTCAGAACTCAGGCAGGAAAGAGCTGATATTCTGATTGCTAACCAAAATCAGGAGCTCTTCCCATCTAACATTATTTTTTTTTACAAAAATTTACTCAAATCTTACAACTTACACAATCACAATCATGATATAAATGTGATCTCAGGATAAAATCTTTTTCTTTTTTTTTTTTTTTTTGGTTTGGGGCTTGAACTCTGGGCCTGGGCCTGGGCACTGTCCCTGAGCTCTTCAGCTCAAGATGAGCACTCTACCACTTTGAGCCACAGCACCACTTTTTTTTTATTGGAGATAAGAGTATCATGGACTTTCCTGTCTGGGCTGGCTTTGAACCGCAATCCTCAGATCTCATTCTCCTAAGTAGCCAGGATTACAGGCATGAGCCACCAGCACCCAGCCCCAGGATAAAATCTTAATGGTAGCACACAGAAGAAAATGCAAAGGCCATGGACCTCTGTGACATGCTCCAAGAAGACTTTCTGAAAGCCTGTCTGGGGTTTCTTCTTAGATAACAACAAGACTGGAATTATTACATAGAATTCAGATCATTTAGAAGGTACATGATGGTATGAAAACACTACTACAAATATGAAATGATCTTGCCCTACTAAAACCCAACATCACTTATCTGGTAATTACAAGTTATTTGCACATCCAGATATCAATATGGAAGTTTCAATTATAAAAATAAATGTTCATATTTAAAAATACCTAAAATCCTGCCTATAATAATAAGAGTTTGCTAATAACATGGTTTAAGCAACTTCATGTTCTTTACAGTTGGAAATAATATTTACAGTAATGATTTTGTTAGATGTATTCCTATTTATTTATAAATACTGATCTCATAAGTGTCAACTTTAAAATGTAAAAAACAAATTGCTATTTATATTAGGAATCCTAACCCTCATAAAACCCAAACAAAAACACCCAAAGAAATTATATTGTACACAGTTCAACCCTAATGTAAGAATTCTCCAGATAATAAGAGAGTCATATTTCCTCTGAGGAAAGATAACGTGATACATTTAGAAAAGGAAAAAAGGGTAAAGCAGGAGAGGGGACTGATCTTACTTTTACAAATTTAAACAACACCCTTATCCCCTTTAACAGATAGGGACAATGAAGCCAAAGAGGTGATGTTAATGGCCTTAGCACCACCCCGATTAACAGAATTGATTCTGCCTCTAGGACAATAATGGTAATCTTTTATTAAGTAAGAAAAATGAATGACCACAACATAACTTGAATAAAAGTCACTGATGAAGATGCCCTAAGTTCTCTTCGTCATATATGAGTTTATTGGTTACTAAAAGTAAATTCATTGGATAAGGTAACCACTGAGGACTTGGGGGGGGGGGGGAAGTACCTCTGGAAGATCCTGTGCTTATCAGAATAGATAAGCTCAAGTCAATGTTGTGGCTAATTTTGAGACAAATGGTAGTTTCACACTTTCCCTGGATCTCTGCTTTTTTCCTCCCTCCTGACTTCTAGATGTTTGTTCTACATACAAAATATCAATGTCATCTCAAATCTACCTTCTCCTTGGCTCCCAGGACATCATTTTTTGACCCAATATTTCAATGCAATAGGAGAGCTGTCAAAAAACTTCTAACTGTATCCTAGTATGGTACTTTTGGAAATTGGAAATGTAGGGGGAATATATTACTTCATAAATTTCTCGAAGAGCACAATTGTATCTCATTTTCAAAATCATAAGCAGTATGATTTACTTTCTGTAACAATCTTTGAAAACTCTGAAGACAATCAATTCACAGTCCTAAATGGCTAAAGGTTATGTAAAGAGAAAGATAGAAAGATATAATGGCTGAAGATAAAGGCTTGGTCATTGAATGAGCTCTCCTAAGAAGACACCATAACACAATGAAGTGTAACATTATCTGGGAAAAGAAGCAATCATAGGCCCTATGGAATTTGAATTCCAGTTCTGCCACTTACTATTTATGAGATTTGAACAAATTCCTTTTTTCCTTAATTCATTCCTTCTTCTTCCCCCTTTTCCTTCCTTCCCTCCTTCCTTCCCTCCTTCTCTCCCTCCTTCCTTCCTTCCTTCCATCTCTTTCTTTTGCTCATTCTCTTCTTTCTCTTTTTGTGCCAGTCCTGAGGCTTGAACTGACTCTGAGGCCTTTTGCCCAGGGTTGTGCTCTACCACTTGAGCCACTATTCCACTTCTGGCTAATTGGAAATAAGAATTTCATGGGTTTTCTTGACAAGGCTAGTTTTAAACTGTGATCCACAGATCTCAGCCTTTAGAGTAGCTAGGATTACATATAGGCGTGAGCTAGTGGCACCCAGCTTGAATTAAGTTCTTACCTTTCTCATCTGAAAACACAAGCATTAAAAAGACACAATGCCAGGCACAGTGATTCAGAAAATAATCTCAGCTATTCTTGAGGCACAAATTATAGTTCAAGGCCAGCCTTGATGAAAAAAAAAGTTAGCAAAACTTGATCTCAGACAACAAGCTAGACAAGATGGTGGGTCATGTTGACAATCCCAGCTTATAAGGGAGGGAGAAGTAGGAAAACTGATTTAAAAAAGGCTGGCCCCAGGAAAAAAATGGAAGACAATTTGAAAAATAACCAGTGTGATTGGAATGCTAGAGTGTTTGCCCATCAAACCCCACTTACTGTGCATCAAAAAAGAAAAAAAAAGCACTGAGTTTACATGGTCCAAGGAGGTTATCCATGTAAAGAATTTAGCTTAGAGCCCATCACATAGGAAGAATTTAGTCAGGATTTGCAATTAGCAATGCTCTAAATATTTTCTTTTTGAACATCATAATTTTCCACTGGAATGTATGCTTCTATAATTTTATTTATGTGTTTCTTTTAAGAAAAGAGTCAACTAGTTTTTCCAATAGTTACAAAAAATAAATAATGGTAAACTTAACTCAGAAAAAAAATTATAGGAAATCCCTTAAGAATAAGAGGAAAACTTTAGTAGAATCTCCTCTCAGTAGAAAATGACCACCCATATGGCAGCCTATAACTATAGTGGACATAGGTCCGTTGCATGAGCACGATAAATTCAATATGGAGCCTACAAGTGAATAATATTCATACCATATATAAATTACTTCTAGAATACAAACTAGGAAGGTCACCTAGGAAAAAGGATAACAGAGACCAACTTTGGAATTAACTTGAAAGGAGATATGAAAAGAAATTGCATATTTCTTTTATTTATTTATTTTATTTTATTTGTGAACATACTGTACAGAGGGGTTACAATTACATGGGCAGGATAATGCGTACTTTTCTTACCAAGCATTGCAGCCTCCTCCTTTGTTTACCCTTCACATCCCTTCCCAGCCCCCCCCCCCCCCAAACCCTCCCCCCCCCCCCCCCGCATTGACGTTGTAAAGCTCGTTTTGGACATGACAACTTGAAATTCTCATTGTTGCAACAGGTCTACCTGTATCCTTAAACGACTTGTTTTTCCCCATCTCCTCCACAAGTTATACTGACATCAAATATAGTGAAAGCAGGGGTTATACTGTGGGGGAGGGACATACAAAGCAACAAAGAAATAATCTTATAAATGCATTAAAATTGCATATTTCTCCAGTAGCAAAATTCACAATGCAAATACTGAATCAGAGAGGAGAAAGCATGGAAAATTTCTGCAGTCCTGCTGAGAGCCGATTGAAGCAAACCATCACAAACACTCTGGCTCACTTTATTCAATTTATGTTTTTTTTCTTAAGGTATAGTCATATTTAAGGACATTAATCTATCTTAATATTAATAATATTATGTGTGAAAGTACATCAAGGTATCATGTAGGTCAGTATTATGCCATAGCTTTACTATTGTACACTAACACTACTCCTGAAAGGTTTTATCTTAAAAGAAATATTTTTTTTTTGAGGGGGGGAGTCTGGTCATGGGGCCTGAACTCTGGGCCTGGGCACTGTCCCTCAGCTCTTCAGCTTAAGGCTAGCGCTCTACCACTTGAGCCACAGCGCCACTTCCGGCTTTTTTCTTTTGCTTATGTGGTGCTGAGGAATCGAACCCAGGGCCTCATGCATGCAAGGCAAGCGCTCTACCACTGAGCCATCTTCCCAGCCCTTAAAAGAAATATTTTATAATAATTTTCTTTCTTTCTGTTTAGTTTCTGTTTCCACCTTATATCAAGTTGAATTTCTTTTTTAACTTACAAAACAAAATATATATAATACTTCCTGTCTCTACTAATACTAATACTTCCTTTGCTCTACTACCATACTATGGTTCAATGTTGTCAATCACTTCAAGTCATGCACTATAGAATCCCATATTCTTCAGAAATGTATAAAATTGCTGACTGAAGTTTTTAAAAAAGCTCTTGAGTTAATAGCACCATATGTTTCCCATCCCCTTTCTTGCTACTGAATTCATTGAACACCCTGTTCAAGAATAAAACTTTAAGGAACACAAACTTGTGGCAAGACCAAATAGGCTGTATTCTGGGACTATGCTTTGAAGTAAAACCATTCCCTTAATGTCAGAGGTTTAATACTACCATTTCACCATGAAAATAATCACAGATGAATGAATGTTCTGGCCAGGGCTAATTGTCTTTGAAGTTCTCTAAGTTCAAGGATTAAAAATGGGTATCTGACAAACTCTACCTTATCAAAATGTTACAAAGGAAACAACTTGTGGGCAAGACCCAATCTTTTTTGGCTTATATCTAAAAATTAAAGCTGTAACTTTAAACATAATTAAAAAGTATTCAAGAATCTTTGATTAAGACAGCTAAATTTGAAAGCCTAACCTTTTGTCCTTATTCTACAGTCATCAGGGTGAAGACATAATTGTTAAGTGACAATAGGCACTTAGTAATCAAAACCAGAACAGCTAGTGAGTGAGATCTTTCTTCTGATGGTTTTATGATACGTGTTCACTTTCTGTACCAAAAAGTACAGCTGTAAAGATGTCATATCTGACAGAAAGGAAAATGAAATGAAAACAAAACAAAACAAAATCTAAGAGGTTTAGAAGAATGTGCATTTGCACCTGGGTGAGTCTTGTGGCATGTTTAGAAGTTGGAACACTAAAAACTAATTTTTTTTCTCAGTGAGCTGAGAACTTCATCCAACCAAACCAAAGAGCTACAACATGTTGTTCCTTCTGCCTGGAAAAGCTTTCACTCTCCCTGCTAGTTCACTTCAACCCAACCTATGGGACATTTCCTTGATGATGTCTTTTCTGCCTTGCAGATCCCAACTTTCTGTGTCATAAGTGTGCCTTTCCCCTACAGCCCGTGTCATAGCTGAAACTTGACATTATTACGTGGGGCTATTTGATCAGTTCTCTCCCGTTGGAGTATTAGTGTTCAGAGGGCAGGGGAGTGAGAATGTTTGTTCTTCCTCTTATAGTCTCAGAACCTAGGGCAGATCTGTGTTAACATGTGTTCATGGAAGGATAAAAGAGGAAAGGGCTAGGCGGTAAGTAATGACAGTTACATAGTGAAGTAGTTACTAGTATTACTAGGTAATAATAATGATTAGAATTCTACCCCCAGGCCATGCGCAGGAGGGTGCTATGTTAGTATTGTCACTACCAATCATATTTGGTTCCCTTCTGTCTTTTCTCTTCCTTCTTTCCTCTTTCAGGGAACATGGGTGGAACAAGACACAGGATTGGCACAGAATCCAGTCTTGAACAACTGCACTTATTTCAAAGCTGTTTCATTCATTCTGAACCTCACATTGTAGTCATACTGATATTTCAGTGAAGGCTATCTGGGGACAGGATCCTAGCCAGAGTGACTGTCACACACTATGGCAGCCGTTTGGAACCAGTGTGTCTATGGAAAACAGCAACACCTGTGAGGATCACCATCTCTATCAACAAACACATAGGCAAATGGGGCAAAGTCTGCTTTGTTTATAGTCAACATGGGGCTGGTAGGTTAGGGATTCAAGGGCAGGAGGAGGAGGCAGCCAGAAGGAGAAAAACTAGGGGGTAACAGCTTTCGGAGTTCTCAGCAAGTCCTCATTTCTTTACAGACACAGCCAGAACCATCTTGCTCATACACCCTGACCTTGGGACTTGATAGAAGTCAGGTGTTACTATGTTTCCTGACACTTCTTGTGATGGTGAGAAGAACAAAGACAGTGAAGTAGTCTTCACACAGGCTTTATGTTTAGAGCAGTTTCAGGGTTACGGAAGATTCAGAAGGAAGCAGAGCTCCAGTGTATTGTTGCTTTCTCCCCTGCACAGTTCACAAAGCATTTTCTACAAAGATACATAAAGAACTGCCAAATATATTCTAAACGCTGTCCCTGTTTCTAATTGGCCATTTTTCTATTTTAGTTAAGTATTAGCACTAATTACTTTAACTAACTTCATTTTTAGTTCATTTTGAAAGCAGAAAATTCAATAAATACTGATGAAAAGAAAAAGGAAATGTCAAATATAATCCTATTTTAATAATTTTATTTTTAATAAACTACAAACTATGTGAGAAGACATTTTCAGTGTTTTTATATATGTTTTAACTTTTACAAACAAAACAGCATTCTACATATTATTGTAGTCAAATAATGACAATGATCTGTGTAATGAAATAACTTGACTTCCTTTGTACCATTTTAAGTATCCTTCAACATTCTCTGCAGAGGGACCATAACATTTCATTTTGCAGATAATCATCATCTTTTTAACCAGTGTCTCCTAGTTTTAGACATTCAATATATATTTGTGAAACTACAAGTATCCACTTTCCCCATTTCATTCTTTGACACATCTTTAAAGAACGGTACTTTGTAGGGTGGGAAAATGTATGCAGTAGCACACTAGATAATTCATTTTAATCTTTATACAAGATCCTAATGTTGGCAAGGCAGGGGAGAATAGCTCTGCCATGACCCTTATTTAACTCGGGACGGATGTGCACAGTCCAAGGGCAGCAAAGTGATAAATAGGTTCTGGCAGCACCTTCTCCCCACCTTGAGTAGTATTACAGTGTGTCATTGGAGTGGCTCATTTTAAACAGGAAGCCAGGGACACTGTGTGGTGTTCTCCCAGGGTAAGCTCACAGATACCTCATAGAAGGCTTTGGCACGACTTGCAATAGGCACACAGAAAGTGGCTTTATTTTTAAAGCTCAAATTCAGCTGAAAGCTTTGCAAGGAATCCAGTGAAGGGATTGCCTGGACTTGGGGTAAAATAGATGGTTTATTCTTGCTTCCACAGTACACAAAAGCCTCACTGATGAGTCCAGCAGTCATCTGCTAATCTTACACCTTAAAATAAGTAATATACACAAGTCCTTATTAACATGGAGTCCCCACTCTGAAGGGAAGGGTATTTGGGAGACTGGACTTCTAATTCACACTGAGTTACCCTGTTTCCACGTTCTACTGCAATTCAATGTAGCTAGTGCAATTCAGCAAAGAAGCTTCATCAACAAAAGCAGCCAAATACCATGTTTCCCAGTGTGATACTTCAAAATCACAGTAGTCAGTTATGTGGTATACAATTTTACCTTCTAAGTGGCTGTTTTAGTTTTAGAGGATAGGACGTATGGTAGGGGGAAAAATGCCACTTTTGTTTATAGATTTTCTGATAATCTTTTCTCCCAAATAGAAAAAGTTTACTAATGAGATTCCCTGTCCTCCCCCCACCCCACCCACAGAGTAATAAAAGTAATACCAAATGATACTATAAAAAATCTATACAACAGAGAAAAGAAACTGGTAAGTAGGAAGATGAACTTTAACCCTAACATCCAAAGATGGACTTTATTAAAGGGCAGGGAAACTAGGTTCATTGTTAGAAACTGATGTTTCCCTGACACAAGTATTTGAAAAGTATGATACTCTTGCTTTGCAACCTGCCTACTTTAATGGTGCAAATTTAACTTTCTGTGTCAGTTAATATTGATTTTTTACAACTGAATATTTAGTTGCTATCTTAATACTGTTAAGGTCCTAATACGTTTTTATTTTGACAATTAAATTCATAAGGTCATTTGAGGGGAGTCATATGTTTCAATATTGACATGTGGCTTTTTTCTAAAGAGGGAAATTTGTTTGTAGACATTAAAATAAACAACAATTTATAGCAAAAAATTCTGTATAAGCAAAGATGAGTATGCACAATAAAAACAAAAATTAAACCATTAAAATGTCTAAAAACAGTCTATTTTCTTAGAGCTGGTTTTATCGATGTTTACTTTTGAAATGAATTAAATTATAATTTTTGACTTTTTATGTGTTACTTAACATATGTTACTTAAAATATGAAAATAAAAAGATCAGACAGTTTGTACAAAGCAAAAACATTAAAATCAAAATCCAATTAAATTAAATAAGCTGTGCTTTATGCTTTGCTAATTTGAAATTAATTTATGAAAAGTGAAAGTCAACTCTGAGAATCTCCCCTCCCCCTTCTCTGCTTTCTCCCTTCTCTCTCTCTCCTTAGTGGTATTGAGAGTTTAACTCAAGGCTTCACACTTGCTAGGAGGCACTCTACTCTAGCCCAGTCGTCTTTACCAGTATCCAAAATGATAACAACATCAACAAAAAAAGTGCAGACAAATTAAACTAAGAATCTTTTTAAGTTACCAGGTACTGGTGGCTCATACCGATGATCCTAGCTACTCAGAGATTAGGAAGATGGAGACTCTAGGCCAGCCTGGGCAAACGTTCATGAGAGCTCATCTCAGTGAATAGGCGGATGTGGTGGTATGAACTTGCCATCCCAGCTATAGGAGAGATCATTTTCCATTGTCACTTGGTATCAGTCTTCTTCAATCCTCCCCTTCTCCTTCCTTCTTTCCTTCCCTCCCTCTCTCCCTCCTTCTCCTTCTCCTTCTTCTTCTTTTTATTTTTTGTGGGGAGAGCAGAATACTCCAGTTAGAACTCAGGGCTTTTACTTTCTAGGTAAGCTGTCCATTACTTGAGCCATGCCTTCAGCTCTTTTACTTTAAGGTATATCAGATAGGGTCTTTCACATTTTTATCCAGGGTGGCCCCAGACTGTGATTCTCCTTATAGATTTTGAGATTACAGATGTGTCTACCATGCCCAGTTTGTTTGCTGACATGGGTCTCATTAACTTTCTGCCTAGGATAGTCTTGAGCCTCTCAATCTTTCCTTTCCATTCTCTAGATGGGATTGCAGATGTGTATCACCAATTTAGCATGCCTTAATCTCCTAATTCTTCCTTTCCACTTACTACTAATTCTACTATATCTGCTCTGTGTTACTGGTTGGTTTTGTAGTACATCTAGGATAAGATATGCTCCATAAATGTCTATACAAGATTTAAACTTTTCATCTCTTCTGCTAGATATTCTCACACAGAAAGGAGCAAAATTTCCTTCTGAGGGGATACGATTGTCTTCTTTAATGGCTTTATTATCAAAGTCTGTCCCATTGGGGCTTTTTTAAGGCAAATCACTCTGGTTTAGTAGGTAGGCTAGTGGATGTCAGTATAGAAGGTCAATTATTTGCCTTAGTAATTAAAGATGAATTATATTTTAATTAATGGGGTTCTGTATTCCTTATTTGTTTGGTACTAAAATCAGAGAGGCTGTTTCTTTTTGATGATGCTATATTCTTATTGTATAATGCAGCAATCTTTCTTAAAATCATGGTACCTGGAATTAGCTCTATTGACTCTAACAGCTGTCCAACTATCCTCTGTCATATAAATGTAGTTGATATATAATCACTAATATTTTTATGGTTCTTATATTTTTGTTTTTATACCCTAAGTTTCTTCATAGCAGAACACAGTTTTGTTTCCATTATATGTACATGACAGAAATACATTTTATTTTCCCTTTTGGAAATGAACAAAACTTTGAACATTAACTCATTTTCCATTGCTTGGACAAAGCTAATTTCTACTGTTTAGATGACACCAACAAGAGTTGATCTGGTCCCTATAATTTACTTGTGTCATGTTTTTTGCCTAGTAGTAAATAGCATGTGAGTGAAGCTGACATCGAAAGCACTATAAACCCTAGGAAACACCTTTGGATTGTTCCTTTGAATATCAGATCAAGAAGCCAAAAAAGAAAAAGTAGAAAACAGGTGGGTGCTGGTGGGTCACGCCTATAATTAGCAACTGAGAAGGCTGAGATTTGAGGATCAAGGTTTGAAGTCAAGCCAGGCAGAAAAATCCCTGAGGCTCTTATCTCCAATTAACCAGCAAAAAAGCCAAAAGTGAAGGTATGGCTCAAATAGTAGAGCACCAGCACATGGGCTGAACAAAAGCCAAATGGAAGCATGAGGCCCCAAGTTCAAGACCCAGTACCAGCACCACAAAAGAAAGAAGCAAAGAAAAGGAAAGGTAGAAGGCATTGTTTTTCCTGAAAAAGATTTGTAGACATAAGTGGGAAGAATTACAGGCATGTACAAGATTATTTATGAGAGAGAAGAGAATGAAGGGATGGGGGAAATTTTATAGTAAAAGGCGTAATTTCTTAATGACATTTAATGAAACCTGATCCTAGAAAGTACTGTTCTTTTTAGTCATAATTTTCATGCATTCTAAGAGAAAGCTGTTGTCATAGTTATAACTTTTCATTTGGACACCCAGGCTAGTTGTTGTTTGTGTATACAAAGAAACCCTTATATACATAAACATTCAGTTATTTTCTTTTGGATGGAAAAAATGTCCTATCTTTGAAAGTAGGTGTTTTCTATAGTATCAAGGTTGATGAAAACCATACCCTTGAGCAGGAAGTTCAAAAGGCAGAATGGCAGGCAAGAGCTGAGCCATCTGGATGGAAACATGTTACCATCCTTCGAGGGCCAAACCACTGACAAGAGCACGCCATTATTTATGGAAAGATCTGCTCCCTGGCTCTTGTCAGCCGTGTTCCCAAGCCGCTGCTGGGCTGAGGGAGCGTGCTGATATCTGCCTGGCCTTGTGTCCTCATAACTGTCAGGAGTAGAGGTGCTGGTGAAGCACCAGGAGGCAAACAGGGTGGATGGACCAATCAGGCTCGGAATAAGGAACTGAAAAAGCTGTGAGGAAGAAAGGGCTTGCCAACTCTGAGCATTTTGATATAATTCTCCAACCAACTTAATGAATCTTTAAATGGTGATGAGAGAGGAGGGGTTGAGCTTCTCTGCAATATTTCTCTGCGCTGGCCCAGAGGAGGCTGCTGGCCAAATTGAGTTTATCCAACATGCCTTTCCACTTGCTTTTAAAAAAAATTTTTTTTGAGAAGACATTTTTTTCTTTCAGCAGCAAAGAGGAACTTGGAAACAATATGCTTAATAACTTCACTAATATTAATGCACCAGGAGTCATTTTGTATGTTGTTGAAAGTATGCCGAGGAAAGGTCGAAGAATGTAGTTTAGCTACAAGACACTAGTACTGGAGCACCCAATGGCTTCACAGAAATTATAGTGTTCTTCTGAAAGCAAGGCATTCCATTGTAATTCTTAGATTGTGATGGGGATAGACACATATAAAAGTTGTCAAACTAAGTGGGAACACATTCAATTTTAAGATCTCATAGAATGGACAGGTAAAATAACAGTATAAAAACAGAAGTTTTTTATATGTACTTATCTCCACCATTGAAACAGCATTTAAAAACATTATTAATATGATTCCTTTAAGTGAGAGACAAGGTCATATCTCAATTTTAGGATCTAACTTTCACTTCTCCATTTATCAAATGCATAAGTTTTCTCAAAAGATCATGAGAAGCCCCCGTAACATTTATACCCTAGTTTGACAAATGCTCAGTTGTCTCTATAGTATTAGAAGCTTATTCTATCTTTCCTGGACCTATGAACATTTCTTTCAAAGAATAAATAAACATTAATCTTGGCAAATCCTCCCATATTAAGAATGAGGCAAAGAACAATAAAGGCGACTAGTACAAAACACATAAACTGTTTTGCTAGTTACCTTTAAAATGCATATCATTTTTCTTCGTGGTAAAACACTTAACTTTTACTTTACAGGCCAAAGTCCTACATGAGAGCTTTGCAAGCTCTGATCATTTTTAAGATCCAGCACATTTAGGAGCATCATAATAGTTAAGACCATGGAAACCACCATGAATGTGTGTTACAGTTAGGATATGAAATGTCCCCAACAAGCTCACATGTTGAAGGTCTGGGAGCCAGCTTTGGACAGTGATTGGATCCTGAGGGCTGTGACCCAGCCAATGGATTAATCCTTCAAGAGATTCATAATAAGATGTCATTATGGACATGTGGTAGAAGGAAAGAGATGGGGCCTAATTGGAGGAAGTAGGTCACTGAAGATGTGGTCTGGAAAGATACCTTATACCTGGTCTCTTCCTATCACACTCTGCTTCCTGGCTGCCATGGGGTGAACAGTTCTACCATATATTCCAGCTATGCAGACTGGTAAGTAAGAATAGTTTTTAAAAGTCAAGCCAAGCACTGGTGGCTCACGCTTGTTATCCTAGCTACTCAGGAAGCTGAGATCTGAGGATTGCTGTTCAAAGCCAGCCCAGGCAGGAAAGTCCGAGAGACTCTTATCTCCAATTAATCACCAGAAAACTGGAAGTGGTGCTGTGGCTCAACTGGTAGAGCACTTGCCTTGAGCTGAAGAGCTAAAAGACAGCACTCAGGCCCAGAGTTCAAGCCTTATAACTGATAAAAAAAAAAAGTCAATCATCAAATGACCATGACTCATTCATTAACTCATATTCACTTGGTGGATTAGGGTTTGCCAGAAAAACAGCCAATAGGCTGTACACACAGTGATACATCAGTCTGAGTGTGAAGGCCTAATAATGAGAGGATTGCTGACTATATATGTTTGGGTATGGCCTGAGTCTGAAAGCCTAGGAACTAACTTCTGGAACAGAGAGCAATTCTGTACTATTCAGGCCATTGATAAATTGGATGATGCCAATTCTCATTAGAGAGGGTGAAGGTCATCTTCATTATTCAGTTTACCAATTGTAATGCTTGTCTCTTTGGCAAACAACCTCACCCAGAAATAATGTGTCATCAGTTTGCTAGACATTTTAGCCCAGTCGAGTTGATACACAAAATTAACCATCATACTGAGAGACGATGGAATACAGAATGTGTGAACCAAGCGAGAACACAGCATTCATTGTGGATCTGCATGGGTTTTCATGGAATATCCTGCAATTAGATGACAAGCTAGAATGGCTACACAACAGGAAGTAGGTAGATACAGCAGAGTTTATTGACCTCTTATAGCTGACCCAGCTTTCTAAAAGCTAACCCCCTTCCCTCAGGACAGGTCTGAACTAGGTAGAAAGAAAGCAGAGGGGAGCTTGTCCATTGCATGTGATCAACCTGGAACACAAAGGATTTTTAATAATAAGAGTTGGAACTGAAAAGTAAGAACATTCAAAGTACTCAATAATTACCACTATAGGCCCAGGCAAAGTGATTATGACACTCTTAACTAAGTGCTTACTTTCCATTTATATCATGTTTTACTACTTGGCATTACTATGCATTTTAAATCCTCAACCAAAGGATAAAAGGAAGAAAGTCACGCTCTCTATTACAAATCACCATTGAGCTAAAACCCTAGGGGATATTTGAAGGCTATATGGTATATACAAAATATAATTGTGCCATACAGAAAACGCTCATAAGAAGATTTATATGAATAAATATACATTTTAATATACACATGAAGAAATTCCTCTCTTCACAGGGGAATAGTTAGGTATTCCTGTTGTACAACACATATGGACAGATGGTAAGGATTAACATATTTGTTTAAAGGTAATGCCAGAGAAGCTCTGCCTTTGGAAAATGATATCACCACACAGACCAAATGTTCTAAGAATAAATATTCCCTCCCCTTTAACTCCCACTGACAATTTCTTCTTAGCCTACACTTTCTGAGTTTTCATTTCATATTTAGATTTTTGAAGAAGTTTGACCATTTATAATAACTGAACTAGGTTCAGGCTGCATTTGAGGGTAAAACAAACATTTTGTGATCCCTGGATTAATAACATCTGCCTCCACTCAGGAACCTCGTTCACAAGATCTTAAAAAAGACACAGGGGCATAACTTTAATTCTGTTGTATTACAGGATATTTAGGTTTAATTGGAATACATTATAGCAATGAAAAACTATTAAATTATACTCTGTAATGTAAACATTTAAGAAATTCAGTTTTCAATGAAAATAACATACATGGAAACAGTATTTTTGTTTTGTTTCATATTTTAAGACAGGATCTCCCTATGTAAACCAGGTTGACCTTGAACTCATCTTCCCCTTGCATCTACTAAGTGCTGGAATTATAGACATACACCCAGAAAGAGGATTTTAAATGTCTGATTAAGGTTTCACTTACTCTTTCAAAGATCTGGGTGATAAAGGAAATAAACAGGGAGGACATGTTGATAGGTCTTTCTCTCTCTGCCTAACAAAGTAATGGAGGAAAGCCATCATTCCTAATAGTCACAATACAGAAAGACAGGGAGGGGATGTGAGAAGCCTTCATAAAACACCTGAGAACTATTTTTGTACAGTTAGGATATATATCAACAATAGGATTTCAAAACCTCAAGATAAACAAAACACTGAGGGTGCACAGACAATGATTCAAAATAGAGAACCCTTTTGGGGAATAAAAGTTAATCTTCTATGGCTAAACACTCCACAAAGACATTTCAAGCCCCCACACATATCTGTCATAGTTCATCACATCCAAAACATCATCCAATTATATCCCAGAGATTTAAAATTTTCAAAAAGTGTATATGACAGAAGATGAAATGTAGTATCTGATCATTACACCTTCAGCATTATCAAGTACACTATTTGCTGCAAAGTACAATCTACTTCCAAACATTCCTAAATACAACACATGAACTCCCTTAAAGCAGAATTTAAAACAATTATATTACTGTGTGGGTTAATAAAATCTAGGAGATCTCTGCATAATCTCTCTTTTATATCCTGGGAGGAATACTTTTTGTTATGTATAACTCATATTTGTGTTTCACTCTGGGTGATTATTGTATTGGTATATCTACATTACTCTAAGTTGTTAATTGATTTGTATAACTTTCCTATGCTGATTTTTCTTTCTTCTTTTTTTTCTTTTCAAAATGTTTTAAATTTATTTTTCTTTCTTTTCATTTGAGATCATTCACATACAATTAAATTTATTGCTTTATAAACTCTGCAATTCAGTGGACTTTTATCACATTCACAAGGTTGTACAACTGTCACCACTATCTAATTCCAGAATATTTAAATCACTCTTAAAGAAACACAGACCCATTAGCAGCCATTCCTCATCTTCCTCTCCCCTCCCCCAACTCCTTACTTTCTCTCTGCCAGTTGCTGGTGACTTTTCATCTTTCTGTCATTACAGACTTGTCCATTCTGGATGAATGAAACTTACAATATGTGGCCTTTATGTCTGGTTTCTTTCATTTAGAATAATGTGCTCAAAGTTGGTCCATGTTATATATAGTACATGTCAGAGCTTCATCTATTTTCCTATTGTATGGATATAATACATTTTGTTAAAACATCAGTCGATAAACACTTGGGGTTACCATGAACATACCTCTCAATACACTTGGGTAGGAAAGAAGAATTGCTGGATTAACAACATATAACTGCTAGGGGTCATATGATAACTAGATTCAACTTTTTAGGGAACTGCCAACATTTCTGTAGTGGCACTATATTTCCATCAGCAATGTATGAAGGTTCCAATTTCTCCACAACCTCATCAACACTTGCCATTGTCTTTTTCCCCATTATTATGGCCATCTTAGTGAGTATGAAATAATTTCTCTTTGCGGTCTTTTTTTTTTTTTTTTGTCAGTTGTGGGGCTTGAACTCTGGGCTTGGGCGCTGCCCCTGTGCTCAAGGCTAGCACTCTACCATGTGAGCCACAGCACCACTTCTGGCTTTTTCTGCCTATGTGGTGCTGAGGAATCCACCCCAGGGCCTCATGCATGCAAGGCAAACACTCTACCACTGAGCCACCTTCCCAGCTCTTCTTGTGGTCTTAATTTGCATTTTCCTAGAGATTAATTATGCTGGACATCTTTCTACCTTCCCTGCTCATCTCCTTTGGAGAACAGTTCATCTTATTCATCAACTATACTGGGCTAAACATCTCTTGGGGTTAGTAAAACATTTCTGGGTGTGTGAAGTTGTCTGCAACCTCAAGTGATTGGCATTGAGTTGATAGACTGAGTAAAACAGAACACTCTCATCAGTGGAAGTGGACATGAATAGAACAAAAAGCAGAAGGCCAGATTTGCTTTGTTCCTTGCTGATCAGCGATATCTGTCTTTTCCTTTCCCTACCTCTTGATATCAATATTCCCTCTTCTTTGGCTCTTAGTCTCAAATTAGTATTTATACCATCAGTTCCTTTGGTCTGCAGATCTTCACGCTTGTATTGGATTTACACTACTGGCTTTCCTGGACCTACAGTATGTAAACAACAGATTATGGGACTGCTCAATCTCTATAACTGTATGAAACAACTTGTGATAACAAGTATTTGCCTGTCTCTTTCAACATATCTATCCTGTTGGTCCTATCCGACTGGAAAACCCTGATTAATAAAGACTTTGGTACCAGGAACAGGATGCTCCTATATTAAATACTCATTTACCACTCTAAAAGAATTATACATGTAAATGGAACAACATTGCCTGATAGCAGCATGCTTACTGGATACTCAAAGCCCACTGTTGAGATCTACTGATGGGGAGAGAGTGTCTTTACAGAATATTACTACTCATTGATCTGGATGCCTAGGAGCTTTGGTGAAAACATACAGCAAGATTTGTGTTGCTTCCATGATACAAACCATGGATCAAGGAGTAGTTTTCATTTTTACTTTTTATTATGCAAGGAATATATTTCAGAATTTACTGTATCAAATCAAACCTGTAATTCTAGCTTTGGGGAGGAAGAGGCAGGAGAATAGTAAGTTTAGAGACAGCATGGACACATAGTGAGACTGTGTCTCAAAATATCAAGAGCTGAGGTTGTAATTCAATGAAAGAACACACGTCAAGCCCCCAAGGTTGATCCCTGGCATTACAGAAAGAAAAAAAATAAAGAAAGAAATTTCATCATGCATTTCATAATGCCTATAGCTATTTAGGCAGCAATTCCTCTGATGGATCTGGGCAAAGTAAGTTGATATTTTTGTAGAAAAGACTCACCATTCTAGATGCCATTAGAAACATAAATTCACAGAACAAGGTAAAAATGTTGACTCTAATCCTCATGTTTGACTTTTGAGTTGTTTAAGGCTTCACTAGAGGAAGGAGCTACAGCTGTGATAAAATCAGCACGAGAATTAGAAGTGTAGTCTAAGGTGTGAATGGCTGGTTATAATCTCACATAAACATCAGTGGATGAGGATTTCTTCTTACATATGAGCAAAGAAAGAGTCTGGAAACAGACTCTACTCTTGGTATAAATGCTGTGAATACTGTTGAGATGGAAACAAAAGATTTATATAGATGAATATGTAGTTCACAAAGCAGTGACAGTTTGAGGGGATTTACTCCAATATTTTTTTAAGTTCTGTTATAGATAATATGCCACCCAACAACATCTCATGATACAGAGAAATCTTTCAAGAAAAGAGGAGCCAATGCAGTAAGCTTAATTGTCTTATTATAAGAAACAGTCAGACCCATCCCAACTTTCAGCAAAAGCTTTAAGGCAGCAGTCCTGATGATAGAGGCAAACCCTCCACCGCCAAGACTTGTTGAGGGGTCAGATGATCATTAGCATATTTTGCAATAAAATATTCTTAAATTAAGGGTTTGTAATTATCTTCAAAAGATAGAAGCTATTTGACTCCTAATAGAATACAGCATAGTGTAAATATAAGTTTTATATGCATGGGAAGAAAAAATTTTACCCGTTTCATTGATGGTCCATTTTATTGGGATATTTACTTTATTGAGATGGTCTTGAACTGAACCTGCAACATTTCTAAGTATGCTTGTATTTTGCTGATGCCATTTCAAAGCAAAATTTTTTTTAAAAAGTAAGGTTTAGCCAAGCACCAGTGGCTAAGGCCTGTAATTCTAGCTACTCAAGAGGCCGAGAGCTAAAAAATCATGGTTTAAAGGCATCATGGTAAGGAAAGTCTATGAAATTCCTATCTTCAATTAACCAGTAAAATCTGGAAGTGGAACTGTGGCTCAAGCAGAGAGTGCTAACCTTGTGCACAGAAGTTCTATGACAGCACCCATGCCCTGAGTTCAAGACCCAGGACCAGCACACATATACACAAAGTGAGGTTTCACTTTTATAATAAAAGAAAAGAGAAATTCTTAAAGATAGAATTTTAAGAATAACAAAAGCAGAACATTAAGATTTGCAAAATTCTCAAGCTGTCTATATTGAGAAAGAAAGGAAAGAAGAAAAGAAGGAGAAGAGGAAAGGAAAGAACTAAGAGTGTGGTCATGGGGTCATTTGATTGTTTAGATCAGTTATCTATCTCAAAGTGACTAATTGTCTAGGAGTGTTTCTCCAAGAAGGAGAAAGCAAAGAAGAATATGAAAGATGATTCACAAGTCATCAAGGATGCTCCTTCACGTCAAAAAGAAGAACCACTTTACTTCTAACAGTAAAGGTGACCTACATCCAGAACTGTGAGGGCAAGGCTGCACAAAGCTGTGGAAGCTGGGCAATTTAAAAGCCTTGAGAACTGAATCCTGGCTGGCAATGTTGCAGAGCAGGATTTCCACTCACTAAGTCTGGAAATCAGGGCCCTGCTACAATGGGCCTGAAGAGAAAGCTTGAAGCCAAAGGAAAATATTCTTAAGTCTTAAGTTCTCATGGAGCTCATCTTATGGTTTGAATTTATTTGGGATGTATTACACCTAGCTTCTTTCCTATTTCTCCCTTTTGGGACAGAGATACCTGATAAAATGCTTGTCTTGCTTTTATGTTTTGACAACATGTAATTTGCTTAACTTCACGTTTGGAGAGTAATTTGTCTCAAGACAAATTATATCTTGAATGTTACCTGAATCTAATGTAGACGATATTCAGGTGCTGAAATCAGTTAAGACTTTAGGGGCTGTTGGGATGTGATAAAAAAAAAAACATTTTGGATGTGAGAAGAAAATGAATTTTGGGGGAACTAGTGGTGGGCTGCTCTAGATCAAATATTTGTCCTCCCCAAACTCATACATTGAGGTTCTAATCCCAATGTAGTGTTATTAGGTGAGGCTTTTGGTAGGTGGTTAAGTAAGTGAATGGGATTAGTGACCAGGAGAATTCTCTTACCCCTTATGCCATGTGAGGATTTGGTTAAAAAGGTACCATCTATGAATCTGAAAGCAGGCACTTTGATCTAGTGCATCCCAGCCTCCAGAACTGTGAGTGGATAAAAGTCTGCTATTATAAACCATGCCGTCTATAGCAACTTGTAACAGCAATTCTAACAGACTAAGATAAATGGCAATTAAAATCCTTCACTCATATTAAAGTTTTTTGTCGATGTTATTTTTTTATTTAATTTTATTGTCAAGGTGGTGTACAGAGGAGTTACAGTTACAAATGTAATGTCCACATTATTTTTTTAGCTATAATAGTTTTTTTCTATTCTGAATACTAATCTATTATTAGATATATTATTTGCAACATTTTTTTCAATTCTTTGAGTTCTCTTTTCACTGTATTAGTACCCAAAAATGTTTAAAGCAAAGTACTTAATTTTGGCCAAGTTAAATTGTGCTTACTTTAAATTATCTTTCAATCACTATACAAATTATTTTCAATTCAACATGTCCACTTATGTGTACAATGCCTCTGAGCCAATGTCACCTCTTCCCTCATTTCCACATCTATCCCACCCACATCTGTCCCTTCAAGTTGCCTAGTTCCATTTTCACATATGTTCATTGAGTATTATGGTTGTATTCACCCACCATCCCTCTCTCCATTAGTCTACTTCTCTTAATCCTACCCATCTCAGACAACACATGTTTTGTTAAACTGTTAATTATTCAAAGGGTTACAACATGGAAACTATGTTGACAACACCATACTTTAGTCAGTAGGATTATATAGATGTATGTATGTATGTATATAATGTATGCATACATATATATGTGCACATATACATATATATGTGCATATGGTCCTGTATGTTGTGGGTTTTGTTTTTGTCGGTTGTGGGGCTTGAACTCTGGGCTTGGACACTGTCCCTGGGCTCTTCAGGTGAGTGTTCTATCGCTTAAGCTACAGCGCCACTTCTGGTTTTCTAGTGGTTTATTGGAGATAAGAGTCTCACAGACTTTCCTGCCTCAGCTGGCTTTGAACTGTGATCCTCAGATCTCAGCCTCCTGAGTAGTTAAGATTACAGCTGTGAGCCACCAGCACCCAGCTCTGTATGTGTTTTTAGATACATTTATATTTTAGGTCTAACTTCTACATACAGGAAAAAGAAGTGTCTTTTGTCTCTCTGAGTCTGATTTACTCCATTCCATATATTTTATCCAAGTATATCCATTTGCCTGCAAATGATAGAATAGTATTCTTCCTATTGGATGAATAAAATTCTAGTGTGTGTTTGTGTGTGTGTCTTTTTCTTGATCAATAATAATGCAGGTGCTTTTAAGGTCTCACGACTTAGAGTCTTTTGGATAAATTGTGCTTACTTTTAACTAGAAAAAAGTTTTACATAAATTTTTATTATGAGAAATCTTGCTAAAATTTAAATGTAAGAGTGTTTACAGTTATTCATTTAACAAATAGCTGAATAATGAAGTAATTTACAATCCTTCTACTGGTACAAAAGCAAAACTTTCTCAGTTCAATTCTTTCGTCATGAGAGACATACATATGAAGTGATAAAATTAAATTTTTCATAGAAGAAACAAGTTCATAAATAAATTTTAAAATAAATTGGACCTTTTTTTGCCAATGGTGAGAAGTGGTGACCATCTTTAAATGACCTGTATGCTAAAACTAGCTTTGGAGTCTGGGTCTAATATAAATGTTAATATTAATCTATAAAACATCTTTGCTTGCTACCATTTTTTTAAGTTGTAAAGATATATAAAGAAATTTCCCTTGTGACATTTTAAAACATACTCAACCATTAAAACATAAATTTAAAGCTATATATGCCAATATACATGATACATCTGTTTCTTTTACAGAAAGCCTCAACAGCCAGAACTTTGCTTTGGTAACAATAAAATATGCTATGGTGATTTCCAAGCACTGTATAGCTTTGCAATGGAAAACAAGCGGGAGAAGCTTTGAAGGTTTGTTAGAAACTGTGATGTCTGGGTGGCAAGTGGGATTTTACTAAGCCCAAGGGACATTGCAAAACCGTCTCCCCAGCCATCTGTTGCTTTGTATCTGCTGTTCTTCTGGAAGCCCGTCAAAAAGTACATGACAAGTGAAAACTATTTTGGCAACAAAACAAATAAGAAACCCCAAACAAACATCTTCCCACCAACAGTTGGACTTTCTGTTGGATTCAAATCATACATGGTAATGCTTTTTAGAAAATGCATACATTAACTTATTGAAAATACTGTGATATTGAAAGAAGGGTGAAAAGAATGAGGAGGGGGTGCCTCATCTAGAAGTAGCTGGTTTGTATGTGCCATGAGGTCAGACTAAACCTTCTTCCTCTGTATTCTTAAGACCTCAGGGTTGGCTAAATAAGTATGCGAAAAGAAGGAACAGAAAAAACCATAGGCCAGACAGGAAAGAAATGAGACCCAATGAAAATATCTATAGCTGATGACTCAGGACCAGGTAGAGTATTGACTGCAGTAATATTCTAGAGCGAGGTCTTTAATCACCATTCCCTCATTTGCTCAACAAATATTTGTGAATCTAGAATGAATTTAAATTAACCTCTTTAAGAATCTAATCCTCAAGTACAGTGACTTCAACCTGCAAATTTAGGTGGATCCAGCCTATAGAATGGCTGGATCTTTTTTTGGGGGGGGGTCCGGTCATGGGGCCTGAACTCTGGGCCTGGGCGCTGTCCCTCAGCTCTTCAGCTCAAGGCTAGCACTCTACCACTTGAGCCACAGTGCCACTTCTGGCTTTTTTCTTTTTGCTTATGTGGTGCTGAGGAATCGAACCCAGGGCCTCAGGCATGCAAGGCAAGTGCTCTACCACTGAGCCCACCTTTCCAGCCCTGGCTGGATCTTTTTTATTCCCCAAGGACATCAACTGATTTTTCTTTTGTGGATCATTTTCTATCAGAATATGAATGCACTTTTATTTTTCCCACATTAAATAATCATTGATTCCCTATCTCCCTTAAACAATCACTATTTCTCAGGTCTCCTTACAACCTGTTCTTCATAGAGTTGCAAGTAATCACTTCTTCAAACTCCTCTTTCCCTGTTGTCCCTTTAACTCGCTCCCTTAAATCTTTGCCCTTCACTCCATTGAAACCACTATAGCATATAGGTCAATAACAAACTCCATGTTGCAAAAAATACAATGGTCAAAACTGTCCTCATCCTACTTATTCTATTATCAGGCAGCATCACTGATATTCTTTAACTTGGCTTTTAAAGATAACACATTCTATTGGTCTTCATACTACTGTGCTAGTTGTTCTTTATTAATTTACATTATTAGTTCCTTTCTTTTCTCCTCTCATTTTAGTCCCTGATTTTGATTCCTTTTCCACCTATCCCTTGGTGATATTCTTCAGTCTCATGCCCTTACATAACACATCTCAACAGCTATTGAATTTTTTGCCTTGAGTCCAACAGATGTGTCAAATTCAGCACACCCAAAAGGAATTGAAGTTCTTTCCTCAAAAACCTGCTCCTAAGCCCCCTTTCCAGCTGACTTTAACTCCAATAATTCCAGTTGCTTAGATAAAAACTTTCAAGTAATCTTTGACAGCTCTCTACCCCTTACAGACCTAATCCAACCCACAGCCAATCCCTAGGGTAAACTTTCAAAATATATAGGAATCTGATCTCTCTTAACCTATTCACCACTATATTCTGGTGCAACCTCTATCAGCTCTCACCCACATTACTCCAAAAGCTTCCCAAAGAAGTTCATGCTTCTACTCTTGCTCTCTTTACAGTGTCTACTCAACAGAACAGAACAGTTTAATCTTTTCAAAATAATCGCAAATAATGTTACTCCTCTGCTTAAAATGTGCCAATGGTTTCATATTTCACTCAAGAATTAAAAGCAGCCTTTAAAATGTCCCACAGACTCTTCATAATATTCAATTTCCATCCCCACTGCTCATTATATTTCCTAAACATTCCAGATACCTTCTGCCTACCTCAGAAGCATTGCTCTAACTATTTTCTCTTTGGAAAGCTCTTTCAGTTATATGGCTACCCAGCTAATTACTTTGACAAGTTTAAGAACATTTTTCAAATCTCATCCATTTTTAGCTGAATGAGCTCTTCCCTGGCATCTTTATTTAATACTGCCTACGTATGTGCATATGTGTGTACATGTATGTGCAAGCACATACATGGGCCACTGATTCCCTTAAACCACAATGTTACTTTTCCAAAGGCTCATCAACTGCCTTAAACTATCACCCTATTACCTTTTCCAGTAGTCTCTAATCATCTCTAATATACATCTCATTTACTCTTCTATCCATCTATTATTATGTACATTGTTTATTGAATGTCTCCGATAGCTGAACTGCTGGCTCTGTGAGAGAAAGGGATCATTGTCTGTGTTGTTGACTGATGTATTACAGATACCTAGAACAGCACTTAGTACTCAGTAAGAACTCAAAAACTGTCTCATAAGTGAATCAATATGAGTACTACTATGATTGGTTTGGGTCAGTTCCCCCAACACTACTGACGTCAGAAATACACAAATAGAGCCAGGTGCAGTGGCGCTGGTATGTAATGCTAGCATTTGAGTGGCCGAAAAAGAAGCATCATGACTTTGAGGCCAGCCTGGGTGTATTAGTTACTTTTCATTGCGGTGACAAAATACTTGACATATAACAACTTATAGAAACAAAGATTTATTTTGGCTCACTGTTTTGGGGGTGTCAGTCCACCATGGCAAAGGGGTGTGGAAAAGCAGAGCAGCTCATCTCAAGGCAGCCAGAAAGAAGTAGGGGATACAGAGAGAGAGACAGAGACAGAGAGAGAGAGAGACAGACAGACAGACAGACAGACAGAGACAGAGACAGAGAGGAGTTTTTCCTTTTCCATTTTTATTCTATCCAGACCATCGGTATTGAACAGACATTCAGATCTGCCCTTTCCTCCTCAGTTGCTCTCTGACTACTCTCTGGGAACAGACACACTCAGAAGTTCCCCTAGGGTCCTAGGTATATCTCAATCAATACAGGTTGACAAGTGTAATTAACCTCTCTCTCACTCTCTCTCGTTCAGAGAATTCACAAATAGTAAACAATTCCAAGTTTTCACTAGCTTTACAAGTCGCTAGGATTATTCATAGAACTATTTCTGCCACCTCTTTTTTCCACATGGGATCTCAAAATTTCATATAAAAAGAGAATTGATAAAAAAAAGAGTAAGTTATCATTATATTTCTCTTACCGTTGTCAACCAAACATTCTATTATTCTTGGACTTTATTCTGGTTTAGTTGGTATTAAAAGTACAAATAAAAAACTACTTGGGAAGTACAAGAAATACCAAAAATGATGATACCAAAAAATAAAAACAAGCCAGATCCATATCAGAGCTGGTAAAGGACATAATAATAATTCAGCCTATTATCTACTGCTTTGGTAACCAGAACTCCTAACTTTCATTTCTGTGGTTATTTGCAACTTAGATAAACTTAGACAAGTTACTAAACTTGCCTTAGTTTCTTCATCTGTTCAGTCTAGGATAACAGTACTTAATTAGGGGTTTTTATTTTATATTTTTTTTATTGTAAAGACACTGTACAAGCCAGGTGTTGGTGGCTCACACCTGTAATCCTAAGGCTGAGATCTGAAGATTGAGGTTCAAAGCCAGCCTGAGCAGAAGGGCCCTGAGACTCTTATCTCCAATAAACCACTCAGAAAACCAGAAGTGGCACTGTGGCTCAAGTGGTAGAATGCTAGCCTTGAGCTGAAGAGCTGAGGGACAGCGCCCAGGCCCAGAGTTCAAACCCCATGACCAACAAAAAAAAAAGAAGAAGAAGAAGAAAGAAAAAGAGATACTGAAGAAAGGGTTTACAGCTACATGAGTAAGGTAATGAGTACATTTTTTATCAATCATTGTCACCCCTTCCTTTGTTTTTCCCCTACCATCTCTTCCCTCCCCACCTCTCCAATTCCTCCCTCCCTAACCCAAGCTGTAAAGTTCATTTTCAACATAGTGTCTTGTACATCTCATTGTTACAATGGGTCAACCTGTATAATTAGAGCTTTTTGAAGAATAAATATATTCTTTAAAATAGTGCCTGCTACAGAAATATGTAACAAATATTATCTATTTTTAAGTTGGGGTTTTTTTTGGGGGGTCCATCATAGGACTTGAACTCTGGCCTGGGCACTGTCCCTCAGCACTTCAGCTCAAGGCGAGTGCTCTACCACTTGAGCCACAGTGCTACTTCCCTATTTATTAAGTTCTAAATAGTACTATTTTTTGGGGGGGTCTGGTCGTGGGGCCTGAACTCTGGGTCTGGGCGCTGTCCCTCAGCTCTTCAGCTCAAGGCTAGCCCGCTACCACTTGAGCCATAGCACCATTTCTGGCTTTTTTTTTCTGCTATGTGGTGTTAAGGAATCGAACCCAGGGCCTCATGCATGCAAAGCAAGCGCTCTACCACTGAGCCACCTTCCTAGCCCTTAAATAGTACTATTAATAAGGTCTAAAAGTATTAACATTCTTAGTGATGACCCCATGGTCATTAAACAGAAATACCATCATAGATATAAAAGACTATATAAGTAAATAATTATATGAATAAATTAGTAGGGAAGTGGGGTTTTTTTGGGGGGGGAAGGGGGTCATGGGGCTTGAATGCAGGGCCTGGGCACTTCCCTGAGATTTTCATTCAAGGTTAGCATTCTACCACTTTGAGCCACAGTTCCATTTTTGGTTTTCTGAAGATTAATCAGAAATAAAAGTCTCATAGACTTTCTTGCCTAGGCTGACTTCGATCACAATCCTCAGACCTCAGCCTCCTGAGTAGCTAGGATTACAGGTATAGGCCACCAGCACCCAGTGGGAAATGGTTTCATACTGTGATTAATAAACCATAATAACCATTTTCTATCATGCTAAATAACAAAATTTAATTGTCTTTATTAAATTCAGTGCTGGAAGTTTATTAGGACTACATTACATTAAGAGATGCTTTATAGATTAAATGGATGAAGAATGGAATCACATATATCTCCATCCAAACCTAGCATGTATCAAGTTTTACTCCAGCATTATTCTGAGTTCTAAAAATTTGCTTTTCTTGGTATTTTTAAGTAGTTGTCTTTTGCATGGAAGGTATACTAATGTTGAAAACAAATGATGAAGTTTCCATAATAATATCATGTCGGTGTAAATGTTCAGAATGTTTGCATAAATGATCACTATCCCTGAACTGGGTTTCAGAATGAATCACACAAACCTACAGCTGTGAGATTAAGTACAGAAATGAAAGAACTCCACTTCTGGCACAAGTTCAAATGTCTCAATGGAGACAGAACATGTCAAACACAAAGATTACACTGAAGCACTACAGCTCCCATGCACAGGAAGAAACTACCAATACTTTCTGTATGGAAAAGTACTTAGTATATTTCACTAATACATGATTTTAAAAGGAGGAAGGGACTAGCTTGTAGAAACTCGGGACCACTGGCTTTCTGGGGTCCACACATTGCTCCTATGCTGTGGAGGAGTTGTGCTCCAAATGCTGGTGCACATGTGAAGATATTAGGACCCCTGTCTGATTCTTTTCTTCTTTTTGACTCCTGTTACAACATTCCTGTTACATTAAGTCAAAAAACAATCATACAGCCCAGAATGATATTCCTATTTAGTAATCGTTGATCTTTTAACTTCTAGATATTGAAGCGTTCCAGTCAATTTCAGTTCACAGAACATGTGTGAAGTTTTAAACTTATCTGCTGATAATAGAGGAAGTTACTCATGGAAGAAATATCTTTGATCCTAGCACAGTCTGGCTTTGCCAAGACAATTGTTTGAAATGAAAAAAAATTACTGTATTTTTACAATAAAAAACATATAAAAAAAGAAAAAATTTACTAGCATTTCTTTTAAACAGAAGAAATGTTACACGTTATGGTAGAATTTTAAAGAAACACCAATTTGAAATAGCTATAGAAAATAAACTTAAATTCAACCCATATAAAAATGATTCCTATGACATCAGTAAAACTTTTTAAATAAATTTTAAGAAAAGAAAAAAAGGAGAAGACACCTGTAAAATGCAAGTGCAGGCTTGAGCAGAGGAACATCTTTGGTTCTTTGTTAGAATTATCTCATCATCACCAAAAACACATTTATTTTTATTGTCAGAGTATAAGTTTTTTGAAAACTCAATTTTTTTTAAAAAATGATTATTTTTCTTCTGGAAATAGATAAATTAACCTTACTACATCCTAAACTTCACAAGAAATGATAACCAAACAATAATATCTTGGAATACAATGAATATTAACAGTTATAAGAAAGAAATGGCTTTACCAGAGATATTAAAACCTACTTCAAAGCCTCTATAACTAGACATTTCCTGAGGCATGAAGAGAACATAGACCAATGAAAGAGAACAGCAAGTCCAGGAAGAGATCTGACTACAGATGAAAATTATTTTAATACAGGCATCTCAAAAGGCTAAAGCAAAGATAGAACTTCCAACAAATGGTGCTTGGACAACTGGACATTAGTCATACCTTCACAAATGAAATCTCCAAACTGATATGACATTTTAAAAATAAAACTGTTCTCTTCCTCCTTCCTTCCTTCCTTCCTTCCTTCCTTCCTTCCTTCCTTCCTTCCCTTCGTCCCCTCTTCCTTCCTTCCTTCCTTCCTTCCTTCCTTCCTTTTTCTTTTTTTGGCTGGTCCCAGGACTTGAACTCAGGGCCTAGAATCTGTCCCTGAGTTTTTTGCTCAAAGCTAGTGCTCTACCACTTGAGCCATAGGTCCACTTCTGGCTTTTTTTTTTCTTGGTAGTGATTTATTAGAGATAAAAGTCTTACAGACATTCCTTCCTGTACTAGCTTCAAATCACAATCTTCAGATCTTAGCCTCCTCAGTAGCTAGGATTACAGACATGAGTCACTCGTGTTTGGCCTTATATAATTAATTTTTGAGTGGATAAAGTCTTGTATAATCTGAAGGCAGAAAGGGCCTTCTAATTGTAACTCTACAACTCCCCTGTTGTCACTGTTCTTGATTTTGGTATCCTGCATCTTGTATATACATGTTTAATCTGGGGAGGGGAAGGGGAACAACAAAATGCTGAAACAAGGACACAGGATGACCCATTGCAACAATGATACCCACAGGAAACAAACTTTTACAACCTAGGGTAGGAGGGGTGGGGGAGAAGGGAAGGGATTATGGGACAATGACAAGGGAAGGGGTAACAATGATCTATAAATAATATACTCATTGCCTTACTCATGTAACTGTAACCCCTCTGTACAGCATCTTTACAATAAAATAAAATTTAAAAAGAAAAGAAAGCAGCAGACAAGTCCCAGATAGGGATCTCTTACAAAATATTGTCAAGGTCGCAAAATTTTAAAAAAATGTCTGAGAGGTTGCCAGAGCCAAAAGTAGCTTAAGTACACTTAGTGACTAAATATACTATAGGCCTTGACCTGAAAAACAATATTAAGCAAATATTAAAGATATATGGAACAAGAAGGTCCAGATTTTAGTTAATAAGAATATATCAGTATCTATTTTATTACTTCTAACAACTGTAACATACTAGTATATGCGACATTCATAGGGAAAACCAGACCCAGAGAGAATAAGAACTCTGTATTCGCTTTGCAAGTTTTCTATATATCTAAAACTGTCTAGAAATAAAATTTATTTCAAGCAAAAGCAATATCAATGCCAATTGAATGGCTTGCACTATCATTACTCTGGATGTCATCACATGATAGGAAGCACCTGACATTTCTCCATGGCACTGTTCTCCAACACCCAACGGGTCATCCAACACAGCACACTTAGATGTTTAAGGTGAAGGGGAAAAAAGGTAGAATAGTGGCAGTAAGACACACTATTATTGAACATTTTAGTACTGTGATTTCCGTTCTTTTCATTTTATGACCTTGTTTTGAACTACTCTGAGTCATATTTATCTCTCTAAATTTTTTTCATTTTTCAAGCAAAATTTTGCAATACTTGGGCCAAAATTAGAACAAACTGTAGTCTAAATATTACTTGTGGAAAGCTATTCTGGATCTATCGTCATTCCCGAAAACCAGGACAGTTTGAACAAAATAATTGAGAATCGAAAAGAAAATTAATTATATAAATCAATGCTTGCATTTCTTCTTAAAATCATCAGCAAACTGTTAATTTTTACCATTTAAAAATGTTCCCATTTGAATATATTAACTTGGGCTTCAGACTATGTTACCTGAAACTTTATTCCTGATTGGCTTCCAAAGCCATTTATTTCACAGCTTATCATGCCAAAATATCAATGCTGCAGAAAGATTAAGATAATATACTATTCATCCTTCTATTCTTGGACCAAGATAAGTGCATTTCACAAAAGTGAAAGAAATATAAAGACTGAGTTCCTCATTGTCAAGAAGAATAGATTATAAAGAGGAGTAGGGGCTTAGTATAAAGACAAATGTGCTTAAAATAGCCAGGACAAAGGAAGGTCATTTAGCATGCTTGACAGAGGCTAGCAGGCTTCGTGGACCAGTAAATACTGAGATAGGCCTGGGACTTTGATGGCCAAAGAAGAGATGGAGAGGAGTTTTACAGGATTTTAAGATTTCACATTTTGAATCATTGCCTTCATGAAAACATGACTCAGAGAGGGCTTGATGACCAAATGGATGGACACAGAAGAAAAAAGGAAACAGAGAATTAAAGGAAGTGTGGTCAGGAAAGAAATCAAACCCAACTAAATCTCTAAGGCACTTTAACCAGCCCTACAACTTATTCTCATAGTACAAAAAAAGTTAGCCTTAGTGTATAAATTAATTCAAATGGAGGCATTTAAATATGGCTGAAAACTTTGCTGTCAATCAGTATAAATTCAGTTGGGGCTTACTGTGTAATGCCAGGGCTTTTAGGTGAGCAAAGAGCAGTAAGTCAGAGCCTTTTTATAAAAGGGTTCTCATGCACCATCTAAGCCAAATCAGAGCCCTGGAAAATTGCACAAGAACCTAAAACAAGAACCTCAAAAGGAGTGTGACAGCATAGCTAAGAGCACAAGTTTGGACACAGGTTTGAATCCTTAGTTTGCTACTCACTATCTAATCTCTGACAAAGTGTGGATAATAATATATTCCCCAGAGGATCTTGTAGGATTACCCCCCATCTGTCTTCAAGCTCTATCTCTCCACTTCCCTCAAGCTTCTCTCAGGCTTTTCTCCTGCCATCCCTTCCCATCCTTCAGCCTGCTGCCATGCTTCATCATCTGGAGTTATAAAAGACAAAAGCACTGATGTGCTGGTACATTAGAGAAAGAACTTATCTACTAAAGCCCAAGCGCAAGTCTCTCAATGTTGGTCTGTGGTTATGTTGAATATCATTACACATTTTTTGAAACACTCAAGACCAAAGGCAGTCTTACATAAATAGGGTCAGTGAATGACCTCTTCAAACAGCAAGAAAATAGTAATCAGCCAAATATGTGTCTCCATCTAGTATGGATAATCAAGTTTGTAAATAGGTAAAACATTTGAACCAGGTAGCTCTTAAATGGAAAAAAAAATCTTACGTGTGTGTGTGTGTGTGTGTGTGTGTGTGTGTGTGTGTGTGTGTGTTGGTTCCATGGCTTGAGCACAAACCTCATGCTCTTGCTTAGTTTGCTTGCTCACTGTTAGGTTCAAAAAAGAGGAAAAAAGATGAGAGAAAGTATGAGATTTCTCAAAATCAGCACAGATATATTAGGAAAGCCTACCTGGGAGCCTCCAGCCAAAGCTAGATACTCACTCCTTGCTCACCATCTGAAGTATTTATAGTGGGTCTGAAAGAATGCTAGAACTGCCTAGTGAAGGAGAACCGAAAGTAACTAATGGTGGGACAAATGGTGGGAAATAAGGTCACAGCTGGAAGCAGGAGAGAGTTGAGCTGGGGTATTTGCTCAAGGTCCAATCTGGGAGTACATTTTGGTCTGGTGCCTGCTGAATGAGTTTATCTGGTCCAGGGAAAAAAGGCAAAGAATAAGTGTGAGTGAATCAAGGTGTTATTCTGGGGCTTTAAGATAAGGACATCTGGCCATTTCAGACTTAACATTCACAGCTGGCACTCTACCACTTGCGTTAAGTCTCTAGCCTGGCATTTCCTTATTAATTGAAGATAGTCTCTTCAAGTTTTCTGACGAGGCTTTGAACCAAGATGCTCTGGTCTCAGCCTCCTAAGTACCTATGGTTATAGAGATGAGCCACTGACCCAGCTAGATTGTTTTTTAGGAACAAGAAAGATCATAGTGGATTTTACCTCAAATCCACATTTATTGAGCACTTACTATATGCCAGGTAATATTCAATGTGAGCATGCCATAAGTACAAGTGAGAAGTAATGTTACCATTAAAGCACAAGCATCTTGAGGGCAGGGACTTTTCCTATTTTGTTAGAGCACATAGCTGATAAAATGACCAGCTCAAACAGCTCAGGGTCCCCTGGTGATTAAAGGGAAAGAACACCAACTATAACGGTGAGTGCATCTCTTCATCTATGAGTAGCAACCAGTTAGATCAAGAGGGTGAGTGGCCAATAAAATTTGAAGTGAGATATGGTCACAAAAAGAGATAATTCAAGAATTTCTATCAGGAAAAAGTTTTAAGAACATGAGATCTCACCGTTGGAATAACAAGGTAAGTCTTCCAGGTTTAGTTCATAGCAGGATAGAGCAAACACTCCGCTAGCAAGGGGAACAAGGCCCGGTACCAGCTGTGGTAAGATGGCCTACTGCTGGTGGGTACTGCTGTGATAGTGTGCATGTGTGCCACCCAGCACTCTGCGAGGGTGGTGCTCACACATTCCTGACTTAGAGAAATGAAGTGGGACAGTAGAACCTGCCACCGTCACAGAAATGATTGGCAGGGATGTATTCAATTCTGACTCCAGAAGGCTTCCTCCCACCGCCTCCTCTTCCATGCATGAACTTCTGCACTACATTTCCTTTTAGGGTCTGCAAGGCTGTACTTTTTTTTGTTTAATGGAAGACTTTTGTTTCACTGGTATCCACAGCACATGGAGAATAAGAGCCACTCTGGGTGCTAATGCTGAATTCACTGTTTCTTGGTAAAGATCTGAAAGGAATTTCAGTAACTAGAAAGAAAGGGCCCAGCATAAACATGTTCTTTATAATGTTGCCTCTACATCAAGTTTCTGTTCAAAATAGGTAAGTGGGTAGATCAGAGAGAAGTTTAATAAAGTCAGTTTAAAAATCTTGTGGTTGGATGACTATGGAAAAAAGTCAAGTCCCCTCAACATTAGCAGACACTGTCAGCTTGTGAGGACTGCCGTTGTTTGGGGACAGGTATGTCTTACCCCTAAGGTTATGCTTGCATTTCAGATTTTCCAAACCTCTGATGAGGATGCAGTACCCTAGGGAATCAGATACACTGAGGTTTTCAGTAACACAGACAAAACCCAGAAGCCTGGGCTAATCAGCAGTGACATCACACAGCATTCCAGAGCTGGCCTCTCACCAAAACCAGGAGCAGAGGCAGAGCTTTGTTTTCCTTCAGCAATCAGGGTAAGGGAGGGCTGGATTGTTAAAGAATAATTTCAAGGAAAGGGAATTGCCTCCCTGAAATAGACTCAGCTGCCTTTCATAACCTGAGAAGCAGTGGCTCCCTTGAATGTGTACTCGACAGATTCTGGCTTTACCAGATCAAAAATCAATCAATCACACATGAAGGGGGAAAAGTGAGTCAGGAGGCTAGCTCAATGGTAGAAAGCTTACCTAGATTGGATGATTTTGATCTCAGTTTAGTGCCCAACACAAGAATGAATAAAGGAAGGAAGGAAGGAAGGAAGGAAGAAAGGAAGGAAGGAAGGAAGGAAGGAAGGAAGGAAGGAAGGAAGGAAGGAAGGAAGGAAG
>NW_012267224.1:25721162-25748412 GCF_000151885.1 Dipodomys ordii
TGGCTTTTTCTGCTTATGTGGTGCTGAGGAATTGAACCCAGGGCCTCATGCATGCAAGGCAAGCACTCTACCACTGAGCCACCTTCCCAGCCCTGCCTTCTTATTCTTAATGGTTCTTATTTCTATTATTTCAGCTACTATTATCATATCAGTTTATTCATGTAAAATCAATGTTAACCTACCTTCAGAATAATGTTCCAAGACTCACTTGCTAAATAAAAGACCCAAAGGAAAAAAGCCCTGGGCTCTAAACCCTGACATGCTAACAAACTCCAGCACACTCATCATGAAAGAAAAGAAAGATGTCTTGTTCTAGCAAGAACTTTAGCCTCTAAATGACACAGCCATGTCATGGTAAACAATAGGAAATATGTAAAATAAATAGGTGGGGAGGAAATGTTGCTGCACATAGTCCAGAATTAGTAAGCTACATGGAAGAGATGAAGAACCCTGGCTTTAGTCCCAGACAGGCCTATGTCTGAATTCTATAGTACCTTCACTTAATAGTAGCATGTATTGATAACCCCTCTGAACTTTATCTCCTGTTGTGAAACTTGGTAGCAATATCTGCTTCTCAGAACTGTAGTGCACACCAAATGAGGTAAGGTACGCAAGGCATTTTAGGGATAGCTGTGCTTATTTTTAATATTATACCAAACTTTTAAAAATTTCATTGTAAAGGTGATGTGCAGAGGGGTTGCAGTTATATAAGTAAGGAAATGAGTACAATTTTTGTCAAACATTTTCACCCCTCCCTCATTCCTCCTACCCTCCTTTCCCTCCCCCACCCCACTCTCCTCCTCAGGAAGTTATAAAGTTCAATTCCAACATGGTGTCTTGTGAGTATAGCTGTTGCATTGGTTCATCCTTTGTCTTTTGTCTCACCATTTCTGTGATTTCCCTTCCCATTCCCAAATAAGATAAACTCATACACAAGACAAAGGGTGCTGAAATAAAAAAAAAACAGTGACAACAGGGAATAAACCAAAAAGGGAAACAAACCAAAAGAAAAAAGAAATAACTGCAAACTTCTGACTTACTCTTATGAGAAAATTAAGACTTATTTCTGAACTTTCTTTCTAAATATTATATACAATATGCCTCTAATTCATGTCTAACATTCTCTACACCTTGTTCAATCAAAATTGTCATTCAGATTCATGTTTTCAATGAAGACTAGCATACTTGATATTTACCATCTAGATATTAGGGTTGTTGGGTTTGGGGATTTTTTTTTAAATTTTTCATTTCCTCCAGCTCTGTTATAGGTCTGTTTCTGCCTCATCCCCATTCTCACTCTCCCTCAGCTTGATAACTACATAGGCAGAAATACCTTATTCAGAAACAGAAAATAAAATTTATAAATATGCCATCACTAAGTTGAAACAACATTAGTCTGAGCAAAAGACAAAAGGGCAGGTACTGCCAGGCACTGGTGGTTCATGCCTCTAATCCTAGATACTCAGGAGGCTGAAATCCTGAGGATCATGGTTCAATGCCAGCATAGGCAGGAGAGTCCATAAGACCCTTATCTCCAATAATCTACTAAAAGGAAAAAAAATAAGGTGGAAAAGGAGCTGTAGCTCAAGTGGTAGAGGCTAGCCTTGAGCAAAAAGAAGCTCGGGGACAGTGCCCAGACCCTAAGTTTAAGTCCCAGCACTAAGTAAACAAAAATAAATAAATAAATAAGAGAAAAAGATTTGACTATATACTAATGGAAAAGTAGCTAGACTTACAAATATCTCCATTTTAGCCAAAGATATAGGAAGAGAGAGGGTGAGAACTTCTCCAGCGAGCATACTTGCCCAGGGCTGAGCAGAGCTGAGGGAGCAACTAAACCAGTGCCGAACTTGCTACTGGTCTAGTGTCAGGAGACCTGGCAGCATGACCAGGACCACAGTAACTATAAGCAGTGCTGCTCATAATACCTAAAATGCTGCTGAGTATCCCAGAACAACCCCCTCTAAGAGGATAACTCCAAACGCATCAATTGCCCAAGACCTCATTGAAGTGCTACAGAAAATAGGGGGAGGCCCGTGCACACTCAGTGTGATCAGTCTCAAAGGAGAGCTGCAACAGGATATACACAGACCCCCTACTCTTCCCCTCAATTGTCTGATTCAGTCACTCTGGAGTAGATAGGACCTGAAAATGTGTTTGTATAAAACCATCTCAGTTGCTTCTGACACAGGTGGTTTGCAGATAAGTACTTGAAAACCATTCTATGTAGAGTTTAAATGAATCCTCACAGAAACCTCTGTCATAACAGTTTAAGAATCTTCACACATGGAATCAGGCTTTGTGAGGAAAAAAGGCTTTGGTGTGCCCATGATAAGCCTACAAAATAGAATATCGGGGTGTCAAGGCTTTGGCCTCTTTCTTAGAGGACCCAACATATTGCTTTTACATTTAGACTATGAATCCAATGAGCTAGATCATCCCCAAATACTTTCACATCTAAACATTGTTGTACAAGAAAATACATTAATTTCTCTTAGTGTTGTCTGGCAAGCAAAAAACACAGGATCAAGTACTTGAGACAAAGAAACCCCTTCTTCTTCCCATAAGCAAATGGTCAATGTCTGATAACCAAGCTTCATATGGCTAAGCCTGAGAAAGAAAGTTAGCTCCTGTCAACTATGCATGACTTAAGTGGTCATCTCTTACAAAGATAAAAAGAAATATTTCAAGGCTGGGAAGGTGGTAGAGCACTTGCCTTGCATGCATGAGGCCCTGGGTTTGATTCTTCAGCACCACATAAACAGAAAAAGCCAGAAGTGGAGCTGTGGCTCAAGTGGTAGAGTGTTAGCCTTGATCTGAAGAGCTGAGGGACAGTGCCTAGGCGCAGAGTTCAAGCCCCACAACCAGCAAAAATTAAAATTAAAAATTAAATAAAAATAAATATTTCAGTTACAAATTATGTATATGAGAAAATGTGAATCAGTTCACTGATGAGTGAAGTGGTCTAGGAAAAGGATATCTAGAGTCACTGAAAGGAAATGTGTTGTTATAGTCTTGACGAATAGAAGAAAAGTGTTTTCTGTAATGCAGCAAATACAGCTTTATAGAGCAAAATTTCATAGACAATACTCAATTTCCATGCCAAATACTTGCTTCAATGCCCAATATCTCAGAACTAAGTTTAGATACCAAAGCATGAGGCATTAACTTAGACTCTGCTGATTTTAAGCCAAGGCTAAGTACAGAAAAGTAGAGGATATTGTGCAAATATCAAAATCCAGTATTGGTTCTGTCCTTCCTTCAGCCCAAAATTGTTAACTAGAAACTGGAAGTATAAGAATGAATGATACTCAATTGCTGTCCTCAAGGAGTTTAATCTAACAAAAGAGATAATAAACAACAATAGCTAAAATCAATAATGGCAAAATAAAATACTCAAGACAAAGTAAGAAGCACATACATACACATTTCAGGATTGTCACAAATCAATACTGAGGTCTAGGGGATCATTTGGGGCTAGGTTGATCAGGGAAGGAGCATGAAAAGCAGTGACATTTAACAGTATCTTAAAGAATGAGTAGAAATTTTACAGGTAAGAATAGGGAATAGGAAGTGTGCATTAGGCATAAGAAATACTATTAAAATATACCAGCATTGGAAAATTGCTAATTGCAGAGGCGGACTAGAATTATTTAAATTCTATGGAAAGAATACAAAAGGGCTGTTATTAAAATGATCTTATGACAATGTCCAAATGTAGTGTCATTAAGTGACAATTGATTCAAATATGTTTATGTAAACAGCATGTATCTGAAGCTTCTCCCATTCTCATTTTCCCTCACTAGCATTTTATAATTTTCTTATTCCTCAAGAGCAACAAAAAGTTACTGAATATTCTCTTATATGAATAAAAAAGCAACAAGTGCTCAGACAAATCAGTCAACTTACTATTGTCAAGATGTTAAACTGAAAAGCTGGGCCACAGACTCACATTCATGTCAATGGGCACACAGGCCTGATGAGAGGGCCTATGGATAAGCAAGACATACAGACACCCCCAGCAGAAAGCTAACATCCTCCTTCTTACTACTTTCTATTAAACATGATTCAGTCTAAGCATTTTCCTTATAAACAAATGACTACCTAATATAATTCTGTAATTTAGGAGTGCTAACTTCAAAATTGTCTTCAATAGGAAAGGAAGATCAGACTTGATAGAAATAGAAGTCATTCTACTAAATGCTAATCACACAACTATACAATAATCTGGTTTGCTTTAAAACACACATTGGTATTGAGGAACACTATGGTAATTTGGAGTCAGAGGGCCAGGAGCTGAGGTTTAGACTAAGCTCTGAAGATGTTAATTGGGCTGAGCTGTGCCCTTAGTTCGAATCTTTAGGAAGTCCAGACTGTAGAGGACTGAAAGGACTGTGGTTGGAACAAAGAGAATAAAAGAAGAAAATGGCCTTCAGAGTGAGAAGGTAATCATGGAGAAATAACACACACACACACACACACACACACACACACACACACACACACACACACACACACACACACCCCATTCTGGTAATTGTTTCTGTATCTTCCCTACCCTGAACAGTAAGGACTCACTCAAATTTTTATTTTCCCCCAGCCTGGCTACATGTATTTTCGCTATTCTATTATTTTATGCAAACTGCTGATTATTTTTCATGCCAAATTGGAAAACAAGAGCTATGTCCTCAAAAAACAAGCTAGTCAAAAACTAATATATAATCTGGGCACTAATGGTTCATGTGTGTAATCCTAGCTACTCAGGAGGCTGAGATCTAAGGATCACAGTTTGAAGCCAGCCAGGGTAGGAAAGTCTGTGAAACTCTTTTTTTTTTTTTTTTGGGTCAGTCATGGAGCTTGAACTCTGGGCTTGGGTGCTGTCCCTCAGCTCTTCAGCTCAAGGCCAGCACTCTACCACTTGAGCCATGGCACCACTTCCAGTTTTCTAGTGGTTTATTGGAGATAATAATCTCACGGACTTTCCTGGCTTTGAACCGAAATCCTCAGAGCTCAGTCATCTAAGTAACTAGGATTACAGGCATGAGCCACCGGTGCCCAGCTTGTGAGACTTTTATCTCCAATAAACTACTCAGAAAAAGCCAGTGTGGTGCTGTGACTCAACTGGTAGAGTGCTAGTCTTGAGTGCAAAGAGGCTCAGGGACAGTGCTCAGGTCCTGAGTTCAAGCCCCAGGACCGGCAAAAATAAAAAGATAAAAACTTAATAAATGGAGCTGGAAACACACCTCAGTGGTAGGCCACTTGCCCAAAATATACAAGGCTCTTGGTTTGATTCCTGAACTAAACTTTAAATTAAAAAAGCCAATATAAATTTCTCTTGATTTTGTACATGTTGAATCTGAGTTTAAAATAAATTTAGAACTAATTTAGCTGTAAAGATAATAACAATAAGGAAGTAATTAAGTATCTGATATTTTTATTTTTCTTTGCACATACCCTACTCAAAAATTTCCAACAAAAATCCCTGCTGGCTTTTGTTCTGTCCTAAGCTCTGAGTAATGGCTGCCCAGATACGTAATAGCTTCAACACCTCATCCTCATATCTGGCAGGGCGGCTACTCTGAAATGCTATAATCATCCTAAAGTCAAAAGCCCTTAGAAACATTTATTTATAACATAACAGGCTTGTACTCATCGCAGATGATGTCATTTTGTCCGAATTCCTATGTTCCCAAGAAGAACAACTTGAAATAATCAAGAAAGTGTGCAAAACTCAAAGCATCAAGCTATCAGGTAGGGAATGTGTATGGTTTCTGAGTTTTCTCACACAGATGTTGAGATTGGAATCAAGGAAATAAAGGCAAGAGATTAAAGTTTAATAATAATAATAATAAAGACACAACTACAGAGCAAATTTATGCCTTGAAATCAGTTTCTGGGGAACAAAATGTAAAGTAGCCTATGTTCTTTTACTATAAAACAAACATGCTTCACTTCTCATAAATGAAGGTAATGACCAAAATACTAGAAACTAAACTGTAGTATGTTGCTCTCTACTAGGGGGACTGACCCTAAGTTTCCACAGAGAGTGTGCATTCCCAGACAGAACGTATCCAAACACACCTCAACAACAAAGAAGCCTCTCCTAGCCAAACACTGAATTCCCTACAAGGTGGTGATCTGACCAGGAAAAAAAATCTTCAAATCCTTCACCACTATGTAAGAACAGCTGTTCAGATGTAACTGTTTCCTTAACCGCCACAAGAAAACTAAGAAAACAAAGAGTCCAGTCATTGTAGAGTGTAGTCCAGATAAAACCACAGCTTCTAAAATTAAAGCCCTAATCATTTCTGCATTTTAGAAAATGTAAATTGCTAATGAACACTGCTGCCTATCAGTTTCCTGTTCCAGTTGGCTTTCTGTCAGGCTAGCAACAGCTCAAGAGCCTGAAAAAGAGGTGCAGGCATATGCTTTGTGTTTTAAAAAGAAAGAAAAAGAAGAGGCTTCGCTTTATAAACACTTCAGTGAAAATTACCATTCTGTTCAGGACCAATTCAGTCCAGGTGCTCAGGACAGAATGAGCAGACAACACACGAAGACAGAAAAAGTGAGACTTCTCTGGGAATTTCTAAATACAAACCAACACGACCGGGGGCTGTACACATACATTCTCCTTTTGGTCTTTACAATGTTAATCTTTCATTCTCACATTGTAAAGTAAATTGAAGCCTACAGCCTATTGTGTCTCTTTTAAAGCTTTTCCCACTCCAACTTGAGGCCCATATGTTCGTACCTAAATATTCTGACTCCCACACAAGATCCAAAATGACTGTCCTTTTGGGATTACAGGGTCTTCCTTGTTCTCTAATTAAAGGTAACTTTATTTGTAGGAATAACATCTCCTAGAATTTAGGATATAGATGTTGAGTGGGACACCAATGTTCTCCACCACTTCCTTTGCAACAATAGGATTGGGTTTTGTTGTTGTCCTTTGATTTGGGTTTGGGTTTTTGTTTTTTCCACTTGCTCACAGATGGTACTCTACACTTGAGCACCATCACCTGACTTTTTCCTGATGGAGTCTTGAATATTTTTCTTCCTGGAATGGCCTCAAACTATGATCCTCCATGTCATAGCCTCCTCATTATCTAGGATTATAGGCATGAGCCTATAATGTCACCTGGCTGCCACGTTACTTTTAATATCCCTATAGTGACCATATACCTATACCGCCTTTGTTCTGGGCACTCTAATCTTAATAGAACAACTCTAAACACATGTAAAAGAACATCCTACCTTATACCTTCACCTGGCATAGGTGACATTCATTAGTTGATTTTATACTAAATACAAAATATTAAAAGGCATTTTGTCTGGGAAATGGGTAATTTTAAATTGTAAAATTTAGATTGCTCTTATTAAAGAGGAGAAGATCATTCAGAACATTCTGAAGTAAATACATATGACTTATATAATCAGAAAAAATCCAATTATATATATTTTAAGAAAGACACATGAATAGAAATTTAATTTTTACCCGGACGACAATCCCTGACCTTCTACAGCTCATATCCAAAGATTCAAGTAGCACAATTACCACTACTTGAGTTTGGAGGAGCAATTACCTAGTGAGTCTTCAGTTCTAAGAACTATTTTAATTGATAGTTATTTTCATGCTGTTCTCTAAGTCAATAGAGAAAATCCCAGACAATGATTCTAGACATACAAACACCTATTTTTCAAGTAATTATCTGATGACAATGATTTTTCCCTGTTTTCAGGTAAAATACCAAATTAAAGAAAGGGAAGATGAAATAGTTAAGTGTAAACACAAATATATAAATCTGGTGGCCATCACTTCAACTTTGAGTCAAAGATGCGTGATCAATGACAGTACAATCCCACTACCCCAACCATACACACACACACACACACACACACACACACACACTGTAAACATGAACTGTAATTTTAATGGGCCTCTATTAAATATGTGCTTCATCGTTGACTGAAATGTTATATGGTATAGGATTGTCTTCACTGCTGGCACTGTGTGCAGACAAAAAATTTAGTGACATAGATGGCCTGTTTCATGCACTCATGCACAGAGAAGTATCTGTACAAGAAGATATATTCTATTGTCTTAGTTAAGAATGGTTGTTTTTTATGATGTGACAGGAAAAACTAACTATTGAGAAAGTAATCTGTAGGGATTCCTGAACATGTTAGTGCAATCATTTAGCTATCTCAATAGTCAGCTCTAAATATCTTTCTGCACAGCTCCTGATATCTTTTAAATATGTACTAACCATTTTGAACTCCACTTTATATGGCTCTTTAGTATTATGTGCTACAGTTAACTATTGGAATATGCTGGATAGTAAAACTAAATGTAACAGTTCCAACATTTCTCAGGGGAGTGATTGAGAGCACACATATGTTCTTCATCAGGGTTTCCAGCTGAAATCTTCAAAATCAAAAGAGAAAAAAATAGAGCCTATTATGTTGAACAGTGTTGCAAACCATAATGGAAAACAACAATCTTTAAAGCTAGTTTTTTTTTTTTTTGGCATGCCTAACACAAGAAACCTGAAACAGTGGAAATGAAGGCATATTCCTTCATAATAATGGCATGCCATAGACCATGAGGATCCATAAACTAGAAAGATGAGCCAAAATCCTAATGCACATTTCTCCTTTCCATCCTGAAGTTGTCATTTCAATGAATGGGCAGAGTATAGTCATAGGCTGGTAACCAATCTTATCACTACCATGTTCAAGGAAGATATTTCTGAAGCATTGGAAACTGTCTTTCAGCAGAAATGAATCATCTGAAATTTTCTGAATTACTGGGGGGAAACTGAATAAAGGAAGAATGCAGCAGTGGTAGTAGGAGAGAAATTCTTACTGGCTTTTACAATTCTCAGTTTGGAAATATTCATAAGACTAACTTTATATAAAGCTGGGTAAAGTACCTGGTCAAATATGAAAAGTGCTTTGTTTGAAAGCAAACCTCTACTTCTGTAAACAAAATGTCAATGCCATGGGCTAATGGAGATAAAGACTTTTGTAACTGAATGGCAGCCATAAAAGCAATAAAAGTTTATGGTAATGTTTCCTTGAATGTTTTTTACAAAAAGGAAAGCTTTCGGTCATGAACAAATGATTGCAAACAGGTTTGGGATTTTTTTTTCACCTTTTGGCTAGTACTTGGGTTTAAATACAGAACCTTGTATTTGCCTGGCAAGCCATGTTCTGTTTTGCTTTCTTTATTTTCAGACAGGGGCTCACATTTTTGCCTGGGGCCAGCTTTGGATTGGATCCTCCCAACTATGTCTTTGGGGAGGGGCGGGAGAGATGTAGGGCCTGAACTCAGGTCCTGGGTACAGTCTGTGAGCTCTTTTGTTCAAGGCTAGCACTCTACCACTTTGAGCCACAGCACCACTTCCAGTTTGAGTGCTTAATTTTTTTTTTTGAGTGCAGTGATAAGATTATTGCCATGGTAACTGGAAGAGAAATCCTGAAAGTCCATCACTTGCCTTTATGTTACCCACACCTGAAGGAAATCTAGTTCAGTATGGAGGTGACAGTTTACCAGCCTATGACTGGGACTTTTCTACCAGGGCTGGCTATAAGCCTCGATCCTAAGATCTCAGCCTCCTGAGTAGCTAGGATTATAGGGGGGAGCCACCAGCACCAGGCCTACAGGTGGCTGGGATTACAAATTCACAGCAACACACCCTGATTATTTGTTGAGATTTGGTCTGCCTAACTTTTTGCCTGGGTTGGCCTTGAACTCTGACCTTCCCAATCTCTGTCTTTCAAATAGCTAAGTTTATACAGATAAACCATGGTGCTTGGCCTGAAAACAGACTTCTACTATTGGTTGTCAAATACAGCTTTGTTTTTGTATGAATAAGAGCACATAATTGTTTTGCATTGGAATGTAGACCTGACAGTATCAAAAGCTGCTTTCCACAATCCAAAGAAAAACAAATCCTCATGCTCCATTGAGCATGTAAGAGAACGCTAGTAAAAAGCCCACTGGACAATGTCCCCTTTCTCAGTGTTCTCAGGCTGAGTGCTTCCTGTACAACTGTAAATTTCCACATCATGGCTATTGGGAGAAAGGTCACAGTGAACACCAGAGTGTCACTGTCTCTTCAAGACAATGGAATATTACTCAGCCTTTAAAAAGAAGGAATTTCTGCAATTCAGCATGAATGGACTTTGAGCTCATTTATTCCAGGTGAAATAGGCCACATACGGTATGACTACACTCATATGAAGTATCTAGAACAGGAAATTTGTAAGCTGCAAGGAGCTATGAATCAATAGATGGTTAATTTCCATCACACAGATGAAGAAGTTCTAGAAAGTCATTGCACACCACTGCACCTGAGGTGAACAGTACCAGACAGTACACTTAAAAAAATAAAAATGGGGGGCTGGGAAGGTGGCTCAGTGGTAGAGCTCATGCCTTGCATGCATGAGCACCACATAAGCAAAAAGAAAAAAGCCGGAAGTGGCGCTGTGGTTCAAGCGGTAGAGGGCTAGCCTTGAGCTGAAGAGCTGAGGGACAGTGCCCAGGCCCAGAGTTCAGGCCCCATGACCGGACCCCCCAAAAAATAAATAAAATAAATAAAACTGGGGGCTTGGGAATGAGGCTTAGTGGTAGAGTGTTTGCCTAACATTCATGAAACCCTTGACTTGATTCCTCAGTACCGCAGAAACAGAAAGGCCAGAAGTGATGCTGCGGCTCTAGCCTTGAGCAAAAGAATCTCAGTGACAGTGCCCAGGCCCTGAATCCAAGCCTCAGCACTGGCAAAAAAAAAAAAAAAAAGAAGAGAGAGAAAGAGAGCGAGAGAGAGAGAGAGAGAGAGAGGAAAGAAAAAAGAAAAAAAGATGGGGGTAGACCTCCTGTTACATGTCTCCTACACCTCCTCATTTATTTTATGTGGTTAATATTAAGTAGGAAAATGGACAGGTAAGAAGGAATAGAAAAAAAAACCCAGAAAACAAAAATCCTTTAAAATTAAAATCAAACCTCATAAGTAAAAGTCAAAGAGGCCGTGGGGCTTGAACTCTGGGCCTGGGCGCTGTCCCTCAGCTCTTCAGCTCAAGGCGAGTGCTCTACCACTTGAGCTACAGCGCCACTTCCGGTTTTCTGGTGGTTTATTGGAGATAGGAGTCTCACGGTCTCTCCTGCCCAGGCTGGCTTTGAACCGCGATCCTCAGATCTCAGCCTCCTGAGTAGCTAGGATTACAGGCGTGAGCCACCAGCGCCCGGCTCAAAGAGGATTTTTTTAAAGTATGGTACAACATGTAATTTATATGATTCAGGCAATCCATATAAAGCTTTTTAAATTATTCCTGTTAACCATCAGAAGTCCCTATGTCATTATTTTATGCCAAAGTTGTAGGAATTATATAGCAAAGAAAACTCAACTACAGATTTAACAGCAAAACCCATTGCCGTAGAATTTGATAACTCAAGCATTTTCCACAAAACTTACTCATTCTCATATGGGCTTCAAATACATGAAACTTAATTAATGCAATTCCCAACAACACACAAGTCCCCCAAAGTCAGTTCTGTATGCTGGGAGGTCTTCTCAGACTCTCTGGCAGGCTTTATTTTCCAAGATATCTTTCTTATATTAAACTCCAAGCTGCTGTTCAGTGTTTTCTGTCTAATGCACAGTTCTGTAAGCAGTCTATTTCTTCTTAAATAGTGTCTTCATGGAATCTATTTGCAAGGAAAAACCTAAGCAGCCTTACTAGTTAACTGATGTTGGACTAAAATTTAAATAAGATTTTTCTTTTACTTAAAAGCAGCCTAAAGAAGAGACCATTGCTACTAATAGCACACCACAGCATCATTTCATCTAGCTGGACATCTTTTAGACTTCTAGTAAGTTCTGGAGTTAGAGAAAAGGTTAGAGACTCAGTCGAATCCCTCTGTATTAAAACCTGAGGCCAGGCTTCTAGTATAAAGTTCACATGTTACAGCCCCACAAGCTGAATGCCATCATTCAATGAGATCTCTGACTCACACAGTGATCTAGAAAATAAGACAATCTTAAAATTTGAGTGATTTCAAAGTTTTCTAAAAAGTAAAAACAAGTACAGATTCCTGTTGAGATTTTAAAATGGTCCCTGGAAAAAATAAAAGAATCTACATTTTAACACAATCTCTATTAGTTCTTATGGTTCCTTAGATGGAATTTGTCATTACCATTGCATTTTTCACTGCTGTTTTTCTAAAACCTAGCCTGTTTTTACTTATTTTTATTACTTGCTGTGCCTAAAAGCATTAGAGTTTGAGACTCCTATTATAGCCCATGGTTTCAGACATTGTTCAAGTATAAAGACACATATTAATTAAGCTTTTAGTGTCTGTTATTGCAAGATACAAAAGAGAAATCTCATAAGCTTAGCAACAGTTTAAATGAATTTCTTTTAGAATCAGAATAGTACCTATAGTATTTGTATGTTTTATACAAAAAGTAATACTTAGGGGCTGGAAATATAACTCAAGTGTTAGAGCACCAGTTTAGCAAGCATGAGGTCCTGGGTTCAATCACCATATTGACAAATAAGTAAATACATTTTTTTCATGGATGATTGACTTAAACTACAAACTTTTGTTCTACTGGGATCCATGAACCACAGGTCTAACTGAAAGAAATCTAACCATTCCTAAGCCAAACAGACTATTGGTTGGTGATTTGAGGCAATTAACATTTTTTGTGTCCTCAATGTCTTCATGTGGATGGGTTCATTACGAAAATGGATACAAACCCTCCCAAAACTATTCCTCAATTTATTAGAAAAAGGAATAATCACAGAAACACAATGAAAACTGTAAATCAACTATTTTCAATTGTATTCTCTGACCCAAACTATATTTGAAAAGTCATTTTATTTGTGAATAAACTATCTCAAAAAGATGTTAGCATTTTAGACACATTTCAGTTGAACTCAGTAACTGGGTTATATGCATTAGACAGGCAAGTGTTTGGGATCATACTTACATATTCTCTTCTAATTAAAGGAGAAAGTACCTTCAAAAATATACTTTTATTACCAAGGATTATATGGTATGATAATGTCACTTTGTGGTATTGCCAAAATCTTTGTCTATAAGAATTCTGTTTGGTCAGATGCAATACAGTAATGGACACTATTCATAACTGTGATTTAATACCAAGTCACTGTGACACTCCTTTGCACACATTTTCAACATAGATTTGGCATTGTATTTCTTCTGTTGCTGTGTATTTTTTTCTTGTCTCTAAAACAGCTCTTTTAGGGGAGACATTGCCTGATGGTGTTTATCTTGACAACAATGACATACTAACAATAATGATATAAACAACAATGATACAGAGATTATATACTAAGGACACACTGCGTGTAAGGATCTATGTCGCATGTTTTTACTATTTTATTTCATGGATTTGGTTACTATTATTATCCTTATTTTGACTAAGTATCTATGAAATTATATGATCTAATCTATACACACAACTACTAAGACAATCCTGGCTCAGAGAACCAATAGGATTCAGAATCCCATGCTAACAGCCTAAACATTTTCTGCCCATGGTTCCTTTGAGTGCTTTTAATGATGTGGGGTGAATGGACATGTTCAACTAATACTGATAAATTAAAAAGATGATATAAATCTAATGCTGCCAGCTCACAATGATTTATTATTTTAGTATTTGCTGTAAAAGACATTATCTGGCCTTAGGATGTCCTCTGTCACAGAAGTGTATAACTATAGTTGCAGTAATATGCATTTCTAACCTAATGTCTATTCTTACATTTTTTTTCTTCTAGTCCCTCACTTGTTCCTAGGACTTGAAGAAAATGAGTGTTTTCCTACTAAAAAGTGGGCAGACTCCATTAGCATATGTCTTTTACTTTCATCTTCCCTCCCCTCTTGCCTGAGGTGTGGACACACACCTCAGGAACAGTGTCTTCTCATAACTACAATAACTAAGCCATATCTTTAAGACATTGAAGAAGGAAGTCTGTAACTACAATAACTAAACCATATATATCTTTAGGACATTGAAGAAGGAAGTCTGAAAGAACATGAGGTCTGCTTTTTTCCTATCTTCTTGCTGTGGAAAAAAAATCCCTATTTGCCAAGCTACTCTGGGACATTTCATTACATATATCTCAGCAATCTCAAAGAAATGATGCCATAACTGATAATCCAAAATTATCTACAGGATATAAAAAAGACTTTTATAGTTATATACAACAGCTTTTATGATACTATCATGCCTCTGTCTTGAAACCCAGAATTTTGAGATACTTTGACTTAGCCACATTAAACCTGGTTTCACATTAAACCTGATTATATAGACCTACTGCCCTTATTGACCTTGACTTTAAAGATAACATAAAAACTTCAGTGGAAATATCAAGTAAGAACAGAGACTGATTAGCAAAAAAAAAAAGAATCAAAAATATTTTTGTGTCAAAAAAATTAATCTAGCCATTTACAGGAAAATGGATGAAAACAGAGAATGTGTGTTTAGTGAAATAAGCCAGACATGGAATAACAAATATAGCAGGGAGTTGGGGAAAGAGGTGAGAGAGGTAAGAATAGGGGTAGAAAGGAAGAGGAATATAATCAGAGCATGGCATATGCATATGGGAAAATGTCATAGTGAAGCAATTTATGTAATTTGTATAACTAATGCACTAAGAATTATTTTTTAAAAGATGTGGTTGACTTGAAAACAACAAAACTCAAGTTTGGCTTTGCTTCCTGATTCAGAACTGTCTGGTCAACCTCCCTTGGAGTACTGGCTTGCTCCTAACAGGCTTTAGTATGCCAAGCTGCTGTTTCACCTCATGCCACAAGCCAATTAGTTAGAGCCTTCAGTGGCTTGAGCCCCCAGGGCAATCTATTCAGGGCAAACTATTCTAGGCAAAACATCCTCATTATCTGTGGGTACCACAGGAAAAAGATGGAGGATCACAGACCTATGTGACAGCTAGGTGCTACTGAAATAGACTTGACCTCTTTACAACCCCATATAGACCTAAACTTAGTTCATATACATATCATCATTTTATTCTCAGCAAAATGACCAATAGTCAATAAGGCAGTTATGTCCAAGATCCAGGCTCAAGAATAAGTGATTTTCCCACTGACACACACATTGTTAGGAAATAGCAGAGCCAGGACTTTTAAATCAAGGATTTCTATATCCAACCCCTCTGGCTTTTCTGATGCACCTCTCTCTATGATGGCATTCCAAGCATACACAGACCTTTAAAACTTGCATTTGATGTCCTTCTCTGAAGGAAGTTCAAATGGCGTTGCCTTTTTCCTCTTGTGACGGCCATGCAAACACTAATGTATACAGAAACTGATACTCTCTTTGAACCTAGCAGGACCAAGGAAGCATAATACTAATTAGCATAAGGAGTTCTGACTAGTTTTCTTTTTACTGTCTCTACCCCCAATACATTGAAAGCAAATCCTTGCTATTCTGTGTGAGTAGGAAGAGATTTGGCTCACTACTCCAGGAACTGCCCCACTAGTATCTACTAAAAACAAAGCAGATTTTAAAAAAATAGTATGCTTCCATTGACAGACATACTTAAGATTTTGTTTGGTCTGGCCAATCACTGTTTCTTATTGTTTTTTCCATACAAAGAAAGAATAAAGGGACATGAAAGAAACTGTCAAAAATGAAACACAATGCATAGATAAAAGAAAATATGAATTTTAAACATGAGTAATTACTATCAAGAGATATTCTTAAAGAAGAAATTATGTTTGTTATTCCTTCTTTAAAAAGCTAGACAGCAAAATTCAGGGGCTGGAAATATAATGTCTTTATAACTGCAGAAACAAAGAGGATATGATACACAAACAAAAATAGAAAGATATGAAAAACATCTCTAAGTAGCTAATATAGACAGATTTAAAAAAACAGGCAATAAGTAAAGTAGTAAGTGAAATATGAGTTCTCTATTCAGATAGTAATAAGTATGAGGATATGGCATAAACCAGCATATACAGGCATACATGAGTAATGTAGTCATTACAATGGGCTTGTGGTAGGAGGAAAATCCCATGTTTAAAGACCTAGACTCCCTAGCCAGTGTGTGCCTGGGTCGAAGTCCTAGTCCTACACTTAGAAGTTAAGAGTTGACAGCATGCTTAAGTTTTAGGTGCAGAAAAAGGGTTTTTTATTCTTTCTGTTATTGCTAGTACTGGGGCTTTAACTCAGGGCCTGGAAGTTATCTCTGAGCTAGTGGCAAGCTACTGCTCTGCCACTTGAGCCACAGCTCTACATCTGCTTTTTGGTGGTTAACTGGAGATAAGAATTTCACAGACTTTGCTGCCTGAGCTGGCTTCAAAGGATGATCCTTATGATCTTGGCCTCCTGAGTAGTTAGGATTACAGGCACAAGCCACTGATGCCTAGTAAGGATTGCTTTCTTGATCCTACTAACAGTTACAATAGTAAAACTGCCACATAATATGAAGAGTATCTTGTATTGATTATGTACTTTCAATAATCCTTGTCAATGAAATTTTCATCCACTTCAAAATAGGCACAAGACATCAAATAAATTCTATTACTAACAAGAAAGCCAAGACCAAACCCTGGAATAATATAAGGGCCACACTTTTGGCAAGTTCACTGTAAAAGCCCGGTTAGCCTAGTTCTAGGACAGAAAGCACATTTGGTAGACAATTCAGTTCTTGCATGACAAACTGCAGTACCCCTATCTCACAAAACTGTGTCACTACCACCCACTGCTCTGCCATTAATTTTGATCCCAAGATGTAGATTAAACATTCTCTTAGGCAGCTAACTTTAAGTATAAGCATTTCTTTTCAGGTCATTAGATTTCTCAGCACTCTTAAGAAGGGCTATACTCATACTGCCTACTGCAAGTCTGTCTCCAAGAATAAAGTTTTCTTGGAATTAGATTGTGTGTGTGTGTGTGTGTGTGTGTGCGCACGCGCGCGCGCCACTGGCTAGTGCATGTATGCAAAAGTAACATTTTCTCTTCCCTCCTTAAACTGTACATCCAAAGATAATCTAAGAAAGAATGTACACTTAATAATATAAGGTATCACAGCTAAGATATGGAACCAACCCAGATGCCCCTCAGAAGATGAATGGATCAAGAAAATGTGGTATATATACACAATGGAATTCTATGCCTCCATCAGAAAGAATGCATTGCCCCATTTGTTAGGAAATGGAAAGACTTGGAAAAAATTATATTAAGTGAAGTAAGCCAGGCCCAAAGAAATATAGGTTCCATAGTTTCCCTTATTTTCAATAACCAGTATATGTCCAAGACAAGCAAAAATGGTCAGATAAGTTTATGTCAAGTGAAATGAACCCCAAGATAAGTATTCAAATGTTTTTTTTCTTTTTTTTCTCTTTTTTTGGGGGGTCCAGTTGTGGGGCCTGAACTCAGCCTGGGCACTATCCCTCAGCTCTTCAGCTCAAGGCTAGAGCTCTACCACTTGAGCCACAGCACCACTTCCGGCTTTTTTCTTTTTGCTTATGTGGTGCTGAGGAATCGAATCCAGGACTCAGGCATGCAAGGCAAGCGCTCTACCACTGAGCCACCTTCCCTGACCCTTCAAATGCAACTGTTTCTAACATATTTCTAAGATGATTTCTTTGTTGCTTTGTATGTCCCTCCCCCAAGGTATAACCCCTGCTCTCACTGTATTTGATGTTAGTATAATTTGTGGAGGGGAAGGGCAAAAACAAATTGTTTAAATAGGGATACAGGTGGACCCATTGCAACAATGAGATGTACAAGTCATTATGTCGAAAAACAAATTTTACAACTTTGGTGGGGGGGGGGGGGGGCCGGGGGAGATGGAAAGGCTGGGAGGGGAAACAAAGGAGGCAACAATGTTTGATAAGAAATATACTCATTTTCTTGCCCATGTAATTGTAACCCCTCTGTATGGTATTTTCACAATAAAAAAATATATATAAGGTATCTTTAACTTTAAAAATATTCTACAAGCCCTTATTTTTCCATCTTCAGCTTCCAACCTTATCATTTTTCCCTAATATACACATGAATACATAAAGTATTTTAAAAGTAAAAAAGCAATATCCTGAGCAACCAAAATTAAAAACTAATAAAAAATGAATGGATGGCTAAATGTATAACTTGAGCAAACACTAAATGAATATTCTTACAACATGACTTTAGTTCCAAAAATAACACAGCAACATACAAATATTATAAAAATCTATCCAAATAATCTCAGTTATATTATACATACTATCCTTGTCTGTCTCTGAAATTACACACTTAAGGAATAACTTCCAATTAAATTGTCCTAGCGTTCAAATTTACTTTAAATCAAAACCTTGTTCTAAGTATTATATAAACTATATTAAACCTTTCTAAGACAGTTTTCATGTATAGCCAAACAAACACATGCAATCACATTCAGTGTTGTTCTTAATGAAATGGGAACAAATCCCACAAATGTTGCTTAAGCAGATTTTCAGCTGGCAAACAGGTTCTATACTAAGCAAGGAAATATATCATTTCAGCAGATATTTAAGAAAGTTTTCATCTCTATCAGGGTTGCACTTTCCATAACTAATCCCCAAAAAGGTCAGCAGTGAACACAAAATAAAGTACACATGCACAGAATGCTAGTGTCTATAGCTCCAGAAAAATCTAAATCAACTCTCTCCATGAGGACCAATAGGGGACAAGATGAAAAGTTAGAGGACATATGTATATAAATTTGTATGTATACATGTATATATGTGTATATTTGTATACATGTGTGTGTGTAAAATCTGCCTTGGTTGAGCGTTTCCGAGTGTCTGTATATACCTAAACATACACACCAAACACACAAACACTCGAAGTAATGAGTGGATAGATGGATGGAAATTTGGTATGTCTTTAAAGTATTTCTGATTTACATATATTCTAATAACATCTTATTGTGGAAGAGACAAGATTCAATCTGTACCGATGGGAATTAGCTTCACAAAACATAAATACCAATATCAAATTTGATACAACATACCATAAAGCACATGTTTTTTATAAGTTATGCCACCAAAAGTGAAAATAGATTTATGATACTTATGTATTTTCCTCAAATTAGCATAGTCTTCTTTATTAGGGTGTTAGGGTGTTATTATAGATAGTATCAATTAATTGAAGTTCAAAGGAAGGATAAAATTAAAAATTTTGAAACTACTCCTGACAATGGCAATTTTTATTCCTATGATAGTGGTTGTATAATATCTTCAAGAAACCGTTTGCAAGTTGGAAGGGGGAAATTCAAACTTTCAAAGAGAATATATCAATAGAAACCCTTGTTATATGAGGTACCATATTTCATTTTCTCCTTAAATATATCATTATATCTGTGAATATTTTGATGTTTTACCAAGGATTTGACTCTAAAGAATATAAACCTGACTTTGAAGGTAGCTAGCATTCATCACACTTCCCTCCCACTTCTCAAGATTCCAAACTCTACTACAGCAAGTCACATCTTCTTCCTAAAACAGCTTTTACTTTTAAACTTGTTTTCTGTATCAGTGATGCTTAGCCTATAAGTGTTTCCACTCACCTGTGATTTTTTGCAGCAAAGGGGACAACTGAGACTCCTCACAGATGGCCTGAGCCAATGTTTTCTTTACTTTTTCTTCTGCTTCTTCCAGGTCTTTATCTACTGTGAAGTCTCCAGTGACAGAATAAATGTATATGAGGAGGATTAACAGCTCTTCGGGGCTGTAGTCATCATTGGTCCTCTGGGCTGAAGGTTTAATCATAGGCAGCAATTGGTTTAACAAAACAGCCATTGTGGACTCCCCAATGCTCTGAAATAGAAAGCAACAATGTGATATTACATAAATTGTGTAAAAGATACAATTTATGCATCGTATCAGTCCAAAGATAGGCTGGAAAGAAGCCTATGATGTTCACTGACCACATTACCTTTTATTTCTGTTTATTTCTCTTAGAATACTACAAGAAGTTTGGCACCGTAGTTTTTATTTTAAAATTAATGAAAGCCGGAAGATTCACATATCCAAGTGAAAGCTGATAGTGTCTCAAAGAATTCACCTCAGATTTGACAGCATTTTCTCTTTTTTCTGTTTCTCTGTCTCTTTGTTTCTCTCTCACGCACACACCAGAAGAAGTAGGAACAGTACAAGAGTTTGTACTCAGGGCCTCCTCTTAGCTTGGTAGGCAGGTATTCTATCATTGAGCCATGCCTTTAACCTGTTTTTTGTTTGTTTGTTTTGGGTTATTTTTAAAATTTCTGGGAGGAGAGAATGGGTATCCTCGGATCTCAGCCTCCTGAGTAGCTAGGACTACAGGCATGAGCTATGGGCACCTAGCTCTAGAACTTCTGATTAAAATTCAGCAACACTCTATACATCAAACATAAGAGAACATATATATATATATATATATATATATATATATGAGAGAGAGAGAGAACATTTTCTTTTCAATATTCTGTATGCTAACAAATACTAGTCAGAATACTAGCCAAAAATGACATTTGCTACTAAATATGGTTAATATTAAGGACTGAAGAATCAAACTGGGTAATGTTGCAGAATGGATCAAAACTTCTTTGGGTGAATCTCAAAGTAAATGATCTTAAAATTTACAACTTTTAAAAACTGCTTTTGGTTCTTAAAACAACATGTCGAGTGATATTTAGCAGAGAATTTCAAAATCCTTTGCATATAGGATAGCAGCACTGAATTACTGCAGTAACTGTATAACTTCTAAGTTTATTCATTTCTAACATAAATCTTGAGATCTTTTCTATTTTTTTTGGTGACTAGGTAAATCCTCATTTGAATTAAGAGGTTTAATCTCACATATAAATCAGCCCTATGAAGAAAAACCACTCTTTGTATTTATATTCAAATCAGGGGTCAAATCATCACAGCTTGCAAGTTATATTATTCATTCAGAAATGTTCCCTGAGCACCTTCTGTGTTCAAGCTACTATTCTTGGTCTAGGGACACAGCAGGGAGCAAAACAAATTTCCTGCTCTCAGAGGTTTACATTCCAGTGAGGGAAACATATAATTAAAATCTAAAGAAGTAAAATATGTGGCACAATAAACAGTGGTAAGTGCTGTAGGGAAAATAAAGGAGAGGAAGACAGTCTTAGGGACTGTGTGTTGGTATGAGTAGATGTGTGCTATTTTACACGGATAAGCATGTTAGGAATATTGGGATAGGAAAAAAAAAAAACCTGTAGAAACTCTCCTGAGGATTAAGTAAACAGCAAACAGCTGAATGTTGTTCCATACTGGGCTGATCAACTCAAATGAGCTTTTCTAGTTATTTCTATACTTGAACAAATTTGGACAGGTCATATCAAGGTTAAGGTCCACAATTACATTTTGTACACAAAACACAGCTGTTATCATTTATTCCTACTAAAATCTTCCATGTTTATAATCTCCTACGCAAAACAAAAATGCTAAGTCTTTGGACAGAAAAAGGTAAAAATGGAAAAGGATAGAGGTTTCTGGTACAAGACAAGATTTACCAAGTATAAACAGACATCCTTCTCAAAAGTACGGAGGCTGAAAGATGGGAAGGCATCATAGGACTGTCCTCCAACTTAGAGGGAAAATCCTCAAGGGTTTTTTTTTTTTTTTTTGCTTAAAAGCTGCCAAAAGTAATTTAAAAGACAGGAGTCATGTGGTTGGCCTGTTAAGAGAGGGCCATGGAGGCTGCAGCTTGGGCTTAGGTTTTTCACCTTGTCTCCAACTCTGTGGATGACGAGAAGCAGACTCCTCCCTTGCTTTAGATCCCATTTCTAAAAGGCCGGGAAATGCATAAAGTACCTCTCCTGAAGGGGTTCCATGCTTCTCTCCCCAGAGCAGAGGGCTCATAAGAGATAATTGTGAGAGGAAAGCGAGGGCAGGTATTCACCATAATCATTTGTGAAGACTCGCTTACTAACAGGCTTCAGGGGTTCATTTTCAAGTCACTGTTCTACCATTTATGCTAGAGAACAAAAGTTTCTCATTAATGACACTCTAGCAGACTTCTGTTGTATCCACCAATTTCCAAAATTACTTTTTAAATCTGCTTAATGTATTCTATCAATGGCAAATTTTCATACACATGCAGCAACTGGTTATTAAAAGACAAGAAATATAATGGAAATGAAGATTCTCTTTCAGAAAGCCACATTCCAAACCTGACTATGCCACTAATTTTTCAACCTCTCAGGATCTCTTTGTCTCTAAAATGGCATGATCTGACTAAAGGATGATGAAGCAATAGCCACATTATGTTGAGGTCTCTGTTTTCATGTTCCCTGCCCCTTCCCACTTTTTAGTGTTTAATTTTATCATTGGTAGCAGAAGATAGAAATTCCTAATTTTACAGTTGGCTATTCAGCAAAAACATAAAAGCTCAAAAATGAAAACCATTTCTATAAACATAAACAGTCTTTCCAGAAATAATTATAGGTACATGAGTCACATGGGCTGGAATGTATACATGTATTTCTTAACTCTGTCCTTTGAGATGATCTAAAAGTCATGACACCTCAATAGCTATGAGCACACACCAGTGTCTAGATCTTAGTTTCTAATATTCTTCAATAAAAGGAGCCGCAGGTCCTCAAAGTCAAGGGCAATACAAGATGAGCTTCAAAGATCTTATAGTGTTAGAAAATAAGAAAGTGCTCAATAAGTAAAAGAAAAGGGACAGAGAAGCCAACTAAAAGACTTCTCAGTGACCAAAGCTGGGACAAATTGAACAACAAAATATATATAGGAATACTTGTTTAAAACTCAAAGTACAGGGCTGGGAAGTTGGCTCAGTGGTAGAGTGCTTGCCTTGCATGCCTGAGGCCCTGGGTTCCATTCCTCAGCACCACATAAGTAAAAAGAAAAAAGCCGGAAGTGGTGCTGTGGCTCAAGTGGTAGAGCGCTAGCCTTGAGCTGAAGAGCTGAACAGCGTTCAGGCCCCACGACCGGACCCAAAAAAAAAAAAAAACTCAAAGTACACAATAAATATTTATCAGCTCATATTGATAAATGAATTAGCATAAATATAGAAGAATAGAATTTCAAGTAATACATATATATATATATATATATATATATATGTTCTTACATCTTCAGAAGGTGAAGCTAAATTCTCCCCTACCTCTGCTTTATAGCCTCATATAAAGACTTGATCCTAAAAAGCAGAGCAGAGAAAGAAGAGTAACCTGAATGACCTTTCCTTAGATAGGAGATCAAGGTTAACAATCATTAGTTATAAATCACACTGATCTCTCTAATAATGGCACTTCATTTCTGTAGTACTCTTTCTCCAAACTCATGAGCCAAGTATAACCATAGCAAAAACATTAGACAAATCCTATTTAAGGAACATTTTATGAAATACTCAACTAGTATTCCCCCAAAATTATCAAGGTCATGAAAACAAGGAGAGTTTGAAAAATTGTCATATACTAGATGAGGCAAAGAAAAAGAACCACTAAATGTACCATCCTGGATTGGATGCTAGGTCAGAGAAAGGACTTGGGAAAAACTAATGAAATATGGTAAAAGTCTGCAGTTTATGGTTGGTATCAATGTATAAATGATGATTGCTTAGTTTTGACAAATTTACTACATTAATATAATGTATAAAAATAAAATCAGAGATATAGAGAATCTCTCTGTGCTGTCTTAATTTTTTTCGATAACTCTAAAACTAGTCTCAAAAACTGCTTATTAGAAAAAGCCAAAGCATACTTCATTTAATAAAATTTTTTCCAAGTCTTTCCATTTCCTTACAAATGGGACAATGTCATTCTTTCTGATGGAAGCATAGAATTTCACTGTGTATATATACCATATTTTCTTGTCCATTCATCCACTGAGGGGCATCTGGGTTGATTCCGTATCTTAGGTATGGTAAACAATGCTTCAGTGAACATGGTTGTGCTGGTGGCTTTAGTGCAGGCTGGTTTGTGATCATTTGGGTTAAATGCCCAAGAGTGGGATTGCTGGGTCATAGGAAAGCTCTATGCCAGACCCAATGGTTTCCCTCATTTGTAATAACTAGAATGTGTTTATAGACCTACAAGTAAATCCAATGGACAGTAAAAGACAAATAATTATACTTGAACATGAGAACATGATTAATTAAACAGCACTCTAAACATTCACACAGTGAAAACAAAGGAGGATATTCTTAGGAAAGGATCATAAAAGCTCAGTGGCTATGTGAAAATGACCATATATTGAAATGAACTCTAAGAAATGCAAAGAAGAGGGTTTTTTTATTAACTGGACACTGGTGGCTAACACCTGTAATCCTAGCTACTCAGGAGGCTGATATCTGAGGATCCCAGTTCAAAGCCAGTGCAGGTAGGAAAGTCTGTGAGACTTGTATCTCCAATTAACCACCAGAAAACCAGAACTGGCACTGTGGCTCAAAGTGGTAGAGCCTTGAGTGAAAAAGCTCAGAGACAGCACCCAGATCCTGAGTTCAAGCCCCACAACAACAACAAAAAAGAGGTTATGTATTATAGTTTTCAGTTATTTAACTTTTTTCTTCAGCTTATTCCCTTTGTCACTATTCTTGATTTCTGAACCTTTTGTCTTGTGTATATTGAGGAGGGGAAGCAGAAGCACAGAAATGGTGAGACAAAGGGTGAATCAATTCAGCAGTGATACTCACCAGACACTGTTGGAAATGAACTATCCAGTTTGGGCAAGACGGGGGTTGGGAGGAGAAAAACTAGGAGAAAATGAGGGAGGAGGTGACAGTGCTCAAAAAGAAATACACTCATTACCTGACTTGTGTAACTGTAACGCCCCTGTACACCACTTTACAATAAAGTTTTTTTAAAAAAAGAAATAGGCAAAGCAGACAGGCTAATAAGATTCAAATCTAAGTACATTTTGATTCCTTTTTGTCAGACTGAAATTCAGAAAAGATCATTTGAGCTCAGTGTGAGAAAGAACTTCTCACTTCTAGAGTCATCTGCTAGGATAAAGGACTGAGTTAGGAAGTGGGGAATTTTCCATCATTGACAAAGGCAGACAAGTGGTCATCTGGCCCAGAGGCAGCAGAGCGAACTCTATACTACCTTGCCCTCAATGGTAAACTAAACTTTCCTTTTGCACTATGCTACCTGGCTACTTTGTCTATTTTCTGATCTTCTCCATTCTTAGAGTGGAACCTCCAAAAGAAGAAAGGAAAGACCAGTGACTTGTTATGGCTGGATTCCATAAGGATTGCAGTGGAGGGCCAGAAAGCAAACCATAGTACTGCCAAAAACAAATTCTAAAAAAAGGATCAAAGACTTTTTTAGACTGAAAGATTTCTAAAGGCAAAAAATAAGAATCTCAGCAGGATTAATAATGAGGATGTGGGAGTAAGACGATATGCCTGGGTTCAAATACTATTGGTACCACTTACTAGCATAATTACACACACATCCATGTCTCAATTTCCTCATCTGTAAAATGGAAACAATAAGCAAAATATTTTGAATGTTAGGCAGTCCTGTATCATATCGTTTTGATTACATTTGATTACATTGTGGTTTAAAATAAAGCAATCCCCACAGTAGAACAAGACCTGGAAAGACTCAAACATAGGTAAATCACTCTTTTCTTTGGGCTAATTTTGTTGAAAACTATTTGTTTAGGAATATACAAGAATAACTTCTACTCTTTCAGGTTGTTCTAAGACTTTAATAACAACGCAGTACCAACAGCACAGAATTTGGCACGTAGCAACTAGACTACTTCCCAGTGCCCTGTAAGCTCTTCTTAGCTGGTAGACATGGTTAAAATGATTGCTAAGGGAATGGCCTATCTTCTAGGAACCGGAAGCTGGTAATCTCAAAGAAGGAAAGGGCAGTCAACAAATGCTGAGTTTGAAACCACATGCTGAAACTTCACTGCAGCAGTCAGAAAAGGTCAGAGGAAATATAAACATTACTAAATGCTGCCTTTGAAAAAGGACATGCAAAGCAACCATAACCAAAGCAGAAAGAGGGGGAAAGAGCCTTCTTTGTAAAGTACCTGAGATCAAGTTCCTTGGTTGCTTTCATATAAATGGGCCTACTAGTAGGAGGTAGAGGACTGGAGCTGTGTCTAGAGTGACAAAACCTTTTGTTTATCTGCAGTCTGGGCTCCTGTTATTCTTGAATCAGTCCCCAGTAACTCCATACAAAGACCATCTGTAAAATGCATGTTGCCTTTAGAAAAGATGACCTTTCGGATGAATTACCATGCTTCTGTGTCTCTGTAAATTCAAGACTCATTCTCTATTCTGGCAGGAGGCTCATATTCCATATGCTTCAGGGCAAGCCAGGTCTGCCAGCACCTGCTCTTCTGAGAGGCAGAGTCAGTGGGCACTCAACTCCCAGCTACTTCAAGCGAATATGGGAAATGTGTCTTAGCAGCTCCTCCTAGCCACCGTGTCAGTAGGCTCAGGAGAAGTTGCCAGTGGGTGCCCAAGAAAAAGTACGTAAGACCCATCTGCCTAAAACATTCCTCGCCATCATTTAAGACTTGCCACAAACTTTAAACTCCCATAATTAAAGGTACTTTGTGTCCTTGGAAGTAGGTTTCAATTTATACACCCCAGGCAAAATGCAAAGAGTAAGTTGGTGAGTTTATGGATAATTCATTGATACATTTATGCATTAACAAATAAACAGTTTCATTATGCATATATTATTGTGCCAGACATGTGCTATGTTCTGGATACATCTATCACAGTATGACACAGATTTAGAGGGCTCACAGGTAAGTGGTAGGACACTGCTCTAAAAATGTTCTTTAACAGAGGTAGGCATTCACTTTGGAAACACACCCAATTCTTGGAAAGGGCACAACACAACTGAGTTTTAAGCAGGGACAGTAAAACTGTAAGAAATGAAAAGTAGGTAGCATCTTTTCTTCTTTCCTTCAACAAATATTTAATGTGCACTTACTAATAGTGCATGGTAGGTACAAAGCTGGCACCCCAAAGAAGCCTACATTCTAGTCCCTGGAACCCATGAGTCTGCCACTCTACATGTGAGAGAAGGCTACAGATCTTGTGATTAGGAGATAATCCCATGTATCTGAATGGGCCTGAAACTAATCCATGAGTCTCAAAAGTAAAGGATGGGGGGGGGGGCAGAACGGTGATGGGAAGGGATGGGAAGGGGAAACAAAGGAGGAGGCAACAATGCTTGATAAGAAATGTACTCATTACCTTGCCCATGTAATTGTAACCCC
>NW_012267224.1:25750581-25784743 GCF_000151885.1 Dipodomys ordii
CCACTTGAGCCACAGCGCCACTTCCAGCTTTTTCTGCTTATGTGTTACTGAGGAATGGAACGCAGGGCTTCATGCGTGCTAGGCAAGCATTCTACCACTAAGCCACATTCCCAGTCCCAGATTCTCTTTTCTTAAAGAATTTTGTGATGAGACCAGAACTGACATTCAAATGTAATTTTTTTAACTGTATAATAAAATGTATCAACATTTGGAAGAGCTGCACAATTCAGTGAACCAGAGCTTTCCAAATGGATATTATATGATGTAAGAAGATCAGGCTTAAGCAAAAAATCCATCCAAAATAAAAATAGAGCAGCATATTTAAAATAAAAGTGTCTAAAATCGCACTGATTTGGTTTCCATGTCCACTTTGCAATCTACCTCTAAGAAGTCACTACTTGTAGAGTTTAGAATTGATATCAAAACAGAATAATCACAAACATCTGAAAAAGCTATCAAAATATTCCTCCCTTTTCCAACAGTGTGTCTACATGAGGCTGGATTTTCTTCATATACTTCAACCAAACAACATATGGCAGCACATTGAAGAAGGGAGCTAAATACAAGAATCCAGCTGTTTTCCATCAGCAAGACATTAAAAAGATTTTCAAAAACATAAACCATTGCTATTCGCACTTTTTTTGTTTTGACAAAATAGGTTCTTTTCCAAAAGTATGTTATTATTTTATATATTAGCATGTGATGGAATTACTTTAAAAAAACTAAATGAATATTTTAAATTCTTGTTTTAATTTTAATAAAATAACTATTAATATTTAATAATTTAAGGTTGTCACATCCTAAAAAGAAAATTCATTATTTTCTATGCTGCCATTGCCTCCCCATAGCTGGAATACAGATTAAATTGGAGGTGACCCAGTTTCAACTGTGTTCTTAAAGAGAAAAGTCAAGCCAAATGTAGAACGGACCTAGATTCCCTGAATTATCTTGTCAAGATGCAATGTGCATAGAAATTACTTGGCATTCCTGTTGAATTTATTAAACCTAATGGTCTGGGATGGAGCTGAAAATTCTGTATTTCCAATAATTTTTCAGCTTGATGCCAGTGCTGCTGGTATGTGGATGACATTTTCAGTAACATCTATTTCTATTTCTACAGCAAGAAAGTGGAATAAACTATCCTATTTAGGTCATTGTATGGGCTCTTTTTATATAGAACTTTAACTTGACTACCAACTAACATAATTCACAAATGTATTATCTCAACCCAAATTTCTCTCCTTTGGCCCAAATCTATCCAACTGCCTGCTGGACTTCTCTACTTAACACATTTCACCTGCAAATTTAAAACTGAACTCAGAATTTGCACCCTCAAACTTGCCTATCCTATCATTCTACATATCCTGTATTGTTATGTGGTATCACCATTCTTGTAGTGGATCAAGTTTGAAACTGGGGCTTTTACTAGCATTTCCCCTTATCACTAACATATCTGTATCAACCATCAGGATGATTTTATGTGTGTGTGTGTGTGTGTGTATACATATTTCTTCTGTATTGCTTCTACCACCTAAGCTATAACTAGCATCACCTTTAGACACAACTTACAGTATTCTAAAATTAAAAGTTGATATGCTTAGAATTATTTGATATTTTTTAAAAGCCTCTTATACAATACTTATAATGACACGCACATGCCTTTTATCTCCTTGGGCCTAATAAACTGTTAAGCCTCATTTATTAGGAATCCTTTCCTCAGAGATTGCAATTCAGCTTTCTGACCTAGTCCTATTTTACTCACATTTGCACAGGCTTATCTCCCTGCCAGGAATATTATTTTCTGTCTTCTCTGTCTAATCTCAAAAGTCAATTCAAGCATTATTTACCTTGTCTTTCAATTTGGGTTAAATGTGCTCAGTTTATGATCCTAGAGGAGCCTCTATTTCCCCTTACCATGACTCATTTTGCCTCATATTTAATTATTTATGCATATCTAGTTACCTCCTAAGACTTAAAAATCCATCCTATTCTTAATGCAATTTCTAAGATTTAACTCAGTCCTTTGAACACAGGTGATACTAAGACCTACACACATCTCTACAGTAAAAGAGTTGACCCAGAAAAAGAGAAGAAAAACATCATTAAAGCATACAATAGTAGATCATCTCACCCCTAATTTTACTATAATATTAGTATTATTATTTTGGAGGAAGAAATTGAGGTTGAAAAGAGGTACTTCTCTCATATGTATCAGCTGGTAAATGGGTGAGCTGCAATGAAACCCAAGACTCTATTTCTCCAAAACCTACGTCTATTCCACAATATTTCACTCCTGGTGCTTCTCAGTCAGAGAAAAAGCAGTTTGTGGGGAAAGGGAATCCAGACTCTTGGAGTAAAGAAAATTCTAGCAAGGCTTCTGACTTGGACAAATAATCAAGGGAAGCCAGCTCATAAGACAATAGATGAATTGTGTATGGGCAAGAGCTGCAGTGGGTGTACTTAACTCATCATAAGTGACCTAATGACTTGTAACACCTTCTTGTCCCCAAGTAGAACATATAAATAACCCCAGAACTTTATGTATATAATTCCAGCCATAAATGTTGAGGCAGAGTTTCCTATTCATGATGTCATCATGTTATGTTTACTCCCAAGCTCTGACCAGAGTTTGCATAAAACTAAGATACCCAATGCCCCTGGTCTACTAGCCTTCAATTCTGTCAACTCTGTGTGTGCCAAACAGCCTAACTTTCTATTTATATCTGCCCTTATGTGGAAAAGGATACAATACATTGAAGACATATACACAAAAAGGAATAAAATCCTGAAATCAGCAATCAGAGTAGAAATAGTCTCGAAGAGTACCTAACTTAAATATAGTAGATTGGAACTATGCTGTGGGCTTCAGATGGGAAGAAGCAGAAAGGGGATGCTACAAGTTATTTGAACAGACTCAGCAAATAGCAAGGAAAACAAATGGGTGACAAGACATAAGTCAAAGAAGGAGCCAAATCATTCAGGACTGCCTAGCTCTGAACTTTTTTGTTGTTGTTGTTGGTCATGGGGCTTGAACTCTGGGCCCGAGCACGGTCCCTCAGCTCTTCAGCTCAAGGCTAGCGTTCTACCACTTGAGCTACAGCACCACTTCCAGTTTTCTGGTGGTTTATTGGAGATAGGAGTCTCACAGTCTTTCCTGCCCAGGCTGGCTTTGAACCATGATCCTCAGATCTCAGCCCCCTGAGTAGCTAGGATTACAGGCGTGAGCCACCAGCGCCTGGCTGAACTTTTGTTTTTCTTCTGAGATGGTATCCAAGATGGTTTGGGGAATGTGACTTGTATTAAAGGCTGTCAGTCAATTGGTATGGGGAGAAAATAGACTATCAAAGGGCCAGGGTAAAAACAAGGAGATAAGAAGCATTTTAACAATCCCAGTGAGAAACACTAAGGCTTGGACCAAGGTAGGTACTTTAAAGGTAGTGTGAGTTATCTGAATTTGCAATGCTTTGAAGTTAAGACCAGCACAGGTTTGCTGATGAAGTAATAATGACATGTGAAGAAACAAAAGCATCTAGAATTATTTTCAAGTTTTTACATGGAAATTCAGAGAAAGAGCAAATGGTTCAGGAAGGTAACAGAGGATAGAATTAGTATAAAATATAAGAATGGCACAGTTATAATACATATTTCAGAAAGGAAGCTATCCAAGCCAAAGACAGTGAGAGAGTTGTTTGAAATTAATAAAAGGACTCTGCAGTAAGTAAAAATAATGGCATGAGTGAAAGGTAAGAAAATAGAAGAGGCAATTGCTGGTGGCTCATGCCTGTAATCCTAGCTATTCAGAAGGCTGTGATCTGAGGATCTCAGTTCAAAGCCAGCTGGGAAGGAAAAGTCTGTGATACTCTTTTCTATAATAAACTACTCCGAAAAAACCCTGAAGTAGTACTGTGGCTCAAAGTGGTAGAGAACTAGCCTGAGCAAAAGAAGGTTTGGGACAGCGCCCAGGCCCAGAATTCAAGCTCCAGGATTGGGGGGGAAGGGGGGGAGGAAGGAGAAGGATTGGGATTGGGGGGGAGGGGGGAGGCTGGGAAGGGATGTGAAGGGTAAACAAAGGAGGAGGCTGCAATGCTTGGTAAGAATTGTACGCATTATCCTGCCCATGTAATTGTAACTCCTCTGTACAGTATGTTCACAAATAAAATTAAATTAAATTTAAAAAAAAACCTAGAAAAATCTGAACCCAGAAAATTTACTAGAAAGAATATTCACATACAAATAAGCAGAGACTGATCTAAAAGCACAAATATTTCCCAAAGTTCAATATCCAATTGAGGCCTTTGGAACTAACCAGTATTCTGTGTCAGAGGAACTAATAGTTTTGAAGTAATGAGAGACAGTTAAGTCCTCGTGGACATGAAAACAGATCCCACAAAGTTTCTCTTCCATTAAAAATACTGCAAGAGGAATCATGTGGAATATTCACACAACAGAATACTACATAGCAATAATGAAAATGAATAAACTATAATTTCATACAATAAAAAAGGAATGAACATTATGAATATAATATTGAAGAAAAATAGCATTATATAATCCTGTTACTGAAAGTACAAAAATGAAGGGAAAATAGTCTATGTTTTGAGAAGTCTCTACCCCAGGAAGGAGGGAGTCGCTGGGAGGCAGTTTCTAGAGTTGCTGGTAATCTTCCAGGTTGATCTGGGTGCTGATTACACAGCTGTCTTCAGTTAGTAAAACTTCATTGAGCAGTACTTTTTTTAATATTATATTTTACTTCAATAAAAAAGTTTTTTAAAATGCCATTATACCAGGCCATGTTTCCTGAGTCCTGGGAAGAACAGAGCTATCTACTTCAAGTTCTTATTATGGATTAGCATTTATCCAAAGCAAGAGCAGGAAAGCATGAGAAGCTTACAGGATTCGTCAAATAACTTCACTGGACTACATGTACCTTTTGTCCAGGGCAGTGGGGAAGCACCAGGATTTCAGAGAAAAATGGAAAGAACAAGTTGAGTGGTTATTCATTTAAAATGCACTTGTGTTTCAAGAGAGATAGAAACTTTTTGTAATGTTTTCCCCGTCTCTTGGGAAGTGATGTTATGTTGTGCTTCAAACGGAACTGCCAAGTGTAGGAGGCTGTTTTCTGTATATAGGCCAGTGGGGCTCTAAGTTGCATGAAATGAGGGACAAGTGATTTCTTCTGAGAGCCCAGTAGAACACTGCAGGGAATTGGGAACTGCACATCCAACCAAACCTCCATCCATTTGTCTTTATCTGGCCACCTCTAATGATTTAAGAGCTCTGTTGTGGTGTTATCATCAATCAATTACAATGATGGAATAGCCTCTAAAAACCAGAGTTTTTAAAATGCAACTATCCGTGACCTAAATTTCCTGCTGGTTCTGTTGGCTCCAGGTTAGGCCTTTCTGTCTATCATCAAGGGAGCCAATATAAATAATAAAAACAGGTCAATGCTAGAATTTCCAAAGCTTCTACAAAGGGGAAATAAAAGCACATTTTGCCAATCAGTGCCAATCCAACATGTCCATTCTTTGCTTGAGCTTTGGTAGATTCTGCCTCCAATAACAACATATCCCACAGAATGAGTACATTAACTTAATGCTTGGTTTGGTTTGTTTAATTTGTTTTGTTTTGTTTCTTCCCTTACTTGTTTTTGAATCAAGCCAAGCAACGATTTTACAGCTTAACTTATCAGGTCCCAGAAATGATGTCATTTTGCTGACTTGAGAAAAGGAGTTATGTTTTGGCAAATTAGGAATATACGAAAAGAGAAAAATATAAATTTTAGCTATCTTAATTGTGAATGTGATACTATATTCCCCAGCCTGTGTTAGAATTTGGCTCTCTAGATCCACAGAAAAGAAAAAAAAAAGCCAAGACTACCAAATGCTTAGGAAAGGAGAAAATGATCAGTAAAGAAAGGAAAATGTGTCCGAATTACTCAGTAGACTGAGACCTGAGAATCATAATTCAAAGCTAGCCTGCAAAGCGAAGTCCATGAGACTCATATCTCCAATAACCAGCAAAAAGCCAGAATTGGAGCTGTAGCTCAAGTGGTAGAGCCCTAGTCTTAAGCAAAAAAGCTACTTGTTTAGCTTTCCCAGATCTGAGTTCAAGCCTTAGTACCAGCACCGGAAGGAAGGAAGGAAGAAAGGAAGGAAGGAAGGGAGGGAGGGAGGAAGGAAGGAAGGAAGGAAGGAAGGAAGGAAGGAAGGAAGGAAGGAAGGAAGGAAGGAAGGAAGGGAGGGAGGGAAGGAACCAGTGTAAAAGCTGTGTAAGAAAACCAGAACTTTTGGGCTGGGAAGGTGGCTCAGTGGTAGAGCGCTTGCCTTGCATGTATGAGGCCCTGGGTTCGATTCCTCAGCACCACATACGCAGAAGAAAAAAAAAAGGCCAGCAGTTGCACTGTGGCTCAAGTGGTAGAGCACTAGCCTTGAGCTGAAGAGCTGAGGGACAGTGCCCAGGCTCAGAGTTCAGGCCCCATGACCGGACCCCCCAAAAAAGAAAAACAGAACTTTTAAGTACAGTTTCAGCACATTCCCTCACTTGTCCTCACTTGTGGGAGGTAAAGAGAAGACACTTCAGGAGGCCTCAGATCTCCTTATAAGAGTGGCCCCCAACATGGCAGCAAAGTGCTATTCCTCACACTCACGACTTGCCCACCCTAAGCTTGCCAGCTCAGTGGAGCTTGGATTTCCCTCCTAGAAGGGTCCTAGCCAGAAGCTCTGAAGTCTGACCAGCCTACTAAAAAACAATTCTGGAATGTTCTCTACATCAGAGGAGTAGATTGAACAAACTCCAAAAAACAGCCTGGATAATGGAATGCAAATGCAAAACCATGAAGACAACAAATGCAAATGGCCAAATGCAAAATCACGAAGGCAACAAATCTGCCTTCAGACTCTGTACTTTGCGTGTTCTGACTTTGGTTCTCCCTTGCCACTACCCAGAACTCACTGGCATCTTCCTAGCACCAGCACCTACTCCTTCTCTGAGCAACGAATGACTAGATAGCTGAACTCTCTTGAAAGAAGTCTGCATTTAAAGAGGAGACATGACCTAGGGGAGGCAAGATGTCTCCTTTGTGGTCAGATTTCTGGCTCAACAGTTCTGGGCAGTAATCTCAAATCACATATTACAGAAATTTAACTATAGTTAATTTTTTTATTGTAAAAATGCTGTACAGAGGGGTTACAGTTACATGAGTAAGGTATTGAATACATTTCTTGTTGAGCATTGTTACAGTTTCCTTTGTTTTTCTCCTATTATCCCTTCCCTCCCCCACTGTTTGTTCTTGTAATGCACTAGAGTACAGATTCAGAACATAAACATCACATTGCCTTAAAGGGACAGTACAGAAAGCTGCAATACAAATCCCACTACACTTCTGAGAAGCACTTAACATCACTGAGTCTCAAGTTCCCAATAAAGAGGAATATCACATACCTCACCACAATTTTATGGATTATAAATCAGATGAGCAGTTAACTTTCAAGTTCTTATATTTTCTTTATCACTATTTTATTACATTCCTCTCCAAAGGGATGTTTCTGTTTGAGAGGCCTGGTGAACTGGATACATTCAAATGCCATAGAGATTCACCTGCCCACTGGCTCTGATTCCCCCAACCACGACTTGGTCACTTCAGTGGGTTCAGTGGAGTCCTGAGACACTGCTACATGGCCTCCCTTCAACACTGCCCACTCCTTCAGGCTCCCCTGGAGACAGTCTTGTCGTGGCAAAATCACATTCATCACAGTGAAAACCACAGCAGTTTCATGCCTACTAGGTACAACCCAGATGGTCCCCTAGAAGCTGCAGATTCCATCATGGCAATCTAGAGAAACAGAGGGCACCATCTGAAGCAAGGACACTTAGCATTCCCTATGACAAAGTTTAAAAACAAGAAGACGGGAATATTGGTACAAAACTTGCAGGTAGATTCCCCACCCAGCTTCTCTCCTGACAACTATTCAGAGCAGCAAAGAGCTGTCTAGTCTCTCCAGTTGCCTGCATCAATCACTGAACCATTAGTTGTATTTTGTTCAAAATGATGGCCAACTCAGTCATGTACTCCCATGGATTTGCTTTGCCAGTCCACCTACTCTTCCTTCCTTCTGCATTCCTCCTTCCTCCTTCCTTCCCCTCCACCAACTTTCCTTTACCCCTCACTCTTGCTGCTCATCTTCACACTGTTACTTTGCCATAGACTCTATTCCCTTACCGCAGCTGTTTTGGCCTGTAGAAGGCTCTTAGTATCTCTGAACTGTTTGAATGTGTGGGTGGGGAGGTGTCTATAACTGTCTGCAAGCGTCTACTTTTGCAACAAAGTAGAAAATCCCTGAGGAAGACTAAAGGTGTGGATCTAGTAGTAAACTATTTGCCTAGGAAGTGCTAGGCCCTGAATTCAATCACTAGGACCACTCAAAATAGAAAAGAGGAGGAGACAAAATCCAGAGGAAAGAGAAAATCTTAGCCTGAATTTATATAAGTTAAAAAAAAGCAAATACTACCCAATGTGATATAAAAGGATCTAATTATTGTTTTAAGGTGGTAGGAGTTTCAATCCAGAGATCTGTAGAAGGAATACAATTTCTATGTCCCTACATTGTCCTGCACAGACAACCCAGGTACCAGGCCCTGCCTTCCTAGCCAGCTTTATCTAGAAGTATTCCCACTCTTGCCTGCTCTTGCCTCGATCCCTTCATCTTGTTCCAGCTACTCTGAACCCAGTCTCTCTCCTCTGCTTTATATTTTTTCCACAGAACTTTTGCCATCATATTTATTAGATGTCTTTTTAATGTACCTTGTTTATCATCTGCTTTACGTTACCATAGGGTGAAAAGAAAACCACGAATTCAATATTTGTGATATAAATATTGTGTTTCTTGGGTAGATAAATATTTACAATTATTATATTCTATTGATGAAATGACCCTCTTATTATTAAATAATCTTCTTGGTGGTTACTGTTATGGGTTTGGATATGGTTTGTCTCTCAAGCTTGATTCATTGAGACAATGCTGGAAAATAGTAAGTGTGTGTGTGTGTGTGTGTGTGTGTGTGTGTTCTAAAAGGTAGTCTTTGTTTCCCTTGACCTGACTCTGTGTGTGTGTGTGTGTGTGTTCTAAAAGGTAGTCTTTGTTTCCCTTGACCTGACTCTGTGTGTGTGTGTGTGTGTGTTCTAAAAGGTAGTCTTTGTTTCCCTTGACCTGACTCTGTGTGTGTGTGTGTGTGTGTGTGTGTGTGTGTGTGTGTGTGTGTGTGTGTGTGTGTGTGTGTGTGTGTGTGTGTGTGTGTGTGTGTGTGTGTGTTCCAGTCCTGGGGCTTGAACTAAGGGCCTAAATACCATCCTTAAGATTTTTGTGTTCAAGGCTAGTGCTCTACTACTTGAGCTACAGCTTCACTTTCAGTATTTTGGTGGTTTATAAGAGATAATAGTGTCATGGACTTTCCTATGTGGGCTGGCTTCAAAACACTATCCTCAAATCTCAGCATCCTGAGTAGCTAGGATTACAGATATTAGCCACTGACACCCAGTGGGTAGTATAACTTTTAAGAGGCAATGCTTAGTGGGAGATATTAGTTCACTGGGGGCATTGACCTTGGAAGTCCTCATTAGACCTTGGTTAGTTTCTGCAATAGTGAGTTGTTATAAAAGGGTGAGCTTGAGCATAAATCCCTCTCAGTCTTCCTGTCTTTCCATGTGCTCTAGCATATATACCACCCATCAGTTATGATGAGTTAGCAAGTGCTTTGGGTCCTTAAAATTTGTGAACCAAACAAACTTCTTTTCTTTATAAAGTACTCAATCCCAGGTATTTTGTTATACTAAGAAAAAGCAGAGTATCACAATAAATATTTGATAATGATAAAAAGTCATTTAAGAGTACAATAACTTAACTTTGATTATATATGACAATTCTACACTTTTTTCCCCACCCTAAACCATACAGACATACAAATATACAATATAGTAGATTTAGATACTAGTGATTTCAATAGTGGAACTACAAGTAAAAAACTATAAACATGAAATGTTTAAAGTAATAAAGGATGAAAACAAGATAATGTGGGAATGAAAGAAGAGAAGTTTTTAAATTAAAAAAATCATATTTAAAATTAAAAATTCAAATACTGACCAACATTGAAGAGAAAATAGTATAATAAAAGATAAACCTGAAAATATTAACTAAACTATGAAGGCAAAAAATATGGAAAGAATATTGAATGAGAAGGGCTAATATATGTTTGATTAGAGTTCCAGAATTTTTTTAAAATGGAGAAGAAACATAAAACTGGATAAAATAATATATGTGAATTTTACAGAAGTGAAGGAAAACATAAATCTATACATACTGGATATACAATGTGTATCAAGTAGGAAAAATATGTAGAAATCCAGAATTAGACATTCATACTGTGAAATTTACAACATCAAATTGTGACACACACATAAAGGAACTGACATTACAGTGAGTGCAGACGTTTCAACAGCAAAATATAAGTTGGGTCCAGTGTAAACAAAATTCAAAGTACTAGTTTGCTCCCATTAGAATGCCAAGCACATCTTAAATGCCCAGAAAATGCTGGTAGAGTAAGTCAACTGTACTGTCTATATTTACTTCAATCCAATGATTAAATTATGCCCTTGGAAGAATCAAATGAGACTGACATTAATCAAACCTAAAACTAGTTCATTTCTTATTTTGATTGAGTGCAGGGGTTGGAAAAGGGGGTGTGTAATAAATTCACTGCTTAGTGAAAAACATCTGCTACCAAGCTCACTAGCCTCCTCCACCCCCCTCCCCCTGCCACGCCTCACCATTATCCTCAATGAAAAGAAATGCTTTTTATTCACTTCATTCTACATGGGTGTTTTTGTTTCTAATAAAGATTATATCATCCATGCAAATGTTTTTGCCTTTGCAGTACAGCATAGACAATTTTTGTGTGTTTGCAACAGACCACTTTGCCACGTTGAGAACAAAAAGTCTTACTTAGCTCCAATTTCTGTTGACTTTGGGGTTTGATATTCTGCTGACTACACATAAAATATTTTCCCCAACAATGGCTGTATTCTAGCCATTCCCATTGAAGTCCATGGAAAGCTGAACTGAAATATAGGATCTCATAAGGTACGCTAGAAATAGTGAAAACGTCAAGAGTTAAAAAATGTTTCTACTTAGGTAATAAGAAGAGCTAATATTATTAGAAAAGAAAAAAATATTTCTTAAGACCATGTAATGTGATATATTTTGGTTTAAATTGAATTTCTAAATTTCCTGCTTTAAAGAATTGAAGAAATTGGGTGTACAAATTCAGTTGAGACAAAAATTGTCATTTTTCCAAACTATTCAAATAGTACCAAAAAAATCTCCTAAATGTGAAATTTCACTAGGAAGTTAAACAACACTTAATAATTTTAATCTGCAAGTCATTCAGTTGGTTTATATGTTAACTATGAACTACTGAAGTCTTTCTATTTTCTGCAGCACTGAGCAACTAAAATGCACAAGTAAATTGAAATACTACCATGAATCAGGTTCATATTAGACTTCATGACTTAGAGATGATAAAAGTTTTTGTTGTTGTTCTAGTACAGGGCTTAAACTCTAAGCCTCGCAGTCTCCTCAGCTTGCTTGCTCATGGCTGACACTCTACCACTTGAGTTACACCTCTCATCTAGCATTTTACAGGTTAATTGGAGGTAGAGTCTCTTGGACTTTTCTGCCTGGGCTGGCTTTGAACTATAATCTTTAATGTCCAATCCTCCTGAGTAGCTAAGATTACAGGTATGAGTCACCAACAGCCTAACTTCTCCTAGTGGAGACATAGATGGAGGCTCATAGACTTTTCTGCCTGCTGGCCTGGAATTGTGATCTTCCCAATCTCAGCCTCCTTCATAGAGGGGGTGACAGAAGTGTGTTCATCACCATGCCCAGCTATGGTTGAGAATGAGTCTGGTGAACTTTTTGCCTGAGCTGGCTTCAAACTCTGATCCTATTGATCCTAGCCTCCTAAGTAGCTAGAATTATAGGCATGAGCCACCACATCTGGCCCACTATCCAATTCTTCACAGCTCTCTACCTAAAACATACTTGCCTACTTTCAATTATTCTATTTACATAGATAATGTTTCCACTTTATTTTATGGTATAGGCTCATTCAATTGGGAAAGGGCTTTCAGTGTTAAAAATGGAATATGTCATGACTTTTAAAAATACATATCAGCGAATATTTAGAGTTACATTAACATAGTCACATTTCTACCTAGAAACAACTTCTTTAAAAAGTCTTGCAATTAAAAACATAGATTTTGAAATTAGTAATAACTGAAAAGACATAATATCCTAAGGAAATTCATTTTAGTAAACAAATACATAGCTGAAACACTGCGGAAAATTTCAAGCTGCTTAGGGCCAAGTGAACTGTCACCTTGGCCAGAAGACTAACGGGCCAACCCAGAATTGTTCCTACTTCTACTCCTATCATCTATCATCTCTGCTTTAATGATGGTGGTAAGTAAGTATCTGAGAGACAAAGCCTTCTTTCTACACCACTGTTCTAAATGCTCTGAGCAGGTCAGACAGAAACACTTAAAATATATTGCTTTAATGAAATCAAATGTATTCCTTCCTTTTCTATTTCCTGTTTTCTTTAAAAGAGAGAGAGAGACTGTCTATGCTGCCCAAGCTGGCCAGTGATCCTCCCACCTCAGTCTCCTGAGTAGGTGGGACTGCAGGTATATTCCACTATGTGAAGCTTTCTTGTTCCTTCCTTCTCTTTCTTCTCTTTATCCATTCAGCTTTACATTTGTTAAATGAACAAATGTATATTCAGGCACTGTGTGATACACAGGGGATACACTAGTAAATGAATAAGGTCCATTTCTTTTCACAGCTAAGAGTTTAGTGAAAGATAGTAATAAGTAAACAATTACATAGACAAAGTCTGACGATCGTAAACAGTGTTCCTGGTATTACAGTAACACACATTTGAAGCACTGTAGATATACATGGGTATGATCCAGATCACAGACATTGTGGATTTGCAGGTTAATTTTGTCTATGCCCTGCTGGCATGTCCAAAGAAGCTTTTTTCTATGCTTATAGAAGCTTTTTTCTATGCAGCCAAGTGCCAGTGGCTCATGCCTATAATCCTAGCTACTGAGGAGGCTGAGATCTGAGGATCACAATTCAAAGCCAGCCCAGGAAGGAAAGTCCACAAGACTCTTCAATAAACCACCAGAAAACCAGAAGTGGTGCTGTGGGTCAAGTGGTAGAGTGCTTGCCGTGAGCTTAAGAGCTGAGGGACAGTGCCTAGGCCCAGAGTTCAAGCCCCACAATCAAAAAAAGAAAAAAGAAATATCAGATGCAGTAGCAAGATCCCATCCATTTTCTTCTCCAGCTCCCTGTTAAGAAAAGATGGCTCTAATGAAGGGGGAAAAGCAATGGTTTTGATGAGTATGTATGGTAAGGAGAGAAGACTTAAGAGAGATGATTTGCTTTACAGTGGGTCCCATATCACTGAACCATAAATGTTTAAGAACAAGAGCTGTGACCAGCATCTAGCCCACCAACCCTACTCTTCTGCATGAACCTCCTTTCTCTCAAGGCCTGCATGAACCTCCTCTTCATAAAGTTAAATAGAGAAGGACAGGGCTGGGAAGGTGGCTCAGTGGTAGAGCGCTTGCCTTGCATGCCTGAGGCCCTGGGTTCAATTCCTCAGCACCACATAAGCAGAAAAAGCTGGAAGTGGTGCTGTGGCTCAAGTAGCAGAGCAGTAGCCTTGAGCTGAAGAGCTGAGGGACAGCGCCCAGGCCCAGAGTTCAGACTGGAACCTCCCCCCGCCCCCGCCAAAAAAAAAAAAAAAGAGAAAGGGCAGAGAGTAGTCCCTGCTCCTCAGACTGCTTTTGAATACTCTTCTCAAAAGTCCATTCTGGACTCCAAGTTTCTGCTACCTGATCATCTCTGACTCTGACTATTGTTTTCAGCAAGGGCTGACCTCCAGTCAGGAGGGTCCTCCAGGTACCCAAATCAGTCCACAGTACAAACATCAGACATAGCTTTTAAAAATTCTGTTCTCCCTCTGAATTAAAACATGATCATTACAACACACTATTTCAGTCAGTTTTAGCTACTAAGAGTAATAAAAAGCATGCACGCGCATACACACACACCACTGTTTGAAGATACTTAAATTTAACTGTGATTATAATCTATAATTGAGATTGTCAGACTTTTTAAATTAAACTTCTTTCGAAGGTTAATTTGTAGCAAATGAACAATTTTCAAAATAAAAGCATGATATATAAAATTTAATAAAACTGGCTCCAAGTTAATTAAATTTATTTTCCTTTGGTAATATCCTGCCCTCTTTCAAATGCAACATGAAAAGCTTTGAGAAAGCAAGGCAGAAAACCATGAAATGTACAAACCAGTAAGTATTGACACAAAAGATCAACAGGGAGAATCTGATATGCAAGCAAAAATCTAAGGTGGGTTTTGCCTACAATGAGTATTTTTCAAGACTTTTTTCCACCCATCATCACAAAACAATGTTTAACACTTGCCTGTATGCCAGGCATGATACATGTTAACTCACTTGGTTTTTTCCAGAAGCCCAATATGAGGGCTCTATTAGTCTCCCCATTTTACAGTCTGACTTTTTCACATCCTTCAAAGTCTGACTTAAATTTCACTTCCTCATAAATCCTTCCTTAATTAATCCCATCTCTTCTCCCATCAATTCAAATTATTCTCTACTTCCCCTGCCCCCACTCTACTATCTGTATCTCTTTTAAAGGAGTTATCATAGTTCTGCATGTTTCTCTTTCTTTCCTTGCATCACAGGATTCTGGAAAGGCTAACTTGATCATACTCATGTTTTTATCCCTGCAATGCCTGACAGAGTTTTGCCTAAAAAACAGGCTCAGCAAATGTTTGTTCAAGTATCACTAGTATTAGTGTGTGGGGGTGGGGGCAGGATGAAGGAACCAACTTACCAACATCTTTAAAAACAAAGAATCATGAATAAAAAGCAACAAGCATTCTGAGAACTGATGGCTCACACCTGTACTCTTAGTTACTCAGGAGGCTGAGATCTGAGGATCACTACAAAGTCAGTCTTGGCAGGAAAATCTGTAAGACTTTTGTGTCTATTTAACCACCAAAATCCAGAAGTGGAGTTGTGGCTCATGTGGTAGCGCACCAGCTTTGAGCAAAAAAGTTAATAGGCAGAGCTCAGGCCTTGGATTCAAGCCCCAGTACTGGCAGACACATGAATGCATACATGCATATGCGCTCGCTCTCTCTCTCTCTCTCTCCCCCCCCTCTTTCTCCCTCTCTCTCTCAAACACACACACACACACACACACACACACACACACACACACACACACCAAGAAGCTATTCTTCTGTGTCTGCAGATTAGAGAAGGAAAAAAATCCCAAAGATTATGGGACAAAACATGTAAATAAGAGGTAAACTTCAAATCATAATTAGATGGAAAGGAATGCAGGTGAATATTTACATAATTTTGAGAGCTTGAAGGTCCAAACATGACACCCAAAGCAAAAACAAGCAAGAGAGAAAGTACATGAACAGTGGAAAAGACAGGTCTGAGACAGATTGCAAGGATTCAACTCCTAGCTTGCTGTAAGTGGAGTTAATGTCTTCATCATTACACTGAGGACAAAAACAATGCTCACCTGACTGTCACAGCTTTACAATAAAGTGAAGTAAACAATGATTAAAGTTCTCAAAAATGCCAGACATAAAGTCTTACAGACATCTTATAAACCAGCCTATGAAGGATGAAATAGAATTGACTATGTAAAAAAAGAACCTTTACATTCTAAAAACACTTTTTGAAAGGGAAAGATGAAGTGCTAGGAGATATTCTTGTTTGTCATTCAGATCCTTGTGACAATAGACTAAATCTTTAGTGGTAGCTCTACTATGTTCCTTAGAAAGGGCATATAATTCTGAGATTCAGCCCCAAGATTCTAAGGGTATATAAACATAAGAAGTAGTAAAATGGGAAAGTTCAACTAAATACCAAAAACGACTCCAGGGAACATTCTATAATTAATGGTTACATGGCATGAGAAAAGAAAAAGAAAACTAAGTAGTACTGGATTGAGCTAAAACCTTCAGCTCATGCTTACTCAGCAGCAAAAAAAAAAAAGAAAAACAAAAACAAGCATTTATTATGGAAGATTTAGTGATCTCTGTATGGTTAGAGTTGTAGAAACACTTCCAGTGTGTGTTTATCTATGCTGTAACTCATCACTTTCTACACATTTAAAGGAACTTTGCAGCTGACATTTCCAATGCTTGATCACAGCTAAAAAGGAGTACATGTTTCAAAATTGATGTGTGTGTGTATATATGTTATAATGTTCAACTTCATAATCAAAGAAAGGCCTAACTTCATAATAAAGCCAGCTAAAAACAGATGCATGCAGCACCATCCTCCAGAGAGGGCAAGGAAGGAGCAGACACAACACTGTGCTACGAGATTGTGCACTCAATCCTCCTAACAACTAGTACCAAATGAAGTGAAGAAGGGCAAGAGCATCACAGAGTCAACAGCAGCCTATTTGAAAACCAATAAGAGGGTAGATCCAGGGGAAGATTCTTCATTTCACCTACTAAAGTAAATCTTGAACACAAGATGCTAAAAGAGGGGCGGTGTGGGGGGGGGTAATAGCTTAAAAAGAGGGTAACTGCTTCAATTGTCTTTTCATTGGCCATCCTCTGGAAGAGACCCATTTCTTTTTTTTTAATTGTAAAAAAATGTTGTGCAGAGAGATTACAGTTACACGAGTAAGGTAATGAATACATTTCATAGCAAGCATTGTTACCTCCTCCTTTATTTTCCCCTTACCATCACTTCCCTCCCCGCCTCCCCAACTCGTCCGGCCCCCCCCATGACATTCTAGCGTTCATTTTCAATATAGTGTCCTGTACATCTCATCATCACAATGGGTCAGCCTGCATCCCCATTTAACCATTCTGCAATATTCCCTTCCCCTCCCCAAATTACAAAAATGTATATACAAGATGCAAAACACTGACATCAAATCCAGTGAAAACAGGGGTTATACCATGGGAGAAGAACCTACAATAGAAACAAAAGAATAGTGCATTGTAAATACATTAAAAACACTGCAAGAAAGAAAAGGAAAAAAAAACTTCTTATGTCCCTGAGTTGGGGTACATTTTGCTTAACATTATCTCATGTGGTTGTATGTACATTGTCTTTGACCTTCTCTGCTTGTCCTAGACATATACTAGTCACTGCAAACAAGGGAAACCATGAGACCTATGTTTCTTTGGGCCTGGCTTACTTCACTTAATATAATTTTTCCCAAGTCTTTTCATTTCCTAACAAAAGAGGCAATGTAATTCTTTCTGACAGAGATATAGAATTCCATTGTGTGTGTGTTGTGTGTGTGTGTGTGTGTGTGTGTGTGTGTGTGTGTGTACATATCACATTTTCTTGATCCATTCATCTACTGAGGGGCATCTGGGTTGTTCCATATCTTAGCTATGGTAAATAATGCTGCAATAAACATGGTTGTGCTGGTAGCTTATGTTTGTGATCATTTGGGTAAATGTCCAAAAGTGGGATTGCTGGATCATAAGGGAGCTCTATGTAGAGTCTTTTGAGGAATCTCCATACTGCTTTCCAGAGTGGTTGAACAAGTTTACACTCCCACCAACAATGTAGTAGGGTTCCCTTTTGGCCACATCCCTTCAGCATCTGTTGTTACTAGATTTTTTTTGATTATAGCCATTCTAGCTGGGGTGAAGTAGAATCTCAGCATTGTCTTGATTTGCATTTCTTTTATGGCTAGAGAGGTTGAGCATTTCTTCATGTGTCTATTGGCCATTTTTATTTCCTCTTCAAAGAAGTCTCTCTTTAAGTCTATAGCCCATTTGTTAATTGGGCAGTTGTTTCTTTGAGGATTTATTGTTGGGGGATTTAGTTTTTTGAGTTCTAAGTATATTTTAGATATGAGACCCTTGTCCATTGTATGGCTTCTCCCAGTCCGTGGGCTTTCTGTTGATCTTGCTAGCTATGTCCTTTGCCTTGCAGAAGCTCTTCAGTTTCATGCAACCCCATTTGTCCAACCTTTCTTTGATTGTTGTGCTTCTGCGTCTCTATTAAGGAAATTTCGGCCTGTGCCAAGGAGCCTTAGAGTTTCTCCTATTCCTTCCTGCAATGTTTTCATGGAGTCTGCTTTTATTTTGAGGTCTCTGATCCATTTGGAGTTGATTCTGGTGCAGGGTGATATATACAGGTCTAGTTTTAGTTTTCTATAAGTGTTTAACCAATTTTGCCAGCACCATTTACTGAAAAGGCTTTCTTCCATTCTATTTTTTTTTTAGCTCCCTTGTCAAAGATTAGGTGGCTATATGTCTGTAGGTTCATTTCTGGGTCTTCAGTCCTATTCCATTGGTCCTCAGCTCTGTTCTTGTGTCAGTACCAAGCTGTTTTGATTACTATGGCTTTGTAGTAGAGTTTGAAAGTTGGAATTGATATTCCTCCAGCACTGTCCTTTCTACTAAGGATTGTTTTTGCTATTCGGAGTCTTTTATTGTTCCATATGAATGTTTGGATTGCTTCTATTTCATTGAAGAATAAGGTTGGAATGTTGATAGGTATCACATTGAATTTGTAGCTAGCCTTTGGCAGTATTGCTTTTCACGATGTTAATCCCCCCAATCCAGGAGCGTGGGAGGTTTTGCCACTTGCTTAGTTCTGCTTTGATTTCCAACACCCCTTTATGATAAAGGCTCTGGAAAATCTAGGAATCCATGGAACATCCCTCAATATAACAAAGGCTATATATGATAAACCTACAGCCAGCATTATACTTAATGGTGAAAAGTTAAAGCCATTTCCTCTAAATTCATGAACGAGACAAGGGTGTCCACGCTCCCCACTCCTCTTCAACCTAGTATTAGAATGACTAGATACAGCAATAAGACAAGATGCAGACATAAAGGGGATCCAAATTGGAAAAGATGAAGTAAAACTCTCTCTCTTTGCAGATGACAATATCTTGTATTTAAAGATCCCCAGGGACTTCACTCCCAAATTACTTGAGCTGATCGGAAACTTTGGCAAAGTAGCAGAGTATAAAATTAACCCTCAGAAATCAATGGCTTTCCTGTATGCCTATAATGAAAAGAGCAGAGCTGAAATTAGGAAAGCAACCTCTTTTGTAATAGCCCCACAAAAATAAAATACTTAGATGTTAACTTAACAAAAGAGGTGAAGCATCTGTATGACGAAAACTTTAAAAACCTGAAAAAGGAAATTAAATGGAAGAGACCCATCTCTTTATAATTTAATAACACAGAATTTATTCTTTTCTATTCAATTTCTTTTTAATTCTTTGCAATTCATGGCAAGAAATGGTACTTGCCTGATGCAACTGTGTCATATTAAATGTTCGTGCTAGATCCAATTCTGTAACACTTGCTCATTGGAAATGTTTCCAAATAATATTCTATATCAATTCATGAAACAACTGCATCATAATGAGATGTTTACACATTGTTCCATCTATCTTCTATTTAAGCAATAGAGGAAATAGCTCCAAAACTCTGGGGGAGACATACGCATGCATATTTTATGCATATGTTCTTGTGCCATAGGACTTGTCTGACCTCAGCTACTCCTCATGCCTGTTTCATACTAGCTACATGGGACTCTGTTTCTTGTGAAAACTCTTACTATCTCTCACCTCAGGATATTTGCCTTTTGCTGCAACCTTGCCTGCAGATGACCTACACCACAGAATCCCTTAACTTTCTCTAAGTCTTGCCAAATAGCATCATCTCTGTGAGGCTTTCCTTGCTACCCTGTGTACAAATGCAAACTTCTTTGTCAACATTGCCTATTCCATGGCCTTTATCACTTTAAAATATCTGATTCACTTATTTATTTTTTTCACATCTATCTCTCCACACTGAGAAGGTGAACTACATGAAAGCAGAAGTTTGTATAATTTTTTGTTCTCTGTTGATTCTTCAATGCTAGGGACATAATGGATACTGACTAAATGAAAAGACAGAAGACAAACAACAAAAACTACAATTGTAAATCAAATGAGCTAAGTTAAATGTATTTTTCATTCAATAAGCTACAGGTTTGTCTATGACCTCCTTTAGAATTTATTTTTTTTGAGAGAGGCTTCCTTTAGAATTTAAAACCAGAAAATTGCTATATTTAAAACCACAGTTGTTAACAAGTTATCCCACATACTACAGAAATTACAACATATAAAATTATTTAATAACAAAACTACATTATACAGAGAAACCATAGTGACAATCAAAAAGTATAAGGTTGCATTTACTTTGATTTAGATCTAAAATAATATTAGATAAATTTGAGTAGTATTTGTTTTTAGAAAATCCAAGAGTCCAAATCCATACATTATGCTTTTCTAGATATGTCAAACATTACCATGGTTAAATGGCATCTTTTACAAATTAAGGCACAGAAAACAATACATTACTCCAAAAAAGGGTTTATATTGGAAATTTACAAAACACCTACAAAAATGGTTTCCTAGATGTGAAATCCCCACATCCTCTGACTATAACCTTCCTTGACCCTAGAGCATTTTTTTTTGTGTTCTTCCTTCTAGTCAAGACCACCCCAGATGGGTAGGGACACAAGCTCAACCTTCAGTATCCCAAGTAAACAGTATTATTTATGCCCAGGGTGTAAATTGTAGGCTCTGGAACCCAAATGTTTTGTTCGGCAATCTAAAATCGCTATTCAAAAATCTAAATCTCCATTTAAAACAAAATCTCCACTGAAAAACTGAAACTTTCCTTTTTTGCTGAAAAATCTGTAAATTTGAAAAGAGGGGTGGGTTGGGAGAGATGGGAATGAGGACGATACATTGTACTTATAAACTGATTTGTTGAATGGTAAAATAAAAATATAAAAAGTAAATAAATGATAGGATAATTAAGAACCCCCCCTTAATACAAAACATAAATATAATAGTCCACTGACTTATTAAAATATCCATAGCATATTTTGATGTATAAACAAAAGGATTAATCTATAGACTTTTGAAAGTAAAATAACACTCTACTGTAAAAAAAACTACCTATAAATTCAATGACCTATTAACTAAAAGATGAGTTGAAAAGTAGGTGTTCCTTGAGACAGAGTACTGTTGCCCCACAACTACTTATTTATTGTCTTAGACCTTGTTTTTATGCCTCTAGGCAGGTATGAGGTGGAAAGCTCTCCTCTGTGTAGTCCATCACAGGTTCTATTGCTAATAAGCATAAACCCTGAGCTTCTGCATTCTGCTGTTTCATTAAACTCTGCTCATTCTGCACTAATTTAAGTTCTACTACAGAGTAACATGAAATCAAGTCAGACTTAAATTGCTATTCTTTTCCCACCAGTGGTGTGACTATGTCAAAATTATTCATCCTTCCTCTGATCATTTACAATGGAGAAAAAGACACTTCTCTTCCTTCCTCTCAGGGCTGCTGTGATGATTAAATGGACAATGGAGGTAGGTACATGCACTCTACAGAGAAGAGGGGCCAACATACAGTAAATGCTAATTTTACACAGGACTACATGTTTTTTCCGTAATAAAGGGCTGAGGGTCTAAATAAAAGTATTGCAAAACAACAGTATCTTATATGAATCTCGAATGCTGACATATGGTTATGTATCCTATGCTTAGGATACAAAAAAATAGTAAGCCTACAATTATATCCCAAGGAAATATTAATGTATACTTTAAAGTTATCTCCTTTTTTTAATTTTACAAGCAGAAATAACATCTTACTTATAAGACTGATTAGCTAGTATGTGACTAAATTTCCTGGGAGCTAAATATGCTTAAGGTCAAGTAAGTTCAGCTAAAAAGGTTGTCAGGAAAAATATGCACAAGAAAAAAAATTATCTCAAAATGACAGTGTAAGAAATGAGCAAACGTAGTCTACTGATAATGCTGATATTAAAATGTATGTAATGAGCTGGGATTACCACACCTCCAAAGAGAACATAACAGGAGTTCATTAAGTGTTTAACCAGCTTCAAGATTCCAGACATTCAAGGTTGCTGTGATTATGTTACAAAGAAACAGACCTACAGAGTGCAAGTGTATTCTGGTAACAGTAATGAAAAGAAGAAAATAATCTAGTAAGTCCTTGAGGCGTTGTGTCACTACATCCATCATGTAAATCTATGGAACTCAGTAATTGGGGATTGAAAATTAATCAAAATGGCCCACAGGTCATTGGTCAGGTTTATTTAGTCATCAAAAAAGCTGGCTTAATTAACCAAGTGGATTATGAAAGATATCTTCTCTGGAAACCTTCACCTTAAAAACAAAGGGAACTTTGAGACTAAACAAAACCAGGAACACTTATTTCTATGCTGCATTCTACTTCATTTCTGAGATCTCTACTTAAGGGGGAAAGAAAAGTAAAATGAGGTACATGACAAGATATCCTTCTTTTAAAATGTAGACCCTTGCTAGGTACTGGTGGCTCATGCCTATAATCCTAGCTACTGAGGAGTCTGAGATCTGAGGATTGGGGCTCAAAGCCATCCTGGGCAGGAAACTCTTGTGAGACTCTTATCTCCAAGAAACTACTCAAAAACCCAGAACTGGTGATGTGGCTCAAATGGTAGAGCACTTGCTTTGGACAAAAGAAGCTTAGTGACAGTGGCTAGGCCCAGAGTTCAAGACCCAGGGCCAGTCAAAAAAAAAAAAGTAGATCCTTATATTTTCTTGTATTCTTTTATTTATATCATAGTTGTTTAAAACAAATTTTAATCATAAGATCTGATTCAAAATAGTCCTAAGTGATTTGTATGTAAAAGTAATAGCCTCCCATCTAATCCCTTCCTAGATCTGCTCCTACTTCTCAGAGGAAACACTTTTGGCTGATTGCTGATTTTGTGCTCTGAAGATGAGCATCAAGTCTTCAAAGTTATGCTACTTTTACATATCACAATTTTTTGACATTACCTATTGACTTTCTACTATAATAAATGAGAGTTTAATTCATCTGAATCTTCCCTTACACAATCTTCCCTTACACAAATCACATGCATCCAGACAACATACACTGATCTCACAACTTTCACTTCTCTGTTAACTATCATTTGAAACATTGCACTTTACAGTTAAACCTGTTTCCTCTTCCACCCATCATAAACCAAATACCTTATCTCACAGGTAAAAATACTAACAAGAGTAAGATTTCTTCTCTTCATGCTATTCCTCTTAGTTCTACTACAAGTTAGCTTTAATCCTTTATATTTTTCTTTGTTTTGGTTAATACTTGCAGCATGCATGCAGAGAAGAAATTCACTATTATCTATCATAACTATATCTTCAACTTACATGTTATTGGAAGTGCTGCATTTGTGTCTCACTTTTGAAAATTGCTATTCATTATGAAGATACATTCTAATGAGTATTTTATTAGATGTTCCTATTCAGGTGAACATAGGTCAAATTTCTCAAGGAACTAAATTTTCATCAAGGGAGTCGTGTTGTAAGTAATTAACAACTCTGCTGCCTTACGGCTGTTTTATCTTTGAAACTGGAGGCCTTCCATAGTCAAGTGCTATCATTAGAAAATATTACAGATTTACAGTAGCTCAATTGCTTAGACAGACAGATCACAGATTACCTACAGAGTATCAGGAGCCATCTATGGTCTTAGATTATTAAATTTGACTAAAGTGTTATCTCCATCACTGCCTGATGACTGGTATAAGATATCCTGTGTCCTTCTGCCTCCAACCCAGTACACAACACCAAACAGTTCACTGTTGTATTAAAGGCCTTTAAGATGTGGATAGAGAGAGCTGCTGGTTTTTAAATGCATGAATTTTATCTGGACAGGGTTGGACATTAATAACAATTATGTTATTAATATAATGTAGAAACCCCAAACAACTTTAAAAAGAGAAAATCCAACATGAATTGTGAAGTGATTAAGCATGGATTAAGTGGCCTCAGCATGGAATACAAGCCTCTGTATTTCAGCTTCCAAATTTCAAAAGTTGCTACAAAGATTTAAAATAATGATATATATAAAGCACTTAGCATGGTACATGGTATATTCCAAAAGCTTAACCCATGAGACCCACTAAAATTAATAGAAATAGCATGTTTTTTTTGTTGGAAAGCCTAAATTTAACTTCATCTTTTTTTAATTTTTGACTAACCAAATCATCCATCTCTGTACACCTGGTGAAGCCAAATAAATGACTTTCCTTTCCAGAAATCAACTTTGTCTCTAACTGCCATCAAGACAAATAGACCTGATAGGCAAACAGCCCAAGATGACCCTTTTCAGGACTGTTCTTCTTAAGACATTAACCCCGACAATCTTCTATGGGTCCCAGTTTCATGCTATATTCTTCAAAGGCTTCCATGTCACTTCTTTTGTGTGTGTGTGTGCAATTCTAGTTAACCTTATTCCATGTCACTTCTTATAGTCAACTCTGATTTTTAAGGTGCATTTAACAAAACTTTACATTTGGAACCTGCTAAGAATGCTAAAAACAGATGTGCTATCATTCAGATTGAAGAAAGCTTAAGAAAAACGGATTCACTGCTACCTAGGTTGTGAATAAAACCCATCAAATAGTAGTAATCATTAACAATCTAAAGGAAAAGATACTTTGGTTTTAGCGCACTGTTACCCATATTTCTATGGAAATTTTCAAGATATTAAAAATAAGATAAAACAAAATGAGAAGAAAACAAAAATTTAGCTCATGGACCTAAATTCACCATATGTAAAATGTCAAATAAATAGCTATTCTAATCTCAAATGGTAATCTTTCCTTTCAGGCTTTCTTATTTTATTGGACTAAATATTTCAAGCCTCATCTGGGTTCTATTACAATCCCAATGACAACATGATATCTAGGATAGTGTTTATATGTAAAAATCATTTTAAATCAGGAGGTGATACAAACTGATGTCCAGATTCTGTTACCCAAGACTATTCAATTATATTGTCTTTTATTTAAATTCCCAAATGATCATTTTCTCCTTTGACACAAAGTTAGTTGGCTCCACTTTTGATGCCAACAGTCTCGTCATGAAAATAAATTAAAAGTAGGTGGTCTGGTTAGTCTTCACAATGCTCCATTTTAATCAGGCTAAGCAGGGAAGAAGAAGGTTGTAGAAAGGCTGGCGGATCTTCAAACAACAGTGCATGCCGTCCATTTTACTCACAATGAAAAACCTCTTCAAGAGATTACGATAAAGGTTCCCTCCTACTTGCAGTCTACATTCGTAATGTTTATGTAAGTGGGGTATATAAATCTTTCTCCAATGAACCCCATGGTTTTTAAAGCAGACTTCTTGTTATAAACTGCCTGTTTCCGTTTTGCCTGCCTAAGCAAGCCAGGCAAAGCCCATTGGCGAGAGACTGGAACTAATTTAATGTGCTCCAGGTTTAAGCCCCTAGCCTCTGTGCCTTTACAGGGGGATTTTACACAGTGGATTACTGCTGACTTTAACAATGATTCATATGATAAGTGGCTTTCGATTGGTTTTTTAGTGTCAGAAAATGTGCACTAGCAAAAGAAATGCCATCAAGATTATTTTTGGTAAAGCAATACTCATATAAAAGGAAAATAAAGAATCTAATTTTTCACTAAAATAAAAGAAAATCTAAAATGGTATTCGTGCCAAAGGTGCGTTCACATCAATTTATCATTTTACTCAATGCAAAAATAAAACGTTGTTTACAGATAATTTATCACTGGATGAACTCATGATTGATTGAATAGATACACATTGCCACAAGGTTTGTTCTCATTATTAAAAATGCCAAAGTTATACTGAAGACAGACAAAAGCCATATTCCTTATCCAGCCTCAATGATACTCTGTGTGCTTTTGTCAAATATGCAAAATTCTCTGAAACCAACACTAATTAAAATAAAAACACATCCACACAATCTCAAGCTAGATCATGCCCAAGTGTGTCAAAGGAAGAAAGTTTTGTCTGTTTAACTCAAAGGAATGGAGCAGCAACATTACTTAAAAAAATTGAAAAACAAAAGCATGTATTGTACTATTATTATAGACTTCTACACTTAAAGGGCCTGACTGTTTTTCAAAACACACTTTTAAAATGCCAGATGTAATGATATATATTTGTCCCCAGACCTTGGATTGTTTCTTTCATTTTACTTCCGATGTTTTTGGAAGGGCAAAGCAGAGCCTTACAGTAGGGGGCAGTATTGTAACATCGTGATTACACTTGAAAAGACAAGGCCAGGCAGAGGGAAAAAGTCATTATTCTTCATTAAGATTTAACCATGCTGGCATAATTACTCTAATTTATTACAAAACTTTAGATTTGTCCCTGAAGCTCAACCTGCTTTTTCCTACTTTATTGAGATGTATGAAGGATTTTTTAAATGCTTTTTATTAATCTACCCAAATATCTTAGACACATTCTAATTGCTGGTTAGCAATAAAAGAACTATTTATTGAATGTCACATTTCAAAAGCATAAAGACTTCCTCAATTGTAACTGTAGAGTGTTCTTTATTATAAATATAATATCACATTAGGAATAGTTTTTAATGAATGATTGTTTCACCTCATTCTAAAAAAAAATGCCAAAATGGATTATAAACACATCAATGTGACCCATGCAAATTAGACATTAATTTCAAAAATATGGGATAAGAAAATATTTACAAGTACAAAAGTATCTTCATATTTCCCAGAAATAAATGTTTCTTTCCATCTGCCTAGGATAATTCTTGGCTAGTGTGCTCTGAGGTAGGAAACTGAAATTATTTGGACTGAATATTTAGTTTCTAATGTTTACAATGCTTTCAGAGTTTGTTCAGAAAGAAAAAAGCACATAAAAGTCTTTGCCAGGTCTCCAAAATAAAACCTATAGACATACAATATTAATTTTTACCATATATAGGGTTATTCCATGTGCATACCTCCTAACTATAAATTTGAATATGATAACTAATTATTATTTTACTTTAAAAGAATCAAACATCCTACAATCTTAAAAAAATGTATGTTCTACTTTGTCTTCAAATTTCATCTCAAAGGTTTGCTTATTTGCTTTAAGAATGTAGGATGCTATAAAAAGAAATAATATATTTTTAGAATAATTTGACAGTTCTACTAAAAAACTCACTATTACACCTATGGCTTTGTAGATATATAAGCTAATATTTTAAATGTTCAAAAAGAGATCTTAAGAATACTAAAATACTGTCAAAATTTAATAAATCATCAATAATTCATAAGACAGTGTCTAAAGGCTGTTGATTTTAAATTTCTATCAATAAGTATATTATGGTTTATTATATTCTTATACTATATTCAGCTTGTTGATTTTTACTGAAAATGTTTTGGAAATGGGAGTTTCTTAATTTTATGGTATGTACATGTACATACACACATACACAGTTCAAAGATCCTACAAGACCCTAACATGTGTGCTTCTTGGAGCCTATGATCTGCCCCCATGCCTTTTCTTAACTGTGGTGATAAGCTGGGTTTTTTTTTTTCGAACTTAACAGAAAAACTAGGCCTATAATTACCACTAAATTTCCCTCAAATAGAGCTAAACATTTGAGTTTCCAGATGGTACATAATTCTTCCTAATTATTGCATAAAAGAACTTTTGACAGTTCCAACAAAGTAATTGGCTAATAGAAGAGCAGTAGGTATGCATTTCCCTGAAACATCTGTTTGAACCTCTGGGTCATTTGAAGAACATGTAAAAGAGTCTCATCTTCTAATTATTTTCTCACCAACCAAAGTATCACTGCCAAGGTTGCTTTCAGTCATATGAGGGGCCAAGGTTCTTCTGTAGCATCATCTCCAGATGATAGGTTTGAGATTTAAAAAAAAAAAAAGGAAGCAGCATTTTTTCCTAATAATAACATAGTTTCCTTATATAGCTATTTCCTGTCATCTATAACAAAAGTCATCTTAACATACTACTTAAGTGTTCACTTTGTTTCCTCTCTTTGTTTTTATATATCTGGTGAAGGAGTGAGATGGGCAAGTATTAAGGTGAGGTACAAAAATAAATACGTATTATCTTTGTCCCTGGTTTTAGGCAGAGAGCTCCCAAAATCCCTTGGGATTTCCAGAGAGACAGAAATGTTTTGTTTTCAGTACATCCTTTTCATCACAACTGAGTTAATAAAGTGACTTACGGCAGAGCCCCAGATGGCATTGGGATGGGGCTAATCACCAGAAAGGCCAAGTAATTAGAGGGCTAGAACTTTCAGACCCACCCACCAATCTATGAAATGAGGTTGGGGAGCTGGAGACTGGTCTCTGCAAGAACTCTTGAACAACAGTACTTCATGATCTTCTGGATTGTGAACGCATGGACATGCTTGAGTAGTAGCCTAACTAGAAATGGTATGGAAATTTCTTGCTATATTCATCACCTTCATTTGGATATTCCTATAAAAAATTGGTAAGGATAGAAAAGCATTTTCCCAGAGTCTTGTAAGTCATGCTAGCAAATGACCAAAACTGAGTAGTAGGACAAAAGGAGTGGCAACATCATAGGCTATAGGAGCCTTGCAATAGCATTTGAAGTAAGGGTAGTCCCTTTACTTTGTGAGAACTGAAATTAAATCCAAGTAAATAGTGTTAGAAATGAACTATTTTAACACCAACCACTTGGTGTCTAAAGAATGAAAAGTGGGTGATATGAGAAAAAAAATCCTCCCAAACACATCTTTTGAGTTCAATTGGGCTGAAGCCAAGCTGTCTCAGGAGAGAATATCAAAGCACATGAGTCAGCTCAGGATGCCATAGACTACATGGTTTAAATTTTTTTCTCATAATTCTAATAATAGGATATCATAGATCAAGGAGTCTTCATGGTCAGGTTCTGGTGAAAGTTCTTTTCCTACATATGGCTACATTATTGCAGTGTTCTCAAGGGGTAGGAAGAAAGAAGAAGAGAGGAAGAGGAAGAGAAAGCACTCTGTACACCTTCTTCCAAAGATACTAATCCCAGAAGGAGGGTCTAATTCTCATGATCCCATCTCAACTTAATTAGCTCTCCTCAAAGGGCCCAGTCCCTAAATACTATCACATTGTAGCTATGGACTTCAAGGTAGAGTTTTAGTGGGTTACAGTTCAATCTATAACACCAAGATAGTTGGGGAAAGAAAATGGAAATGCAGCTTATAGTCAGAATACAGTCATTCTAAGTGTGGGTGATTATTCTGTAGCTGAATGCTTCAAACCAGAATATCAGAAAGTATAAAAGACCCTAGAGTAATCATAGAAGAGGTTCATCTTTATCAACCAAGCCACTTCTGTTCTTCCTATCCTTCCATCTCCAAGCTGACCTTCAGCAACAACAACTTCACTGACTGAGAAATGGAGTAAGTACTAGTAGCAGGAATCTGAAACCAATTAATTATTAAAGTAGCTTACAAGTGAAAATCATGCTGGCTTCCCAATTTAATCAAAGCATTGACTTCCAGACTAATAACAGATTTTCCTCCACTTACATTAAGAGCAATGATCTGCTTCTGGAAAGAAGATTGGAGCTTCCTGTTTGGAAAGTCAGAGAGAGGGTATGTACCCTGCTAAGAAAGAAGTTTCCTTCCATGGAATGCAGAGCTTCTGGTTTGAGTAAAATGCCTCCAGATCAGATCTTGACAACATATTTATTATTGAGAGATAAATGTAGATAAGAGTACATCCTGCTTAATGACATAAATTGAACCACATCAAGGCCTGTGTAGCTTCTAATAGACTCAGTCTCATAACACAAACAGGAACACATACACATATACACACAGGGTCAGTGAATTCATTTCAGATATTCACTCTAGGTACACTTAATTTTTTTCACTGGTAATTCATCAGAAACATATAAATTCATTCTACATATTAAAACTTTAAAATGTTGAAAAAAGTAAGGATTTGCTTGAAAACAACATTGATATTATCATATATAAATAACTTGTATTATCAAAAAGAGAAAGTATGGTCAGATATTCTTATAAGTTTATATCTGACACCAGTGAGATCACTGACATAGTTGAAGATTTGTAAGTAGGAGAATCCATTTTAGAAAGAGAAAAGGAATTCAGTGTTAAAGGGCAAACAATGCATACATATAAATGCACGTCCTCAAAACCTTACTAAAATTACCAGAGAAACGGTTTTTAAAATCTTTTTTGTAATGAACAATCCCATAAATGCAAATAAAATTAGAGGGGATTACAGGGACAAATTTAGGAAGTAGAAAAGTGAATGGATAAAAATTAAAGAGTCAAAAAAACCAGCTGGGTGCCACTGGCTTATGCATGTAGTCCTAGCTACTCATGAGACTAAGGTCTGAGGAGTGCTGTTCAAAGAGAACCCACAAAGGAAACCCCATCAGACTCTTATCTTTAATTTACTACCAAAAAGCTGGGAGTAGAACTGTGGCTCAAGTAATAAGAGTACTAATAAGCACAAAAGCTCAGAGATAACATCCAGGCACTCAGTTCAAGCCCCAAGACTGAGAAACAAACTAATTTACATTACAGAATCTTCATGAAGCTAGTGGAAATAGCAGGGAGAGATTGCTCTGATATTGGACTAGAACTGGGGCAATTAATATAGCAACTAGAAGGAAGTTGGATAAAGTTTGAGAAGAAGTTGAGTAAGTCCCTTCTAACTCTCCAAATCATCCAGCATCTGCCTCTTCTTTGCCTTGACTGACACTGACTACCTTTTCTTCTATATGATTTCCAAAGGATACAACTAGAGCCTTTCCATTCCATGCTGAATATTAGAAGAGCACCCAGAGGATCTCTACATCAAAAGGAAAGATACAATATTAATTTGGATAGTTTACCAACTCACCTGGTCATCAGCTCACTTGATCACCAACAGTCAATCCCAAATCCAAAAAGACTCCTACTCTTCTTACAACCAGAAACTATCTAATATATGATTTTAAAAAAAGCCTCAAGCATAGAAGATAGATAACAGAATAAATAACAAAAGAAATGCAATATTCATGAGGGGTAAAGAAAGAACAAAAATTATATCCTTGAAACAAAAAGGCAAAACATAGTATCCATGAGAATAGTATTATTTTAAATAATATTTAGAGTACAAGTATCTACATGTATACACAAAACCATAAAGCAATCCGTAAATTTAGTATGATAGCAAAATAAAATTAATTCAGGCACAGTGTCTCATCCAGTATTCTTGTGCTACTCAAGAGGCTCAGATTGGGAGGATAATAATTCAGGCCAGCCTGAGCAAAATGTTTACACGATCTCCACCAATAGCTGGGTATAGTGGTATGCGCCCATCTGAGATAAGTAGGATCACAGGCTCATAGGTGGGTCAACACAAGCCAAATAGTTTGTGAGATTCACTACCTTTCAGTGGAAGAAACTGAGGCACAGAAATAGGACAAAATGGATTCCAAAGTTACACTCCCAACTAAGGAGGTTAAATCCAAATAAAAGGAATTCAAGAAATAGAAAATATAGAAAAATGGTTGGCAGAAGGAAATCACAAAAAACAAGAAAATTTCAAAGAATTGAAGGATATGTAATTATTTTGTTGTTGTTGGCCAGTCTGGGACTCAAGGCTTGAACTCTGTCCCTGAGCTTCTTTTGTTCAAGGCTAGTATTCTACCCCTTGAGCCACAGCATCACTTCCAGCTTTTTCTGTTTATGTTGTACTGAGGAATCAAACCCAGGGTCTCATGCATACTAGGCAAGCACTCTACTACTAAGCCACGTTCCCAGCCCAGATATGTAATTTTATAGTGACATTAAGACAGATGAAAGTAGATCTATAGCATGGTGAAGCATTCTAAAATTTCAGAAAGCTGACAACAAATACAAGACCAGATAAATTTTGAAGGTTTTTTTTGGGGGGGAGGGGAAGAAGATTATTACAAAGGAACAAAAGATTAAGAATCTAGGGCTGAGATCAAAGGCCAAAGGAGTGGCTCAAGTGGTAGAGTACTTGCCTTACAAACTGGAGGCCTTGGGTTCAATCCTCTAGTACAGAAAGAAAGAGAATTAGGAATCAGAACAGAACAGGACAACAAACACTGGAGAGAAAAAAAAAACCACAATGGAGCAATGCTTTCAAAGTTCCAGAAGATAATTATGTCTAAGTTGGAATTCCTGGATAAATTATTGTCAGGAGGATAGCATACAGGCATTTTTCAGCTACTCAAAGTCTCAAAAAAGTACATTCCTTAGTTTCTCTTTCACAAGAAATTAGTATCCTTCACAAAAAAATATAGGTGGGGGTGGAGGGAGGTCAAGAGAAAAAAAGACATGGGATAGAGAAAACAGTGGAGGCAAGTGGTGAAGGAAGAACTATGCACTAGGTGTGTAAGGTAAGTTTAGGGATAGTCTCAGACAGAACCAGTATGAAGGCTGAAGGCTCACAACATCACCATACTCTTTGCTACTCTACAGGGTTTTTATTTCCTATCAAAATGCTGAGAGGATATGCCACCAAACCAAGGGACTAAAGCAAGAAGGATGAAGATAAAAGATCCCAGAAAAAGTGTGACTCCATCCCAGAAAAAATAGGAATAAAATTTAGAGGAGACACAAAGAATGATAATACCCAAGATGAGAACTAGGCATATAGACAGAAAATGTATAGAGGTTAAAACAAAAACATCTTGAAAGTCATATAAGCAAAAAGAAATCAAAAGAAACCAAACAGGTACTATGAAAGTTACCAAAATAAAAAATAAGGTAAAATTAACATAAGGAAAACAGAAAGTAAAAGAATAAGCTAAAATATAAGGCTCAGCTGTGACTGTTTTCTGGGTCATTATTAATACTAATCATTAACACAATTACCCCTGAAAACAGCTCATATTGTGGTTAGCTTGATAAAGTTAAATTACTGATTTTACCCTAATCTTCAATTCATAAATCTTATACAAATAACAGGTATGCATCATGATCAGTGACTAATCATATCACATTCTTCATTGTTGATAAGAGTCACTGCACATCTGTTGCCTGGCTCACATGGAGAAAGCAAAGTGTGCACTTGTGTTGCCTCCTTGTCTCTCAGTGATAAGTCCACATGACATGTTTACAAAAATCACAAAAATGCAGGGTGGGGGAGTATAGTTGTGGAGGTGGGAGGGAAGGGATGGTAGGGGAAAAACAAAGGAGGAGGTAACAATGCTTGATAGGAAATGTACTCATTACTCTTGCTCATGTAACTGTAACCCCTCTGTATAGTATTTTTATCATAAAAAGTATTAAAATCAGAAAACTGAAAATGGAAATTGGCCAATAAAGATGAAAGTATGCTGAATAAAAACTATTAATTTTAAAAGTAAAATACAAATAGAATGTAAATGGATAGTGAAGGTAGACTTGCACACATAGAAGAAAGAATGGTTTGTGACGAAGATAAAGATGCTCCAGAGAAAAAAATACAGACAAAAATTTCTCAGTAAAGGCAGACAGAGATTATGACAGTTCACTAAGGCATAAGAAAATTCCTGTTCTACAGTATAAATTATACACTAAAGGTAATTAATGTTCTAAAAAATAATCAACTCAGCATTTTAATTTTTAATGTTTCTGTTGTCTTAAATTACCCTGTACTGTGGGAGAAGGGATGGGTTAGGAGGGATGTGTGACAATATTGTCAGACACCTTGTATTCATATACTGTTTTGTAGAATGGGAACTTCTTTGTACAGCTACTTAAAGATAATAATGAAAATTTTTAATTACTCTGAACTAAATAATATCAATGTATTAAATAATTAATTAATATTCTATATAAGTAGAACCAAGATAAATGTGTTTTAATGCTTTGACAAAACATTTTTAAAGGTTATGGAACAATTATCTTTCTCCATTGATTTCTAAGACTACTTTACACAGCTTCAGCTGACCACAGTCAAATTGAAGACATTTCTATTTGACCTTGTAAACTACATGCACTTATGCATATATGCATTTACAAATTATATGCAAAATTAAAAGTACCCAGCAAAAGATCCTTATATATCACCCTGCACCAGAATCAACTCCAAATGGATCAAAGACCTTGAAGTCAAAGCAGACACTCTGAAAACATTACAGGATGGA
>NW_012267224.1:25785978-25807729 GCF_000151885.1 Dipodomys ordii
TGCAATGCTTGGTAAGAAATGTATGCATTATCCTGCCCATGCAATTGTAACCCCTCTGTACAGTATGTTCACAAATAAAATAAAATAAAATTAAAAAAAAAGTACCCAGCAAAGTATAGGAATTTAATAGATATTTAAAACCAGAAAGTATCAAGTGAAGAGGGGATAATTCAGAAGTACTCCATCTTTTAAATTACTGTATTGATAAAAGTAATAATCCTTAATATCCAGAAAAAGCCAAATCTGAAACAATCATGAATCAATAAAACCATTGCTGAGTAGTCAACAGTAGAAAGGGCAAAGTATTTATTTATGGAAAGAACTGGTTTTTATATATTTCTTACAAAATGAAAAACATGACAACAGAAAACTAGTTTATCAGTAAAGTAACTGGATAATACCAATACATCAACAATGGTTCTAAAGATATGTATCAAATAATCGAATAAATATCATGTGGTTTTGTAAGTTATTTCTATTAATATTCAGAACAATTTTATGACATTGCTCTAACAAAGTCAGCCCTTGATATCCAGTTTCCAAATCTTAGGATTCAACCAACAATGAATGAAAATTATTTACAAAACCAACTTCCAGGGCTGGGAAGGTGGCTCAGTGGTAGAGCACTTGCTTTGCATACATGAGGCCTTGGGTTTGATTCCTCAGCACTACATAAGCAAAAAGAAAAAAGCCGGAATTGGCACTGTGACTCAAGTGGTAGAGTGTTAGCCTTGAGCTGAAGAGCTGAGGGACAGCGCCCAGGCCCAGAGTTCATGCCCCACAACCGGACCCAAAAAAAAGAAAAAGAAAACAAGACCTGGCACTACATCAAAAGAATGATGAGTAATGAATAATACTTTATACATTTTAACAATTTAAACTGTTAATATATTTATCTTGTTTATCATCCTCTGTTTTTTTTCAATTAGTCAATCATCTAGCTCTGATCACTCTAAGACTTCAATCATAGTTTAATCTTCAAAAAATGGGTTAACTCATTCTCAATAAATCCTTTCGCTATTTTTGTAATGCTTGGAGTGAAAGAATCTCTTATGATAGACATTTGTACTGGGTAGAATCTACTTGACTTTGGTACTTAAGATTCTGGGAGAAAAAAATGTGTGAAAAGCTGACATGTTGATTCAAAGAGGTTACATATGTGTAGATTTAAAGAGCTGAAGAGGCTGTATGGAAATTAATAAGAAAGTGTTGGGAAGATTTGTTTAGGCCAATAGTTCTCAAACCCTGCTTGGGGAACTCATGGGGACTTCTCCAGGGAGTTCATGAGGTCAAAATTATTTTCATACTAATACTAATACTTTATTTGCTTTCTCACTCCCGTTCTCTCAGGAGCATATAGTGAAATTTCCCAGAAGCTGTGATGTGTGACAGGACAACAGATTGAATGCAGAAGTGAATTGGAGAATCCAGCTGTCTTCTATTAAGCCAGACATTAAAGAGATTTGCAAAATGTAAAATAATGTTATTCTTCTCAACTATGTCTGATTCGAAAATGCAATTATTTTAATGAAAAATGTATGTTAGCATACACATTATTATTTTAATGAAAATCATTTATTCTTACAATACTTAAACCAATAAGTAATTTTTTTAATTTCTGTTTTAATTTCTCAATGGCTAATATCAGTAGATATGATCCATAAACAAATGCTCTTTGGCCTCTGTGATAATATGCAAGTATATAAAGGGGTCCTTTTTCCAAAATGATTGAGACCCACTAGAGTAGAGTATTCAGGGAGGGGCCAGCAAAGACATTTGAATGTTGGGATTCACAAAGCTATTTCTACACAAGATTTTACTTCTTTACTTTTGTTTTTCTTTCTCCTCTTTAGTTGCCTTATAATGTTGATTGCATTATGCCCTCTGCAGCTACATTTCCTCCAGCAGAATTTGAAAGTGCTCAGGCATGACACCATTGTTCCTTCTGCTGGAAAAAAAAGTTTTAGTACTTAATATTCATTTTTGGGAAACTGTCCTCCTGTCCTCAAAATCAAATGATTGTTTCCTTCCCCATAGCTTGCAAAGTCAAGCACATATGACAGCCCATAAAGGACCAGGTTTTACAAGACTCAAACACATATAGATATGGGAAGTATGGTTAGATTAGTATAATCTCTAGTACACGGAGGCTAAGAAAAGCATAATGAAAGTAATTGCCTAGTCAGTATTTTGCACATTTCACTCCCCAAACCAACAACACAGTTCAGGACAGACTGAAGACACTGCCCAAATTAGAATCAAACAAAAAAATGATTTGCACAATAAAGTCCTAAGGAGATAGTAAGTTTGTCTGTGTGTGTGTTAAGGTGGAGATGACTAGAATTATGGACAGATTGTCAATATTCATTAAGTTATAGAGATTCATATTGCTAGTCATATTTTTTTCCAGTCCAGGGGCTTGAACTCAGGGCCTGAGCCCTGTCCCTGAACCTCTCTGTGCTAAAGGCTAGCACTCTACCACTTGAATCACAACTCCACTTCCAGCTTTTTCTGAGTAGTTTATTGGAGATAAGAGTCTCGTAGACTTAAGCTGCCTGGGCTGGTTTTGAACCATGATTCTCAGTTCTCAGCCTCTTTTTTTTTAGGGGGAGGGGTCCAGTAGTGGGGCTTGAACTCTGGGCCTAGGTGCTGTCCCTCAGCTCTTCAGCTCAAGGCTAGCACTCTACCACTTGAGCCACAGCGCCACTTACGGCTTTTTTTTTTCTTTTTGCTTATGTGGTGCTGGGGAATCGAACCTAGGGCCTCATGCATGCAAGGCAAGTGCTCTAACACTGAGCCACCTTCCCAGCCCTAGTTCTCAGCCTCTTGAGTAGGCTAGGACTACAGGCATGAGCACCAACACTCAGCTTACTACTCATATTTCAAATGGAGTTTTAGTAGTTATTTTCATTCAACTATTACTTGAGGTCATTATTATTTCTCTTTAAAAAATGAAACCAAGTGAACCATTCAAATTCTGTCTCACAAGTGAACTCATTCACAATGATTACATTACTAATTTTTCTCACTAGGAGAGATATCTCTTTTGTCTTGTTAGAAAATGCAATTAGCTTGGCGCCAGTAGCTCACACCTATAATCCTAGCTACTCAGGAGGCTGAGATCTGAGGATCAAGGTTTAAGCCAGCTCAGGCAGAAAAGTCCATGAGACTCTTATCTCCAATAAACCACCAGAAAACTGGAAGTGGCACTGTGACTCAAGTGGTAGAGTGCTAGTCTTGAGCCCAGGCCCAGAGTTCAAGCCACATGACCGACCAAAAGAAAAAAAACAAATAAATAAAAAATGTAATTACTTGAAAAAAATCTCTATATAAGAGAAAAACAGTTAACTATGTGCAGTTAGACAGGTGGCCAAGAAAAATATTCAGTGTATATTATTCAGTAATAATTGTAGTATGTGTAAACGCATATGGAACACATAAAATGTTCTAGCAATGTTTATACTAAAATTTAGTAGGCTTTTGTAAAATGTGCTCATTTTTTTTAACAAAGTTTATGTCTAAAGATAACCCGTTATACATAAAACTTTACAGAGGATTTTCTCAAGCATAAACACAGAGGTGAGTAAAGCTAGAATTCAAATCACTATTCTACTTCATTGTTACAGGTGAATTGAAATAAAATTCCTCTGGAGATGTGCAGTGCCACAACCAAACCCTCTTTTGTTGAAATAAAGGAAGAAGAGAAACGCCTCCGATTCCACTCATTTCTCTTTAGGAATGTAGCATTTGCTAAAGAGGGGTCCAATATTAAAACCAGACTGAGTGTGACCTCCAAAATCTACCTGTTTTCAGTTAGACAATTAAAAAAGAAGTTCTTTAGTTAAACAAGAAAAAAAACATGAAGAGTTTCATGCACAAAAACCTTTTGCTTATTCAGGCTAAAAGAAACAAGGATTCAGATGTGCCGAGTGGATGAAAGTGTTCCAGTGAATCAAAGAGCTCTTCAAATTTCCTTATTGATCAAACTAATAACCATATAACTATTAATACTTGGTAATTCTTGAAGACAATATAAATGACAGTAATAATAATGACTATTACCATCACTGCCACTACTGCTACCAGAGGTTACAAGGCCTCAAACTCTGACCACCCATTCTCCTAACCTCACCGCTGTGCTCCGGCCCTTCACTCCAACACTTACAACCCGGCAGGGACCTCCAACTTCCCAGAGGGATTTTGCTCTTCCTCCTGTCTCCATGTAGAACACTTTCTCCTCAGATAGCCTCAGTGCTTACTTTCCCTCTTCAGTCTGGTTTTCAATCAGATGTCACTTTTTCAAAACATCCTACCCTGATCACAGTCTAAGTTAGGGTTTGCATATCAGTTATCTCCCAACAAGACTCATGTATTAAAGAGCATGCCTGCAGCTGACGGTGTTTTTCAGGGAGGTTCTGGAAACTTTAAGAGAAAGTCCTTCACTGGAAATCTTTCCTTCAGGGCTGTAGTTTGTCCCATGGTCCTGTCTTTCTGCTCTTCTTGTCTGACATGAGGTGAAAAACTTCCCCTTCCACATGCTCCTGCCATCATGATATGCTGCCCAAATGCGTCAGGCCAAGTGACTCTAGACTGAGCCATCTGAAATTGCAAGCCAAATAAATCATTCCTCCCTTTAAAGTACTACACCTTTCTGACATATGGCTACAATGAAAGGTCTGACCATTCCACTCTATGTAACGTTTTCCCAACCCTTGCTACTTATTATTTATTATCTCTATGACCCAGTTTTATTTTTCAACATAGTCCTCATCAATAGCAATACTAGAGTGATTCAAGAGTCTTAACAGTTTATCCGAAATTCAAAGAATAGGAATATGAGAAGAGGAATGTAAGTCAGAGGTATGTAAGTCAACATAGAATAGAGACGCCTATACCCATCCTCATTATAGCACTATTGACAACAGCCAAGATATAAAACCAACATGCGTGCTCATCAACAAATGAAGAAAATGCAGTAGTTACACAATGGGGTATTATTCCACCATAAAGAAGAGTGAAATTCACTTTTAATGTTGCTGATTCTTTTTTCTCTCTTTGGCTAGCACCCTACCACTTGAGCCACAGCTCCACTTGTAGCTTTTGCTCCTTATGTGGTACTGAAGAATTGAACCCAGGGCCTCATGCATGCAAGGCAAGCACTCTACCACTGAGCTACCCTCCCAGCCCCTCTTTTTTCTCTTTTTTCTCACCTTGTCTCTTGTCATACAATTTTTATCAACCTCTTTGTTATTTGTTTTTGATGATGTAATAAAACAAAGTGGAAACAAAGAAGAGTGAAATTATGTCATCTGAAGGAAAATAGGTAGAACTGAAGATAATGTTTAGCAAAATAATCCAGACTAAGATAGCCTATTTTCTTATATATTGAATTTCAGTGGCTTAACCTGTAATCCTACTATTCAAAAGGTGGGAAGATCACAGGTTGATGCCAATCTGAGCAGAAAAGTCTGCAAAACTTTATTCAACCCCAAACTGCCAGACTGGACTACACTTGAAGTGGTAGACCATTTGCCTAGCATGAGGAATTAAGTTCAATCCCATTACCACAGAATAAATAACAATAATAAGGGTCTACTTGTGGAGAGAACTAGCAGGAGTGAGAGGATGACAAGAGCAGATAGGGAAACAAATCTGATTCAAGAGCATTGTATGCACATATGAAAAGGACATCCTGAGGCCTATTTTTAAAGTCTGTAAGAAAGCTTTTTTAAGTTATAGGTAGGGGATAGAAGTGATAAAGTGGATGCTTATGATCAAAGTATATAAATGAATAGAAATTCACAATAAAATCCCTTTATGCAATTAATATGTGGTAATAAAAATAAAATGTAATATGAAATTAAATTTTAATATATGCTAAAAAATAATTTTAGCTGGGCATAGTAACTAATTCCTGTAACTCCTGCTACTCATTAGAAATTAGGCATTAGAAATCAAGAAGATCACAGTTCAAAGCCAAACTGGGCAATAGTTTAGCAAGACGCCCACCTCAACCAGTAAGTTGGGTGGCATCAGTCCATCATCGCAGCTACACAAGAGATGGCTGATGGGAAGCTCACAGACTGAGGATGAGCTCAGATAATGACTCTACCCAATAAATAACAAAACAAAAGGAGACTATAGCTGTGCCTAGCAAGCACAAGGCCCTGAGTTCAAACCCTCGTACTGTCAAAAAAATGTGTGTGTGTGTGTGTGTGTGTGTGTGTGTGTGTGTATGAGTGCGCGCACATGTGCGTGCGCCAGTTCTAGGGCTTGAACTCAGGGCCTGGGCTCTGTCCCTGAGCTTTTTTACTTAGGATTAACCCTTACTTAGGGCTCAACCCTCACTTGAACCACAGCTTCACTTCTGCTTTTTTTGGTAGTCTATTGGAAATAAGAATCTCATAGAATTTTCTATCCAGGCTGGCTTTGAACCTCAATCTTCAGATATCAGCTTCCGGAATAGCTAGTATTACAGATGTGAGCCAGTAGCATCCAGCTCAAAAATAATACTGTTAAAAAGAGAAATTCAAAGATTTCTTATATAAAAAAGTGATCAAGTCTATTATTCAAAGGCTATACAGATTCACACAGTTTTACAGAATTTTAGCAACAAAGTAGTTAAATACAAAAATAACAGTAACTCACTATATTTAATAATTGAGAACTCATGTAAAAGTTATCACATATCTAAACAAAAACTCTAAAAATTCTGCTTCTGACTAACTCTGCTACTGAAGGTCTAGGGGAAGAGGAATTCCTCTAAGAAAATAAATATACTTTACTGAAATGAAAAAAATTGAAGCCCTAATACAAATTTCATGCAAGGCTTTTTAAGCATATTTTCTCTGTCTCTGTGTGGTATGTGTGTGTGTGTGTGTGTGTGTGTGTGTGTGTGTGTGTGTGTGTGTATCTGTCTGTCTGTCTGTCTGTCTGTCCCTGGGTCTCTGTCTCTCTCTGTCTCTCTCTTTTTTGCCAATCCTCGGGCTTGCACTCAGGGCCTGGGCACTGTCCCTGAGCTCCTTTAGCTCAAGGCTAGAGCTCTACCAACTTTAGCCATAGCACCACTCCCCAGGCTTTTCTGGGTTTTTTTGCGGGGGAGGGGGTCCGGTTGTGGGGCCTGAACTCTGGGCCTGGGCGCTGTCCCTCAGCTCTTCAGCTCAAGGCTAGCACTCTACCATTTGAGCCACAGCGCCACTTCCGTCTTTTCTTTTCTGTTTATGTGGTGCTGAGGAATCGAACGCAGGGCCTCATGCATGCAAGGCAAGCGCTCTACTACTGAGCCACCTTCCCAGCCCTTTTCTGTTTATGTGGTACTGAGGAATTGAACCCAGGGCTTCAAGCATGATAGTACCACTAAGCTACATTCCCAGCCCAACTATCATTATTAAAATACTGGCAAATAATGTGGTAATAAGCAGCAAAGTGGCAGGAAAAAAATAGCAGTCAAAACTATATTCTAAGTATCTACAACCTTCAAGCACAAATTCAGTAATTGTATTATTGCTAATGCTCAGAACCACCAAAAAGCTACCTTAATTACACAAATGAAGGAAACCAGCTTGGGGAGGCCAAACAACAATTCTCCTATATACTTGAGAGTGAGACTATCTCATTTGACTGATGATGAAGCTAAGGAACAAAAGATTTTCAATTATATTTTTACTATCTTTAAGTAGCTATACAAAGGAGTTAACATTCAACAAATGAGCAAAGGACTTAACTAGTGACTTAAAGATCAGACCCTTAGACTTCCAATCACAACAGATCTTGACTGTTGAGGCTAAATTATAAATTACTCTGTGAGTCTTTAATGTTTTCTAAGGTCTTGTCTTGATCTTGTCTTGTGATAAAAAGTTGCAAAATTAAATTTAAGATCTCATTCAATGCAAATCTTATTATTAAAAAGGCCCTGCTAATAATTTATTCTTGAGATAATGACCATAATTTGGGATGATAATGTGTCCCCATTTCTAACTCCCTCTCCAACAATGATTTGGGATATGCATGCCCTCTAATAGATACTTTCAAAACTTCTCGTTAGATTTTTATTAGTAATTACTGATTGCTTGATATTTTTTTTACTTGCTCCACGTGTAAAATGCAAATCAAGGCTATTATACTACGAGAGGACAACAAGGTGAAGATTAAAATGGCATTTCCAGAAGAGAGATTGGAAGAAAGTAAAAAGAGATTTGTTGTACTGGAAGACAGTGTGTGATGAAATAAGGAAAAGGAAAGTAGCAACTCTCTTGATCACCATGGAGCACTGTGGCGTGGAGAGGTGGGGTGGGGGCTCTGTGTGTTACCAGAGAGGCCAGCAGAGGAACCACAAAGAAAAACAGGTTCAGCCACACATGGGACTGATTCTGCTAACTGTGTCCCTGTGTTCTTGGTGTACCTGACATGACTTGGAAAGAGTCAGATTTCAATATCTATGGGTTTCCTGACCATACTGTTTTCCCATTAGGTTCATTACTAAAACAGCCTTTCACAACACTGGTTACTACTTTGAAACTGTCTCCATACTACAATTTCATCTGGATTATGTCTTTCCCTTTAGCCTTCTCTCCTTTGTTTCTTTGACACACACAAAAAAATGGCACAAATTGTAATCGTGTTCTAGCAGTGAGGGAACCAACAGTGACTCAAGTAGTTAAGAAAAGAATAAAAGTCACTGCATTGAAACTTTGAATCCTGATTGTGTCATCAAAATGATATTTAGTCAACCAAGAGAAAACCACTGTGTATGTATGAGTTCCAGCATTCTTCTCTATGCTTTGATGGAAGAAATTATTTTTACATGACTGCAAACAGACCACTAAAAGCAGTTGCCAAAAGCTTAATTGTCATTTTTATAAAGAAGACAGTGTATCCATGAAAAAAAATAAAAGTGATAAACATTTGCTAATAATACTCTGAACTTAGTTTTTTTATTTAAAATTTTTTATTTAGATTAATAGCATATTGTGATAACTAATGACAGTTCTGAAGGAAGGACTAAGAAAAAGACATGGAACTTCAACACCAATTAAATTCATTAAAAATAGAAGAATTATTCCAAATAATTTTTTCCCTATAATATTGATTCCAAATGATTTGCTGAGAACCAGCCAGTACAAATTCTGGTTACCATATTTAATTATGATTTCTGAGATATGTCAAACATCAAAGAGCTATCATCACAAGTAATGTGCTAGGAGAATAGAACTGGTGCCAAGAAGTTTAAAGACCTAATTTGTACTGTGTCCTATCTAGTTACTGTTAGCTTTGAAAAGTAATATGACTTCAGCTCTATGCATTTAATTTGGGACCCAGATATTTGCAGACAAAGGGCAGTAGCAGATTTTATAGAAATGTACTTCTGTAGTCTCTCAAAGGAAGTTTTGTTTTTCTCCTCCACAAGAACATGGACTGGTCACCAGATGTGTAGCCCATATGGCACATGAACACAAGGGTGCTGAGACAATAAGAATGTGGCTAATATGCTCACCAGGCAGGAGCAGTCACCCTGACATGACAGACAAATGTTTGTTTCTATTGACTTTCGTGGGGGGAAGGGGATGGAAGGAGGGGAAATCACTTCATTTTTAAACCTGGAAATATGGAGCAGCCACTCGAACTTTTTTTTAGCTTGAACAGAAATTTATTCAAATAGTTTATAACTTGGTCTGTACCTGTCCTTTTCACATAAACTATGTTGAAGATAAAAGAAAGAAAACTGAATCAAGAACAGACAAAGTATCTTTGGTGAAGAGTTCAAATCTGTCTACTTAAACTCCCAAGGATCTGTACAGTAGATCAGTCACTAAAACCTGCATACTCAATTTCTAGGTTATATTTTGATTTTTTTCCCTTTCTTTCCTTTCTCTAACAAGATGTGGCTTACATTCACATTCAACTACACTGAGAAAACCAAAGCATGCCAGGTATCATCAGAACTCCATGCTCTTGCCCATCTTCCCACTACGTGTAGGTCATCTCACCCTTCCTCACACACAATTTTCCTTATTTAGGCAAAATTATATATTTTAATACCTTTTAAAATGAGTTACTGCAAGTATGTATTTGTTTATTTGTATTGGCATCAAACTAAGGGATTTGTATCTGCTAGACAAGTGCTGTACCACTAAGCTACATCAGAGCCTTAAACCTACCAATAAAGCACTTCTATTATTTGTGTGTGTGTGTTGGTCCTGGGGTTTGAACTCAAGGCTTGGGCACTATCCTTGAGGTTTTTGCTCAAAGCTAGCACTCTACCACTTGAGTCACAGCTGCATTTCTGGCCTTTTCTTGGTTATTTAGAGATAAGAGTCTCACAAACCTTCCTGCCTAGGCTGGCTTCAAATCACAATCCTCAGATCTCAGCCTCCTGAGTAACTAGGATTACAGGTGTAAGCCACCAGCACTTGGCTTGCATTTCTATTCTAATGTAAAAGAAATAAAGGCAATACTAGTGATAGCTGACATTTATGCATAGCTCTGTTCTAGAGACTTAATACACTAAGAGCTCTTAAAAATGTACAAAAACAGCCAGGTGTCAGTGCCTCAGATCTGTAATCCTAGCTACTCAGGAGGCTGAGATCTGAGGAATGCGGTTCAAAGCCAACCCAGGCAGGAAAGTCCATGAGACTCTTCTCTCTAACAAACCACCAGAAAACGGGAAGTGGCAGTGTAGCTCAAGTGGTAGAGCACTAACCTTGAGCTGAAGAGCTGAGGGACAGTGCCTAGGCCCAGAGTTCAAGCCCCACGAGTGAACAACAACAACAACAACAACAAAAGTACAAAAACAATACACATGCATTATACAAATCACACCTTTGTAATCCAGGCACTGGAGAAAGAAAAAAGAAGCATCATTCCATTCAAGTGAGATAAGAAAGAGAAGATCGTAAATTTTCTCTTGCATTTAGGAAGTCTAATTCTTTCCTCTTAATTCTGGTCAATAATAGTTCTGGGACCTTGTAAAAATTCTTGTAGCCTCCACCAGCTCCCTCAGAAAAATTTCTCTGGGCTTCCTGGCTTCCAATTAAGAAGTCTAACTGCCCTGCCATATGAGAGAGACCATAAGCAGACCCTATGGCCAAGCCCAGTTATATGGCCCAAGACATCTTCTTTTCTCACTCTACCAATGAATATCATCAAGTAACCTCAACAGATATGGAACCAAATTCTTGCCTTATAACATCAGGAGCAATAATAATATTTTGCGTATATATTACCATGAAGCAATAGATAAAATGAAGGACCTACTACTCACATAAATCATTTTGATGTATTTTCCAATATTATTACCCTAATTCTCCTTTTCTCCCTCCTCTCCTGCGTCTTGTCTTCCCTTTTCTTCTCTTCCTCCCCTTCCTGCTCTTCTCCTTCTCCTCCTTCTTACCACTGTAGTAGACTGCATCCAGTATATTTCAGACATTTTTGAAAACTTAATTGTATTGTCAAGACATATTTTTATTACTAGAACAAGTGAACACTTTTTATATGCTTAAAAGCCAGTATTATATCCTCACATAGAATATGATTTCTCCACGCCCCTCTCCACCCCTTTATGAGTCTTATAAGTACCACATGCTAATCAATTGTGCCACTGGCGCTTACTCTTACTGTGTTGCTCAGGCTGGTTTCAAACTTTTGGGCTCAAACAATCCTCTCCTGTCAGCTTACACTTTTTGACAGCTTTTCTCATGTAATGATTATACTTCATTATTCATATTCATGATATACATATATATCCTTGTGCTTATGGCAAATATCTTTTCCATTGTGTTTGCTTTTTGTTTTCACACTAAACAAATCACTAAAAAAAAAAAGGAAAATAAAGACTACATCTTCCATACGTGGACTCATTAATAAAAAGAATATGCTATGTTATTTTTATAAAACCACAATAAAGATTTAAAGAAAAAAAATCAATTGAGTGGGTAAGAGGAGAAATAATTTTATGTGTCAGTGTGATATCCTATAAATTTTAACAGATTTTTCTCCTGTAATAGACATTTTTAGCAATTTTGTTTTGCTCATTTAAGAATTCAAACTCAGGGCTTTTTTTAAATTATTGTGTTGCTACATATGTGTTATGGAAGATTCCTACTAAAAATAGGCTGGTAGCTCATGCCTATAATTCTAACTACTCAGGAGGCTGAAATCTGAGAATTGTGGTTTGAAGCCAGCCAAGAAAAGAAACTCCAAGAGACTCTTATCTCCAAAAAACTACTCAAGAAAGCTGGAAGTGGCAGTGTGGCTCAAGTGGTACAGCACTCACCTTGAGCGAAAAGAATCTGGGCCCAGTCCTAGAGTTCAAGCTCCAGGACCAGCAAAATAAATAAATAAATAACAAATAAATAAAAAACAAAACAGATGGTGTAACCAATATGTAATTGACCAGCTGTGGATTTATTTTCCTACACAGATGTAAAATGACCTAAGGTACTCAAGAAGCATTTCCATAATGTTTGTAAAATGACACTACAACACTAGTCTGCAAGTTATCAGCTAGTACTGCTGCACTGGATAGCATTTAGCAAAAAAAATTGCACAGAGTACCATGTGAGGTCCTCCTAACGCACATATCTCTGTAGGAGATCTGTTATCATTCAACTGTCATCATGTCAAGTGCCAATACGCTCTGGAGAGCAAATGACAGGTAGACTGAACAGTGTCTACTCAGCACTTTTCCACTGCTGTTGTCAGACCTTTGACCAGGAAGAAAGAATAAGAGTCACAGAGTGCTAAGGCATAGCCAGGCAGGTGCTCAGAACCACACTCAGGAACCCCAGTGTTCCCAGCTTAAACTATTTCCTGAAACATTTCTCTATTCTGAAGATTAGCAACACTTGGCCAAAGCAAAACAAAGTAAAGAATTCAGCCTATGTAGCCTCTTGGAGAGTAGGAAAATCTGGAAAACAAAGGAGAAATACACTCAAGGATCTAACCACATTGTTTGTCTCCCATTACATGGCCCTGATGTTAAGCAATGTCAAGTACCATATGAATCCTGTCAGTATTCTAGATATTCAGCCATCAGAGTCATTAATTCTCCTTCAGAAAACCATGCCTTTCAATTATACCTAAGGTCTATAAATGGATATAAAAAAGATTTGTTTTCTCCAGGGGTAACTATGTCCAAAAAAATCAATGTGCAAATTATTAAAAATTAATTATTAAAAAGTTAAATTATTATTAAAATTATTATTGTTGTTGTTATTTTCTTTCCTTTCATTCTTAGAAATCCAGATGTTTAGAGTCATAGCTTAGTGGTAGAATGTCTGCCTAGCATGCGGAAGTCTATATAGGTACAAAAAGCCAAAGGAGTAGCTCAGAATGGAAGATTCCATGAAGAGAACATAAACCATTTGTATTCCTTTTGGTCAAGCAAACTAGAATGGCTGTACTTTCCTTGTTTTTCACCAAATGAAGCCCTACCACATGCACCTTCAGCGGCTGGCATTAAGTTTGTACTTGAAACATTTTTGGTGGACTCACAAAATGCTAAGAACCAAAATTGTTAGCCTTGAATTCACTTTACCTAATTACTAACTCTGGTTTCCAGCTGGAATAACATATGATATCATTGATTGGAAGGCAAGCCCAGCTTAAAAGCAAGAACTTACAACATCTATATATTGGACTCTCCCTTTCTAATCAGGTGCTTAGCACAAAGTCATCTAATTCCTAATCTGGCAATGTGCCCACTCTAGCCAAAGGAACAGAAGTTCATGGGTATGTTTTCTGTTCTCTCTCTTTTTCTCTTTCTCTACTGCTATTTCTCTTTCTTTATCCCCCCCCCCATGCATCATTTAAAAACAATACTTTCATGTACTGGGAGAGGAGAACAACATAAAAGTAAAATATTCTGCAAGTAAAAATGAAAGAAAGATGATACAAAGATGATACAGGGTTCAATTAAATGCTAAGGAGCAAAACACAGGAAAAAACTAACTTAAATACCAAATGTCAATAAAAATATATTAATAGGAAAAATTTCATTTCAGTGACTCTAGTACTCATAGGAGATATTATCCATTTAAATGAATATAAATTATGTGTTTTATTAATGTGTTACATTTTATTAATATGTTTGGAATGTTTTATTCTCACATCTGAGAATAAGCATTAGAGAAAGTAAACAACAATCATTCTGATGCCTTTCCCTAGGTCAAAAACTCCAGCCACACATAGCAGCACACATGAGGGGCATGGCTTCAACATCAAACTCTAACCTTTAACCTGGCTCTGACACTGGCACTACTGCAAGTATTAGTAGGGAGATTCATAAACCTGTCTGTACTCTGCCATACAGCTCTTAAGATCAAGAAACTCATTTAAGGGGCTGGGAAGGTGGCTCAGTGGTAGAGTGCTTGCCTTGCATGCACGAGGCCCTGGGTTCGATTCCTCAGCACCATATAAACAGAAAAAGCTGGAAGTGGTGCTGGGGCTCAAGTGGTAGAGCGCTAGCCTTGAGCTGAAGAGCTGAAGGACAGTGCCCAGGCTCAGCGTTCAGGCACCATGACTGGCCAAAAAAAAAAAAAAAAAGAAACTCATTTAAAATTTGATTGGTCAGAATCTAGGACTTATTTTCTCACATAGGCAGTAGTACAATTAATGTAGTAGTCCCCAAGTACTCACCCATCTACAAAACCCTATTCGATCCATACCCATGAAGAAACCAAAAATAGTAATATATCAACAGCTAGTCCACATTACAAAACAAGTTGTGTAGTTCATCTTTCCAACTTCACTATCCAGAGACAGCATGTGCTCAAGAGATAATTTTGTTTTAATTTTTTTGGGGTCCAGTCATGGGGCCTGAACTCTAGGCCTGGGCACTGTCCCTCAGCTCTTCAGCTCAAGGCTAGCACTCTACCACTTGAGCCACAGCACCACTTCTGGCTTTTTCTTTTTGCTTATGTGGTGCTGAGGAATAGAACCCAGGGCCTCATGCATGCAAGGCAAGCGCTCTACCACTGAGCCACCTTCCCAGCCCCAAGAAATAATTATTATATGGAATGAAACAGAATACTTTCTTTGGGAAGAGGCTGTTCAGCTTTATTTCCTTCTACCATTTTGGAAGTGACACTTCTCTTGGCAAACAAAATGACAAACAAACAAAACAAAACACTGGAGAGCTTCTCCAGGGAGGAGAAGCACCCTATCGGTGCAGCCTCTACCCAGATATTTGGGACAGAGATTCTGTCACCAAGTCTCATATAATGAGTCTGGTCCAAAGAACCAGTATTTTAGGCTACTCTGATCTTTTGGGGCAGCTGAGTGCTTACTTAATGGCTATTATTCCTCACCAGGGAATTTTTTTTCAATAAACGTCTTCAGAAAATTGAAAGTATTGCAATAAGTCTGGTAAATCTTCATACATTATGAAGATGCACATATATGTTAAATGAGTATACAGAGGTGGTCAGATTAGGGATGAACTATCATGACTGTGAGCCAAGCAACCTTGCTATCTGAAAGCCTTCTTCCCAGGCAGACCTTGAGCAGGCAGACTTCCCATGAAGGCACAGGACAGAATGACTACTCCTTGCAGCTAGTTAACTCTAAAGAAGAATGGAGAGGCCAGTCCAAGTGCTGATGGGTCACACCTGGAATCCTAGCTACTCAAGAGGCTGAGATCTGAGGTTCAAGGTTTGAAGCCAGCCAGGGCAGGAATGTCTGTGAAACTCTTATCTCCAATTAACTACCAAAAAACTGGCTGTGGAGGTGTGGCTCAAGTGATAGAGTGCCAGCTTTGAGTGAAAAAACAAAGGGACTGCACACAGGCACTGAGTTCAAGCCCTAGTACTGGCATGCAAGCACATGTGCACATACACACACTCTCACACACACACATATACACAGGGACAGAAAGAGAGAAAGAGAGAGAGAGAGAGAGAGAGTAAAGGAAGCAGCAGTTTCCACTTAGGAGGAGAGATACCCAGGAAAGTGAAAGGTAGAGCATGCAGTGCTATAGGGCAAGATAAAGAAAAGCAAAGGTGAGCCATTTGATTAAGCTCATTTTCCATCCCAAAGCTACCAACCAGATAAAATACTACTGTTACAAGACAGAATTAGAAATCAGAAAGAGACCAAGAATGTGCATTATAAAACCCTTTTTCTTAGAAATCACAGAAGAGACTTGGTTTGCTCTAATGCTTGCCTCTGCAGGCCTTTTTTTGTTTTTGTTTGTTTGTTTGTTTGTTTTCAGTCGTGGGGCCTGAACTCTGGGCCTGGGCACTGTCCCTCAACTCTTCAGCTCAAGGCTAGTCTCTACCAGTTGAGCCACAGCACCTCTTCCAACTTGTTCTGCTGAAGAATCCAACCCAGGGCCTCATGCATGCAAGGCAAGCACTCTGCCACTGAGCCACCTTCCCAGCCCTGCAGTTACTTTTTGGTGTAGATTTGTGAAAAACATGTTCCACAGTTTTTCTTCTCAGAAAAAAATCCTAATGAAATTTCTTCCTTCCTCATCTATAAACAGCTCCCAGGTCTGACTTAGGGGATCATCATCTTTTCTGCCTCTTCCTTCACTTATTATTGGAATAATATCATAGATATGATTGCAAGTGTCAACATACAGTGGTGCTGAATAACTAAAGATACCATACATGCAGCAAACAGACCAATGGAAACTTCTTCACAGAAAAGCCCACTCCTAATTATTATGAAAGAGCTAAAAACAAGACATTATAAAACAGGACTTCCCTAGGGGATGGTGAAGTGAGTGAGGAACTATGCTAAAATAACCCATTGTATTCCCAGGCCCAGCCATATGGCATAGGAGGAAATAGAATAAGAAGGTAAAACCTACCAATTTGCTAAAGAACTAGTAGACATTCTAGTACTTAGGTAAATTTAGTTTCATTTTCTTTTTAAAGACATAATCTCAACTTTAATATATTTTTTAAAAAATAAACCCTACCTATTAAAAACTATTGTGGCAACTAAAATAGCATTGTATTTTTCATTGCAAAGGCAAATACAATTTAAAACTAAAGCAATATTATGCCTGGCTAATCTTAAATAGTTTTATAATTCTTTATCTTTCATTTAAAACCCATTTTCCAAGTTAGAGTTTTGAAATATAAATTCTGCCTAAATAACTAGAAATCATGGGTACATATATATTTATAAAGAATTTGTGTTAAGAAGTACAAACACAGCTGCTTCCTTTACTTCGTAGTTCACTATCATTTTATAACCACAGTAAATTATATTACACTCAATAAAAGCTTTTCTCTATGACCATTAGCATAAAACATGAACTATACATTGCAGATTTAGGGAAAAAGATTGTAAAGTATTTTCAAACAGTAAAAATTAAAAGATACTCAGAAGAAGTAAAAGTGAGCAATACACAGAGAGAAATGCTCACCATCTCTTGCCATAAAGGAAATGTAAATCAAAACAACACTGAGATTCCATCTCACTCCAGTTAGAATGGCCATCATCAAGAATACAAACAACAGATGCTGGCAGGGATATGGGGGAAAAGAAACCCTAATATACCGTTGGTGAGAATATTAACTTGTTCAACCACATTAGAAAGCAGTCCGATTACTCAAAAAAACTATATATAACTACTCTATGATCCAGCAATATTACACTGGGGCATTTATCCAAAAGATTACCAATCAGGATATAATAAAGCCACTTGCACAACCATATGGAAACAGCTCAGATGTCCTTCAATGGATAAATTGATCAAGAAAATGTAGAATATATACACAAAGAAATTTTACTTATCCATTAGGAAAAAGAATATTACATCATTTGCAAAGAAATGGATGGCCTGGAAAAAATTAAGTAGGTGAGGTAAGTCAGGCCCAGAGACATAAGGCATAAGTATTTTCTCTCATATGTGAAAACTAGAACTAATTTATAAATGTACAAATAAACACATGTGGAATTTAATGCAAGTAGATACAAATGTATTAACTGAAGTATGGTATTTGCAGGGGAGGATTCAAACAGTATAATTTCTTAGAAAACATCACAGTACAACAAAATGAATATGAAGAAACCGGCACTTAAAAGATATCAGAGAGCTGGGTGCTAGTGGCTCACACCTGTAATCCTAGCTACTCAGGAGTCTGAGATTTGAGGACCACAGTTCAAAGTCAGTCCAGGCAGGGAAGTCCATGAGACTTTTATTTCCAATTATCTATCAGAAAACTGCAAGTAGTGCTGTAGCTCAAGGTAGTAGAGTTCTAGCCTTGAGCTATAAGGTTCAGAGACAACACTCAGGCCCTGAGTTGAAGTCCCACAACCAACGAAAGAAAAAGAAAAGGATTAGTATAGATAGTTAAGTGGGGGGAGGTAAATGAATGAAGAGAGAAATGAGAGGAGAATGTGGTCAAAATACTCAATGCATATTCTATGAAATTAAGAAAATTGAGGGGAGGAGTAAGTTTGGGAGGGATAGGGAAGAATGATGAAAGGGCTGACATCACTCAAGATGCATTGTACTCATAAATTGATTTGTTGAATGATAACTCCTTTGTATAACTACTTAAAGATAATAAAAATTCAATTTAAAAAAAAAGCTCCAAACTTGGAAAAAATTATATTAAGTGAAGTAAGCCAGGCCCAAAGAAACATAGGTCCCATGGTTTCCCTTATTTGCAATATCTAGTATATCTATGAGTCAAGCGGAAAAGGTCAGATAATGTGATGTTAGGAAAATGAATCCTTAGATATGAATTTTAATGTTTTTTTCCTTTCATGCATTTGTTTCTAACGCATTTATAAGATTATCTCTTTGTAGTTTTGTATGTCCCTCCCCCACAGTATAACCCCTGCTTTCACTATATTTGATGTCAGTATAACTTGTAGAGGAGATGGGGAAAACAAGTCGTTTAAGGATACAGGTGGACCTGTTGCAACAATGAGAAGTACAAGTTGTCATGTCAAAAACGAGCTTTACAATGTCGGTGGGGGGGAGAGGGGTGGGGGGGGGGGGGGGGGGGAGGCTGGGAAGGGATGTGAAGGGTAAACAAAGGAGGAGGCTGCAATGCTTGATAAGAAATGTACGCATTGGGGCTGGGAAGTTGGCTCGGTGATAGAGCGCTTGCCTTGCATGCCTGACGCCCTGGGTTCATTCCTCAGCACCACATAAGCAAAAAGAAAAAAGCCGGAAGTGGCGCTGTGGCTTAAATGGTAGAGCACTAGCCTTGAGCTGAAAAGCTGAGGGACAGCGCCCAGGCCCAGAGTTCAAGCCCCACGACCGGACCCAAAAAAAAAAAAAAGAAATGTACGCATTAACCTGCCCATGTAATTGTAACCCCTCTGTACAGTGTGTTCACAAAAAATAAAAAAAAATAAAAAAAAGCTCCAGGGGCTGGGAAGGTGGCTCAGTGGTAGAGTACTGCCTAGTGTGCATGAGGCCCTGGGTTCAATTCCTCAGCACATGAACAGAAAAAAACCGGAAGTGGTGCTGTGGCTCAAGTCGTAGAGCGGTAGCCTTGAGCTGAAGAGCTGAGGGACAGCGCCTAGACGCAGAGTTCAAGCCCCACGACCGACCAAAAAAAAAAAAAATGTTCAAGTGATACTTAGAAAAAAATTAAAACATAGCAATACATTTCTAAGTTGCAGACTCCATCTTTTCAATAAGTCTTAAATTAAAAAACAAATCTAAGTGAGAATATATTAAAGGCATTACTCATCTAAAATAAGTTGATATTTTTAGAGGCTTTTTGTCAGCTGAAAGTATAATAATAATTACTACTTATTGATAATTATTATTTAATTACCATTAAATAATTCCCATTTACTCTATACACTAGACCCCAAAAGGTGATGTACACTTATAATTAATTACACTCAATCTTTTTTTTTGTGTATGTGTGTCCGGTTGTGGGGTCTGAACTCTGGGTCTGGGTGTTGTCCCTCAGCTCTTCAGCTCAAGGCTAGTGCTCTACCACTTGAGCCACAGCGCCATTTCCAGCTTTTTTCTGCTCATGTGGTGCTGAGGAATCGAACCCAGGGCCTCATGCATGCGAGGCAAGCACTCTACCACTGAGCCAACTTCCTAGCCCCTACACTCAATCCTGACAACCATTCTATGAGGTTAATACTTTATGCATGTTTAGATGAGGAAATAAATTGAAACTTCCTTACTATATTATAAAAAAGGAAATATTCGTCCAACCAAAGTAAATAAATGTGTACTCTGATTTTAAAAAGCAAGGCTACAGTAGCAGGAAGTCCTAGTGAATGTAGGTAACAATAATGTGCTATACATTTCAAAAAGCTTCAAGAAAGGATTTATTTCCAAAGCTTTTATCATAAAAAAATGATGTTTGAGGAGAAAAATATGCTTTACCTGATTTCAACATTACACAGTGCCTACCTGTATCAAAACATCACACTACCCTGTTGATATATATATAATTTTAGTTTAAATTTTTCAGCTAAAATAAACTTAAGTGAGTAAAAAAGTCGGCATAAATGTTTTCATTGTAAGTTGAATAAATAAAAACAATTTAAAGTTAAAACAAAAAAGGAAAACTGCTTTGTGAACACATTCACTAATAGCATCATAAACTTATTCTTGTTCAAGTTAAGTTTGGTTGTTAAAAAAAAAGAGTAATTTAATAATTACTACCCAATGCCTAAAAGACTGCCTGTGACATTGGAAGATAGAGATAAGCGAAAGAAAGAGTTCTGAAGATACTGTTTCCTTTGACATTTTAAAATGGATTCAGGATAACTGGGCACTTGTGGCTCACGCTTGTAATCCTAGCTACTCAGGAAGCTGAGATCTTATAATTGAGATTCAATGCCAGCCTGGGCAGGAAAATCCCTGTAAGATTCTTATCTCCAATTAACCACTTAATTAAATTCCTAAATTGGCTACTGAAAAGAAAGAAAGAATCCTGAAGAGAGTATTTCCTTTGACTTTTAAACTGTATTCACTGATAGTAAGTACTAGTTTTTCCCAAAGACGTTCTCTCTTGAATATATAATATTCTTTCTTAATTAAATTCCTAAATTGGCCACATTCTGTAGCATAACTCAAACAGAAGTCTTATAAAGAATACTCAGTTCTGTTGCTGATTCTACTATTCTGCCCTCAGAACCACTAACAGGCAAGTTAGCAGTGAGTATAAGAAATGGCCTAACCTCTTTGAATTGTACATTTCCAAGGTCAATTTCTTTTTCTTAAACAAGACTGTCTATAATGGTACTTAGCCAATAAAGTCAACATTGAGGTTTCAATGATGGAGGCCTGGTAGAAAGTGGTGGAAATGAATCTCCAAAGAAATAAACAATTCTCAGCACTGGCTGAGAATTCTCAGTGGTGCTCAAACCCTTGGGAAAAGGTAACGTTGCCTTTATACTCAAAATAAACTCAAATGCTCTACTTTCTAACCAACTTTTGTAAAAGGGACAGCTGACCACATATTATAACTTGCTACACTAATGGATGAGTGTATACTATATAAAATAAGCGCATTCATAAACAAAGTCATTATAAAGTCCAATTTATAAGTGTGCATATGCTAAAAACTAACTTGTTAGGACCCACGAATTACTGAGTACACAGTGCTAAATCAGTGATTTGCAATTATAATCCAAGTAGAGTTTTTATTTTTTGAAATATTTACTTTTTTCCCTGTTTTTTTGGGGGGAGGGGAGGGGGTCCAGTCGTGGGTCCTGAACTCTGGGCCTTGGCGCTGTCCCTCAGCTCTTCAGCTCAAGGCTAGCACTCTACCACTTGAGCCACAGCGCCACTTCCGGCTTTTTTCTT
>NW_012267224.1:25808067-25818837 GCF_000151885.1 Dipodomys ordii
CTCTACCACTTGAGCCACAGCGCCACTTCCGGCTTTTTTCTTTTTGCTTATGTGGTGCTGAGGAATCGAACCCAGGGCCTCATGCATGCAAGGCAAGCACTCTACCACTGAGCCACCTTCCCAGCCCCTTTCCCTGTCTTTTTAATTCCTTTTCTATTTGTTGAAGGAATCACACCAAATAGCATCACATCAAATAATCTAACATTCTAAATATGAAACAAAAGATTACTATCATACAATGGCTTAGAAACCTCTAATAAGTTGGCAGATTTTTATTCCTAGGACAAAAATCTTAGGTTGGAAACACTTTGATTTAATTTTTTCTTTCTAAGAAAATAGTAATTTTTATTTTATTTTATTTTTTTGTCGGTCATGGGACCTGAACTTTGGGCCTGGGTGCTGTCCCTCAGCTCTTCAGCTCAAGGCTAGTGCTCTACCACTTGAGCCACAGTGCCACTTCTGGCTTTTTCTGCTTATGTGGTGTTGAGGAATCAAACCCAGGGCCTCATGCATGCAAGGCAAGCACTCTACCACTGAGCCACCTTCCCAACCCATAATTTATTAACAACTCTTGTGTTTTTATTTTATTTTTAATCCAATTTAATTTTATTATAAAGGTGATATACAGAGGGCTTTACCATTATGTAAGTAATAAGTACATTTCTTGTTGAACATTGTTAGCCCCTCCTTCATTTTTCTCCCACTTTTCCTCCCCCCCACTCTCTCCCTAAGTTTTAAAGTTCATTTCTAACGTAATGTCTTGTGAGTATTGATTTTTCATTGGTTCACTCTTTGTCCTTTGTCTCACCATTTTATTATTCCATTCCCTTCCACAAATCAGATTAATGTATATACAAGACACAGGCTTCAAAAAAAGTCTGTGATAACAGGAGAAAACTTTTTTTTTAATTAGTCATGGAGCTTGAACTCCAACTTTTTAAAAATTGGTCATGGAGCTTGAACTCCAGGCCTGGGCGCTGTCCCTGAACAACTCTGCTTAAAGCTAGTGATTTACCACTTTAGCCACAGTGCAACTTCGGGTTCTGGTGGTTAATTGGAGATAAGACTTTCCTGCCTGGGCTGGCTTTTAATTGCAATTGTCAGATCTCAGCCTCCTAAGTGCAGGTGTGAGCTACCAGCACCCAGAACTTTGATTTAATTTTGAAGCTTGAGGTTTATCTTCTGGACATTGAAGTGTGAGCAGCACCAGAGAGGGGAGGTTTGTCCACATGGAAGGACAGGAAACATGAAGGAGGTTGTCATCATGAACTAGAGCAGGTTCTCAGGGCAAAAAGATGCCCATAGGTAGAGCCAACAACAACTCAGAGCATAATATTAGAGCTAAAGCTGGGCAACGAGGTTGCACAGAGGTTGGTAGGGCCTCCTAAGTAGTTGGATCCAATGGGACAGAGGAACAGCCCTGTGAAGAATAGCTGCAGGGAGGTCCCCATTCAGGCTAGACCAAAGCACAGTGAATAAGTTGTTCATGGGACTAGCTGGTAGAGAGGAAAGGTTCAGAGAAAAGAAGGCAGGCAATATCAATCATACGCATACTGTCTGATAGGGTTTGGGGCATGAGAAGCAGAAAAGTACCCAGGCAGGAAGCAAAGAAAGGGATAACCCAGTGCCCCAGCGTGAGCATCAGAGTCAGAGCAAAGTAAGAAGGATATGGCATGGGCAAGCTTCAACAGAGCATCACAGTGTGAATACCAGTGCAAGAAAGAGCCCTGGTGGAGAGGAGGGCAGCAGTGGTAAGGGAAACCTGGTTACACATGGGAGATTTATTAAGTAACTAAAGATATTGAGAATAATGGGAGACAATAACAGAGAAGGAATTCACAATCATAGAAAGGGAGAAACCTATGGCATTGGATTAAAACTATAATATTGGTATATATTCATGGTTTCTAGTAGCAACAAAGACCGAGAAATAAATATAAATTATAATGAATGAATCCTTAATTTAGACATTTTTAAAGGAAAAATACTTTTTTCTGGTCCTAGGGCTTGAACTCAGGGTCTGGGGCTATCTTCAAGCTTCTTTTGCTCAATGGTAGCATTCTACCACTTGAGCCACAATGTCACACTTTTGACTTTTTCTGAGTAGTCTATTGGGAATAAGTGTCCAGGATCTCTTTAAACCACAATCTTCAGATCTCAGCTAGGGATTACAGGCATGAGCCACCAGTGCCTGACTGAATATTTTTTTGGGGGGAAAATGCTGCACTGATCATAAAAATCCTCACCATGTATAAAATTTCTGGAAAAAAATGATAATTGAAATTCACTTCCCTTCATCTCTTGCTAAACATCATTTTAATGCGCACTCTCTATGTTGTTAAAGAATCAGACACTAGGTAGTGTCACATGAAATGTAAATAGAATAAATATTTTGCAAGAAATGTTGTAAAAGGGAAGGTGGCTCAGTGGTAGAGTGCTTGCCTTGCATGCCTGAGGCCCTGGGATCGATTTCTCAGCACCACATAAGCAAAAAGAAAAAAGCCGGAAGTGGTGCTGTGGCTCAAGTGGTAGAGCGCTAACCTTGAACTGAAGAGCTGAGGGACAGTGCCCAGACCCAGAGTTCAGGCCCCACGACCGGACCCCCCCCCAAAAAAAAGAAATGTTGTAAAAATCAAATAAATATGCCATCAAGATCAATAAAAATCTAAATGGGTCTGCCTGCAATTGCTGCTTTTCTAATAAACATTCGTGATTCAACTTCTCAAAAAAAAAAAAGTCCAAATGGCACAAAATGGAAATGAAGTTTTCAGAAGCTAGTCAAATGCTCAAAAATCATTCTTAATATTGAGAAACTAAAGATGTGGCTGTCAAAAAAATTAAACAAGTACAAAAACTACTAGGATTTTAATGTGGAGATAACAACAAAGGCTATATCAACAATGTGATTTATTACTAAGTCTGTAGTCAAAATCAAAGGTTTTCTCTGGAAGTCAAAACTTTCATTGTTCCCATAGCAACATACCTGGAGGAGAAGCCTTTCAAATGCCAAAAAGTTGTCCCATTTGGCAGACTGTGGGTGCTTCAATGTTTGAACTGTAGCCAGCCCCAGCTGTAGGATCCCACAATGATTCACTAGAGCTTTCAGGTTGTTCTTGAAGAGTTGAATATAGGATGTGAGCTGCCCTGGCGTGACTCTCCCTAGAGAAACATAACAATTTATCAGTTGTACACTTTCTGGGAGTTGTGAAAATCATGAAAAGGATGTTGTGAAAGATTACACTGTCATGTGTGCACAAAACTTAAGCGTTAACCAACCTTTCCTAAGCTGCTGTGATCTGACCAACAACAGTGAAGTCCATACTGCACTTGCATTTTATAAGTAAGGAAGATGTTGTAGGACCTAGCCAAGGATATATTACTAGTAGAATTTATTTTATAATCTTCATTTGTGTACCATTACTGGGACTTGAACTCAGGGCCTGGGTACTGTCCCTGAGCTTTTTGGCTCAAGGCTAGTGCTCAACCACTTGAGCCACAACTCCATTTCCAGCTTTTGGGTGGCTAATTGAAAATAACAGTCTCACGAACTTTCCTGTCCAGGTTGGCTCTGAACTACAATCCTTAGATCTCAGTATCCTGAGTAAATAGAATTATAGGTGTGAGCTACTGACATCTAGTGAGAATTCATTTTAAAATTTTATAATACTCCATAACCAACTTGTCAAATTAAATCAAATGACAGAAATTAGGCAAGATTGCGTATGTGTATATAAAATAAGGAGAGAACTTTGTTATGATTTATAGATAAAACTTTATCCTTGATTATCAATGAGCCCATAACAATATGTATAAGTATCAAAGCCTATTACTGCATAAACCAAAAACATATGGAGAATAGGGTGACAAAAGCATTGAAAGATGAGACCTCAGAAGAAAGCATTTAATGTGACACATAGAACATTTGCTATAATGGTCATCTAAATTTAGAACAAAAGAGTACACACTTCAAGGATACACGCACGCACACACACACACACCAACATGTGAACATACAATTTGTTGATTCACTCTTCCAGAGCCTAGATCTCCAACTTTTGCCTATAGCAGCACTTTATGACTCACATCCTACTCTCCAACTATTGAATTCCATTGCTGACATCCATCAGTGCTTTGCATAAACTCAGACATCTGATTCTCCTCATCAAGCAAAAAGAAGACAATAGGGAAAGCATACCTATATCTTTCATAAACCATTCCTAAAAGCTGGAAGTGGCGCTGTGGCTCAAGTGGTAGAGCGCTAGCCTTGAGCTGAAGAGTTGAGGGACAGCGCCCAGGCCCAGAGTTCAGGCCCCACGACCGGACCCAAAAAATAAATAAATAAATAAATCATTCCTATACATCTACCCATGCCATATTTGTAGACTTTTTGCCAAATATTTTATTCTCACAATACTATTTTTAATTTCTTAGAGATTTTTAAATAGTAGTTTTTTGGGGGGGTGGAGTTGTTCCTGTTTATGTGGTACTGAGGAATTGAACCTAGGGTTTCATGCATACTAGGCAAGCACTCTACCACTAAGCCACATTCCCAGCCCCTATATAGTTTTAATGAATATTACTTGCCTTCAACTTGAAAAAGTTTATAAACTATAAATTGTACAATTCAGTTAGTTTTGGTATAGTTATGTAGTTTGCAATCATCAGCAGTCCATAATTTCAGAATATTTCACCACTCCTAAAAGAAATTCCATACCCAAATATAAAGGAACCATACATACTAGAATATAACCTGAACAAAATTTGCAGCTTGGAGACCTAACTGTACTTCATTATACAGTCAACAGAGAAGTTTTAATAAAAATGAGACTATTCAAGAAATTAGAGTAAAACTATATAATAAAACTATCATCGTGTATATTTTTTATTTTTAGGTCCAGTCGTGGGGCCTGAACCCTGGGCCTGGGAGCTGTCCCTCAGCTCAAAGCTCAAAGCTAGCGCTCTACCTCTTGAGCCACAGTGCCACTTCTGGCTTTTTTCTTTTTGCTATGTGGTGCTGAGGAATCGAACCCAGGGCCTCATGCATGCAAGTCAAGCGCTCTACCACTGAGCCACCTTCCCAGCCCATCGTGTATATTTTTTAATTTAATGAAATATGAATGTTCACGGAAGACAAAAGAAAGAATATTAACTGATGAAGCAAAAAACTGGTTAAAACCTTTCTCCAACCTCCAGAAAGGCTTTAGGAAAACATGTGTCTAGAACACAATTGACTCCAGACTCAGAAGCCTTGGGTATAATGGACGTAGAAAATTAAGAATGTGGTGTATACACAGTGAAACACCCAATCCTTAAGACCCAATTTCACATATGTGTCTCTCCATGTAATCACCTCCCAAGTCAATGTCTATCATTCTAGAAGACTCTATTGTATGCTTATCCAGTCAACATCCCCACAGGGTCAACCATTACTTTGAGCCCTGGCTCATCTTTTTTGTATACTTTTTGAACTACAGTTAATTGGAATCCTACACACTTACTAAGTTTGTATCTCTCTTCGTTTGCTTGACAGTAACCATAACTCTTAATCTATTTATGTCATTCTATTTTATTGTTCTGTATAACTAAAATTTTCTTTTTTTTTTTTGGCTGGTCTTGGGGCTTGAACTCTGGGCCTAGGCACCGTCCCTGAGCTTTTACCCTCAAAGCTAGCACTCTACCACTTAAACCATATTTCCACTTCAGGCTCTGTTGGTAGTTAATTGGATAAAGTCTCATACACTTTCCTGCTCAGACTAGCTTTGAGAGGTGATCCTCAAATCTCAACATCTTGAATAGCTTAGGATTATAGGCATGAGCCACCAGTGTTCACCTTACAAAAAGTTTTTTTTAATCCATTCTTCTACTCAAGCACATTTTATAATTTGAGGCCATTACAAATAATGACACTATGAACATTGTAATATATGCCTTTTGGTATACATATATACTCATTTACATTGGACCTATGCCCAGGTTGTAGGTGAGTGAGTTTTAGATACTGTCCAATTGTTTCCCATGATTATACCAACATCCTCATATACTTCAAATCTGATTTAACTTAATGTATTGTTTAATAACCATAATGTTTAAAATGAAGTACTGTATCAATAAGTTTTCTTCATGGTATTTTATGCTGAGTAGTCAAAACTCTAGTAAGAGAAAAAACATTCAGAATGAAAAACACATTATCATGCTATCTATTATACATGCAAATTTTAGTTTCTCATTTTTCATCTGTATATTTACTTTCTTACCTAATTACATATAAAAATGCTTGGAAGGCAAGATATTAATTTAAGAAACTATTTTCAAAAGCAGAATGGTAGAAGCATGGGAGCAAAGTATATTTGCTTTTTATTTTACATATTTTGTCATTTGGATTTTCTATAAGCTTGTGCTAGTAATATTAATTAAATATTCTCTTAGTTCTGAAACAAAGATCTGTTTCATGTGGAATAGACAGATGTTTACTTTTCTCTGAGAAATTTGACTTTATTACTATCACTGATTTGTACAATGGGTAAAGAAACAGAAGAGTAATAGTAACTGCCTATTTCCCACCTCAATTGAGGTCAAAGGGCATAGAAATACGGTTCATGTGCAGATGGAGAGATTTAAGTCAGACATGAGAAAAGCATTTCCTGATCAAGATGACTATTAGACACTGAAACATGTTATTAATAGGGAAAGAGAGAAGAAAATATAAACTTTCTCCCACAAGGATTTGAAGGGCAATATATACAGCCATCTGTATAGTGAAACTTGGATAAAGCCCAGCTGTGAATGGACATCTATTTTATAACACCATAAATACTAAAGAAGGTTAACTGGGAGACTCTTTAAATCCTATGTGTTTCTTATTACACAAATTTTTGATCTCTACAGCATTATAATAATTGCAGAAAAGAAACGTGTAAAAAAGAGTACCTTAATTATGCAAACCAATTCAATTCAATGGATCTAAAATTCAAGAATCTGCTGTAAGATCGACTTCTAGTCTAATACAGAATAAAGTATAACTGCCTCAGGATTCAAGGGTCACAAATAGAAAATAAACATCTCTCCCCAAAGTTATACCAAACAGTGAAATATAAAACCACCAGGAACATTTATGGTTTGGCTTGCTATGGAAATGCAGCCTTCCTGAGGCTAACTTAAACACTGTCTCCACATTTATAAACTCAGCAGAGAGCATGCAGAACAAGGCTATCCAGGGACACAACACCAGGCATATTTCCTTCAAGGCCCACTCTAACTTGAAAAGAAATTTCTGCTCTTAAAACAACCTCTAAACTTAATTTTTTTAATCCTACCCTAAAACCATAGGCCTTATTGTCATATCATGCTGTCATGATTTTTTATTCCAGTTAATATTTTCATTCAAGACCACTTATGTAGCCAAAGCATAAAAAGATTCAGAAGAAGATGGCCTATAAGTGCCTAATGTTTGTCTTCCTTCCTGCCTCTGAAAAAGAATCACCACAATAAACAACTACATTTTGAAGAAAGACTAAAGGACAGCACTGAAATATGGCACAACAAGGAAGTGGTACAAAGAAAGGAAGGAAAAATCTTGTTCTGCTATAGTAACATGGCCTGTGAGACCCAGGAAGGACTTTTCCCTGCGCAGAAAGTGCTCCATGGCTCCCAACACTGCTGCAGACACCTACAGTTTTTATTTTTCAAGAAATCTAAATTCTTCACAAGCTTTAAGCTCAGATTATGGAAATGCCTGGAGCTTTGTGTAGTGGAGTTCACATTACACTACTCCAGAAAAGTAGCTCACAATGTGTGCTCAAACTGTTCCTGTGTTGCGGCACTTTGAAACAAGAGCCACCACTCTTCAAGTAGTAGTGTCTGCCTAACAAGTGCAACACTAGGAGTTCAAACCCCAACATCACCAAAGAAAGAACTGACTGCTACAATGCATCTTGCCCCAGCGACTCTTAGTCAATGTATCCTTTGATCCCAGAGACTCAGTGGTCATTGAACCCATTGAAGTATAGTTGCATAAATAAGAATGCATCATTCCCTAGCTAAGGTGCTGCAGCTCCTTCACCCCTGGGAACAAGCTGCATAAGAGGCACCCGATTAATCTCCATCTTCGTTGTTGTTTATTCTTCCTCCCAGTTCCTCAGAGCCTAGACCATGTAGTAAATCCCTACCCCCTAGCATCTGAGTCAACAATGTTCTACTGGCCTTGGCCTACAAGAACATTGTGTTCCCAGCTACCTGAACAAATGTTCAGTAAACCATCTCCTTAGGGAAATAGAGTCTTGTCTAGACTGTGCCACCCCACCCTCTGAGCCAAACATCTGTAGAACCCTGTGTCCTTAGATCCACAGTCTGAGCTATCAAAGCCCATTACCTCTCTAGGGAGTATGGCTATCATCTCACTACTTCATGATTCCTAGAGTACAACCACATCTATACCCTGACATTTCTAGGTTCTTCTTACATGCACTAGCTTCACAGAGTCTGGGTTCCACTACCCCAGAGCCCAAAGGCACCATTATATAATACCTCCTCCCTTCTTGGTACTCAAATGGCCATTGTCTCCTGCTTGTTCCACTGTGCCAACAACACTGTGCCCAAGCCTCTGAAACATTCTTTCTTTCCCAAAGCCAGAATAATGCTGTACCCCGACATTCAGGATCAGTCACAGCTTTATCTCTGGCCACTAAGAAATATCTCAAAAGCATACTTCCCATATTTGTGGGAGAGCTGCATACCCCATGCCTCAGAAAATGAACTGGTCACAACTGTCACTATAGGTCATACAGACACTAAGCCCATGTCCCTAACATCACACTATCTCCAAACTAACTCTGTGCCCTAGATAACATTGTTGTGGTTGACTGTGAGTGATGGGTGATGACTGACACCAAGACGGACATGCTCAGTTAAATCTCTCCCCTGCAAAAAAAAAAGGAGGATAGGAAATTGCAACTGAGAACCCTAACAACCTTGTCCTACTGATATCCTACACCACCGAGGTATCTACAATCACTGTTGATATTGACCCCAACTAGAGAAACTATACGAAATCTACACTACTGTATCTAACTGGAAAAGAGTCAAGATAATCAAAGAGTCAAGATAATCTGTCCACAAGGCACTCTAGGGTTCATCTATAGAAGAAAGTCTTTCCCTAGGAAAACCACTCTTAACTTTGGAAGAGACAATTGTTCTATTAAGTTATCTTATATCATCATAAAGGCACAAGAAACAGGAAAAGTAAGGAAACACGACACCACTAAAGCATACCTTTCCAGTTACCACCCTAAAGGAACCTACAAGTTGCCTAAATAGGGATTTAAAATAATGATCTTAAGGAAACTAGTAAGATACAAGAGAAAATAGAATATGGAATAAGGAAAACAATGAAAAAGCTGAATGATAAACTCACCAAATAGAGTCACTATGTAGTATGGGCTACATGGTGAGAACCTGTCTCAATAGAAAACAAAATAGATAATACTACTACTTATAATAATAGGAGGAGGAAGAGATAACAAACAAAAATCTTGGAGCTGAATAACTCAATAAGTGAAATAAAAAATATAGAGAGCATCAACAGTGGTTTTGGTGATACTGGGGCTTGACCTCAGGAATTTATACTTGAACTTTACCTTCATCAGTCTCTCTATTGACAACTGTAACAACATAATAAAAGCCATTTATGAAAGAAACATACCTAACACCATATTTAACAGGGAAGAACTCTAGCCAGAAACCGGGTGCCTATAATCATGCCTGTAATCCTAGCTACGCAAGAGGCTAAGATCTGATGACTCTGGTTCGAAGCCAGCCGGGGCAGGAAAGTCTGTGAGACTCTTATCCCCAGTTAGACACCAGGAAACCAGAAGTGGTGCTGTGGCTCAAAGTGGTAGACACTAGCCTTGAGCAAAAAAGAGCTCAGAAGGACTGGGAAGGTGGCTCAGTGGTAGAGCGCTTGCCTTGCATGCATGAGGCCCTGGGTTCGATTCCTCAGCACCACATAAACAGAAAAAGCTGGAAGTGGCACTGTGGCTCAAGTGGTAGAGTGCTAGCCTTGAGCTGAAGAGCTGAGGGACAGTGCCCAGGCCCAGAGTTCAGGTCCCAGGACTGACAAAAAAAAAAAAAGAGCTCAGAGACAGGCCTTGAGTTCAAACCCGTGATTAACGAAAAAGACCAAATAATAACAACAACAATAATAATAAAGTACTGAAAGCCTTTTTTTTTTTTTTTGTCGGTCGTGGGGCTTGAACTCTGGGCTTGGGTGCTGTCCCTGTGCTCTTCGGTTCAAGGCAAGCGCTCTACAGCTTTAGCCACAGCACCACTTCTGGGTTTTTTTCTAGTGGTTTATTGGAGATAAGAGTGTCACAGACTTTCCTGCCCGGGCTGGCTTTGAACGGTGATCCTCAGATCTCAGCTTCCTGAGTAGCTAGGATTACAGGTGTGAGCCACGGGCGCCCGGTTTCAAAGCTTTTTAAATAAGATCAAGTGTATAGTGAGTTATTCACTGTTGCCACTTTCAGTAAACATAATACTAGAAGTGCTAGCAAAACAAAGATGCTGGAAGCCAGTGGCTTATGCCTGTAATCCTAGCTACTCAGGAGGCTGAGATCTGAGGATAGTGGTTGAAGCCAGCCCAAGCAGGAAACTCTGTGAGATGCTAATATCTTAAAAAAAAGGGGGGGGGGCTGGGAAGGTGGCTCAGTGGTAGAGCGCTTGCCTTGTATGCATGAGGCCCTGGGTTCGATTCCTCAGCACCACATAAGCAAAAAG
>NW_012267224.1:25819122-25862265 GCF_000151885.1 Dipodomys ordii
ATTCCTCAGCACCACATAAGCAAAAAGAAAAAAGCCAGAAGTGGCGCTGTGGCTCAAGTGGTAGAGCACTAGCCTTGAGCTGAAGAGCTGAGGGATAGCACCCAGGCCCAGAGTTCAGGCCCCACAACTGGACGCCCCCCCAAAAAAAAAGAAAGAAAAGAAAAAGAGTAGTAAGACTTAAAAAAATAAATATGTGGGCTGGGAAGGTGACTCAGTGGTAGAGCGCTTGCCTTGCACGCATGAGGCCCTGGGTTCGATTCTTCAGCACCACATAAGCAAAAGAAAAAAGCCGGAAGTAGTGCTGTGGCTCAAGTAGTAGAGCGCTAGCCTTGAGCTGAAAAGCTGAGGGACAGTGCCCAGGCCCAGAGTTCAGGCCCCATGACTGGACCCCCCCCCAAAAAAAAATAAATATGTATCTGAAAGGATTTTACTCTCTCATCAATCTTCTCATTTGTTTCACCCTGCAGATTTCCATAGACAGAGAACTAGCCACAGCACACCAATTCCAATTTGCTTCACAGTCATAATTTGTATTCTGCTCAAAGTTTTCATTTTCTTTAAACTCCAGGAAATAATATTTGCTCTATTTTGTGAATAAATAAATTGGCAGAACTATGATTCACTCCTAGATATAACTGACTATATTCCATCACAATCAGGAAAGCCTAAAGCCACAGAAAATGCAGATGAAAAGAGCAGCAATTGTTCAAAAGTAGACACTGGAAAGAAATCAAGAAGGATAAGTAAGGACTAGGGACTAGTTAAATTTAGTAGTCTTGAAAATCTTTTCAGTTAAAAAAAACAGAAACTAGACTATACTAGATTAATAAATATTAAAATAATAAAGAAATAGGCAACAAGCATGTAAAATTCTTTCAAGAAATCTAGCTATAGGTTTGGGAATGTGGTTTAGTGGTAGAGTACTTGCCTAGCATGCATGAGGCCCTGGGTTCAATGCTTGGTACCACATAAGCAAAAAATAAATAAAATTAATAAAATGAAAAGAAAATAATCACTTAGAAAAAAAGAAAAGAAATCTAGCTGTAAAAAATGATGATAAATTCTTTGTTGTTGATGTTTTTAAATATCAATGTGATTTCTTTTTTCTTTTGTGTTTTTTTTCCCCTATGGTTTATCCTCTGATGTTACCCTATTTGATTTTTGGACCCTGGGTATTGTATCTGAATTAGGGAAGGGAAGGGGAACAACAAAATGGAACCAATTAAACAGTGATACAAGACAATATATGGAAATCAACTGTACAACTCGGAGAGGAGGGAAAATGGGAGAAAATGAGTGAGGGGCTAACAAGTTGGACAAGAAATGTACTCACTACTTTATACATGTAACTGTAACCCCTCTGCACATCACCTTGACAATAAAATAAAATTTTTAAAAAAAGGATAATAAGTGGCGTTGTAGCTCAAGTGGTAGAGCGCTCGCCTTGAGCTGAAGAGCTGAGGGACAGCACCCAGGCCCAGAGTTCAAGCCCCACGACCGACCAAAAAAAAAAAAAAAGTATAATAAGCTGTGTGCCAGTGGCTCATCCCTGTAATCCTAGCTACTGTGAAGGCTGAGATCTGAGGATCAATGTTCGAAGCCAGCCTAGGCAAGAAAGTCCATGAGACTTTCATCTCCAATAAACTACTCTGAAAAAGTGGGAAATAGAGCTGTGGATCAAGTGGTATAACGCTAATCCTGAGCACAAAGAGGCTCAGGGACAGCACTTAGGTCCTGAGTTCAAGGGCCCAGGACCAGCAAAAAAAAAAATGAGGGCTGGGAAGGTGGCTCAGTGGTAGAGCGCTTGCCTTGCATGCATGAGGCCCTGGGTTCGATTCCTCAGCACCACATAAGCAAAAAGGAAAAAACCGGAAGTGGCACTGTGGCTCAAGTGGTAGAGCGCTAGCCTTGATCTGAAGAGCTGAGGGACAGCCCCCAGGCCTAGAGTTCAGCCCCACGACCGGACCCCCCCCAAAAAAAATGGTATCATAAAGTGATCTGTTTTGCTTCAGCTTGAATAGGTCCTTAAATGCCACAAATCATAGAACAAAGTGGTGAAGCTCCCTCGACCCCAACAGTGCTCCAGAGAAAGGTTCTCTGTAAAGTGCATCTGAGTTTAGATGGACATCTTCTATTCATTTCTCCTCTGAGTGGCCACTTTGGACTTCAACAGATGGATTTCTTAGGAGCTATTTGCTTTTTACTTTCAGACCCCATTTTTCATTATGCAGCCAGTGGGGAAAATACAATTCACTTTGGGGGTTTTAAAAAAATCACTTTTCTGGAACATATCTACTTAGCTGACAATTTAATAACAAGCTCTGAGTAAGATGACATATGTTTATATGTGTAATGATAAAATGAATTCTTTTGTTTTCCCAATTAAACTTTTATCATTTTAAAAATGGTGTTTATTTCTCTTGGTGCTCAAAATGTTTTAATATGAATTTACCTTGTGCTGAGTAATTTTATATTTAAGATCTGAGGTTTCAGTCATGGGATCCCTCTCACTGAATTTAAACACAAGACAATCCTCTGTCTAGAATTAAATTTTGTTTACTGTCTCAAAAATACCAGAAGTCTCTATCACAGTCAGAAAAAATTTATACTTCAGAATTTACAACAGAGGATGGAAAATAGTACATAATTTAAAGTATATCTCATAGTTTTAAATGCTGCTAGAAAATGCATTCCAGCCACTTAAGACACCAGAGCATGACTTTTTAATGATAAGCTATATGATAGGCAGTTTTCACATATCAATGTCTTACTATGTTTTAAACTTTTTTATGGTTATATTGTTTGTATGTGAAAATGAGACACACAAAAAAATTCTGGCTTAGCAATACAAAACAGAAATGGGTAATTACTCTGTGTAATCTTTTGCTAAACTGTAGTTGGCACAAGGTTTCTTCCCTCAGTTTATTTCTGGAGTCTTACAAGAAAGCAATTTTTTTTAACAGTGACAACAGTAGAAAGAAAAAAGAAAATAAAAAAGAAATAATTTCACACAATATATTAAAAGCAAAACAAAACAAAACAGCCCTCATGTTTCCATATCTTGGAATTCATTTTGATTAGTATCATTTTATATGGTCATATATACATAGCTATTGAGCTATTGTGATCCTCTGCTAGAACTATCCTAGACATATACTAATTATTACAAATGGGGGAAACCATGGAGTCTATGTTTCTTTGGATCTGGCTTACTTCACTTAACATGATTTTTTTCAAGTCTTTCCATTTCCTTATGAATGGAGTGATGTCATTCTTTTTGATGGAAGCATTGAATTCCATTGTGTATATATACCACATTTTCTTAATCAATATCTTTTTTTCCTGTCCATATATGTTTTTATTGTAAAAATACTATACAGAGGGGTTACAGCTACATGAGTAGGGTAATGAGTACATTTCCTATCAAGCATTGTTACTTCCTCCTTTGTTTTTCCCCTACCATCCCTTCTGTCCCCATCTCCCCAACTCCTTCTCCCATCCCCTCTGCCCCCCTGCAAATTATAAAGTTTTTTTTCAACATAGTGTCTTATACATCTCAATGTTACAATGGGTCAACCTGTATCCTTATTTAAGCATTTTGTTATATCCCTTCCCCTCCCCCAATTATATACAAGATGCAGGACACCGGAATCAGATACAGGGAAAACAGGGGTTATACCATGGGGGAAGAACATACAAAAGAAACAAGAGAATCACATAGTGCATTATAAGTACGTTAAAAACAGTAGCAAGAAAGAAAAAATCACTTGTGTCCCTGTCTTGGGGTTCATTTCGCTTACCATCATCTTATATAGTCATATGTACATAGCTTTTGACCTTTTTTGCTTGTCCTAGACATGTATTAGTTATTGCAAATAAGGGAAACCATGGGACCTATGTTTCTTTGGTCTGGCTTACTTCACTTAGTATAATTTTTTCCAAGTCTTTCCATTTCCTAATAAATGGGGCGATATCACACTGTGTAATCTTTTGCTAAACTGTAGTTGGCACAAGGTTTTTTCCCTCAGTTTATTTCTGAAGTCTTACAAGAAAGCAATTTTTTTTTTTTTTGGCGGTCGTAGAGTTTGAACTCTGGGCCTGGGCGCTGTCCCTTAGCTCTTCAGCTCAAGGCTTACGCTCTACCACTTGAGCCACAGCACCACTCCTGTTTTTTTTCTGAATTTTCTGTTTATGTGGTGCTGAGGAATTGAACCCAGGACCTCATGCATGCAAGGCGGAAGGTGGCCCAGCGGTAGAGTACTTGCCTTGCATGCATGAGGTCCTGGGTTCAATTCCTCAGTACCACATAAAAAAAGAAAAGAAAGAAAAGAAAAACCGGAAGAGGCACTGTGACTTAAGTGGTAGAGTGCTAGCCTTGAGCAAAAATAAGCATTAGGGGCAGTGCTCAGGCCTTCAGTTCAAGCCCTAGGACTGGCCAAAAAAAAAAAAAAAAAAAGTTTTCTGGTTGACTAGTCATTTAAATTTGAATTCTTCAAAGGGTTACTCATTTTTCTTTAAATTTCTGGCTTTGCTTATTTTGAAAAAATATAGCTCTTTACAAAAGTAAAGTATATTGCTCTTTCAAGAGTCCAGCACTGAGCAATAAAAATTGATTCATGCTCTGTGATACCATTGTAAGGTTATTTTACTGAAGCACAATATAAATTATCCTTATCATCAGGACCTTTTCTGCAGTACTGCTTTTCTTCATTTACTTTTCTTCCTCTGAATTATTTCTTGTTTCAACATATTTATGAAAAAAAGAATGCTAAGAAGGTAAATATATCTTTACAAATGCATATCTAAGACTGTGGAAAAGAAAAGGAGACAGGGGGAAAAAGGTAGAAAGAAGGGAGGGAAAAAATGGGGAAAAGGACAGAACTAACAGTCAAATGCCAAAGTGGTCTCAAAACAGCAAAAACAGCAAAAGCATTTCTACAAAAAAATTTAGGACCTCTGTTATTGGTTAATACTGTGTTTACATGATTTTATAAATAGAGATCATATGCTCTGGCATCAGAATACTTGCATTAAAATTTTAGGTTTGTCCATTATCAGTTCTATGGCCTTGGCAACTGAATTTTGTCTAGCTCCTTATCTGAAAAATGAGATGCATCCATGTTTGCTATCAGTCATAATATTCAATGTATCTATATGAAAGTGGAACCTGGTAAATTGAGAGGATGGTAGGATTGGGAGAGATAGGGGAGAATAATGAAAGAGTGACATTGATCAAGATGTATTATACCCAACTGACATGTTGAATTGAAATCCCTTTGTACAACCCCTTAAAGATAAAGTTTATGCTTTATAATAAATAAATAATAATAAATATATATATATAATAAATAGATGAATAAATAAATGTGCCTAGCACCAATGGCTCACACCTGTAAGCCTATCTACTCAGAATCTGAGATCTGAGAATCACAGTTCAAAGCCAGCCCAGGGGAGAGTCCCTGAGACTCTTATCTCCAATAACCACCAAAAATAAAGGTGGAGCTGTGGCTGAAGTTGTAGGTCACTAGCCTTGAACACAAAAGCTCAAGAGACAGCAACCAAGCCCTGAAACCAAAAATAAAATAAAATAAACACATGTAGAGAGTCAGACCTACTACTTTAAAAATACTTGGCAAATGTTATTTTCACTTTTCTTATCATCAGTACGTTCCTTAAGGCTGTCATAGATATATAGATAGATAGCCATCTAATTACACTAAAGTCGAGATATTATTTTCATGTTGCGACCCTGTTATCCTTTCCTACTAGCTCATTCGTATTGATCTAAATTAACACTGTACTCTATTTCAACTTGATAGCTTAGATTTTGTGCCTATAACTAATCAAGAACTTGGGCTATGAATCTCAATAGAAAAATAATGTTCTTATCCACTAAAATAAGCTATATTAAGTACTATAAAGAGCAGATTATAAGAGAAATTTTACTAGAGAAATAATTTTTGCAAATTTCCAGAGATAAATTCAATCTATTAATCAGATTCAATAATCATAATTAAGTTTTTCCATATTTAAATTATTTAACATATTTTTTAAACAAGAGTACAAAGTGAATAAAATGAGAAAATCCCCTGTTGAAAGGAACACTCATGTGATTGGACACTTAGCAGGCTACCATACATCTAAGTGGCCAGGTCAGAGCCTGTCTGTCCAGTGACTTTTTAAATACAATAGTTCAGGGCTGAGAAAGTAGCTTAGTGGTAGAATGTTTGCCTAGCATGCATGAAGCCCTGGGTTCGAGTCCTCAGTACAGAAAAAGCTAAAAGTGGCACTGTGGCTCAAGTGGTAGAGTGCTAGCCTTGAGCAAAAAGAAGCTCAGGGACAGACCCTGAGTTCAAGCTCCACAACTAGCAAAATAAGTAAAAAAATGTAATAGTTCATTCATTAAATCAAAAGCATTTTCATTTACTATAAAGGGAAAATTGAGCGTAGAGGTAGTCCTAGGTAAAGGAAGAAACTAAAGAAATGCCTTTAATTCCAATGCTTGAAGGACAAAGACAAGAAAGTCACGAGTTTGAGGATAGCCTACAAATCCTGTCTCAAAAAACACCACCCCACCAAAAACAGATAGACTGACAGAAAGAGAAAAGGGGGTGGGGGCAGGAACAGGGAATAGAAAAGACCAAAGAAGTGTCTTTACAAGGAAGAACTCTCCTAGCGTTCTCAACTTGAGTCTAAGAAAGTTGTTGAGTCCCAGAGCAGTGCTTGCATTGTCCTCTATTCTACCTAGATTCCATGTTGGCTGGTTTGGCCTGCTGTTCAGAGCAGGCTTAAGCAAGCATCCTGAGGGCTTAGGGTCATGGTCTAGGGGAAAAGGACAGGCTTACCCATACTCATTTTGATGGGCAGGTTTTCTCTGCTTGCTGCTTCCACCAGATGCCTCCGAACTTCCATCACTGCTTCCTTGTGCTTGGTATTCAGTAAAGCTTCCCACAGAGCTCTGGCTGCTGGGTCACTGCATAAAAGTCACAAAAGAGCTTTAGATTTAATTTCTACTGGAAAATTGAAGGGGTTAAAAAATTACATATCAGGGGCTGGGAAGGTGGCTCAGTGGTAGAGTGCTTGCCTTGCATGCATGAGGCCCTGGGTTTAATTCCTCAGCACCACATAAGCAGAAAAAGCCAGCAGTGGTGCTGTGGCTCAAGTGGTAGAGTGCTAGCCTTGTGCTGAAGAGCTGAGGGACAGCACCCAGGCCCAGAGTTCAGGCCCTACGACCGACCAAAAAAAAAAAATTATATCTTTTTTGAGCATTAATATGGTGTGTGCCATTAATAGGTTTGATAGATCCAAGTGATTGGCTGTTAGAGCAATATGTTTTGGAATCCAAAATTAAATATATGGATTAAATTATTTGTTAGTATTTATATGCAGCATATAACAACTTGAGTCAAAATACTTATCTGAGAAAGCAATCAGTAATGAGAATCTCCGTTCAAAACTTATTCATAGGCTTCCTAATTCACAGACTTCCCAGTGAATGAAAATCAGAATTTGCCCTAAGTAATTGTGGCTTGAAGTGTTCCACTTTGGACCTTAGGTTGGAAGGATGGCACTTACAGAAGCCTTTACAATAAACCATTGATAACAGCCCAGCGCACTGTATTATGCAGTCTCATCTGGGTTCATGTCTCCAATGGCTCTCTGTCTCACTCAACAAGCAAAGTCCAAATTATAAATAGTGTTCTTTCTGGAAGATCTCTGCCATGTAGCCAAATATACACATTTGGAGTAACATTTCAAAACTGAATATAAAGACACAAGGGTGACTTCTGTTCTTTTCTCAGAACGTCTTCTCCTACTTAAAGCTTCACTAACTCTTCTATGCTAGTAGAAGCTAGCAATATATTTTTAACTTAGTTTTGAAAGCTATACCAATTAAAATATTAATTTACCTTGAATATTATATCCATTAGGATGCATCTTTGAAGTTTTAATTTGACTTGGGACAATGAAATTTTGTGTTTTTGTATTCAGTGTAGTGTTTGACATGTAATAACCTTTAAATAGTAGCTTTTATATTATCTCTTTTCAATGAACTCTAGTATGGTCAAAACTGTCATCATTATAACTGTTTTTAGTTTGTTTTTGGTAGGTTATGGATCTTGAATTCAGGAACTGGGCACTGTCCCTGAGCTTTTGCTCAAGGTTAGCACTCTACCACTTGAGCCACCGTGCCACTTCCAGCTTTTTCTATTTATGTGGTACTGAGGACTCGAACCTAGGGCTTCATGCACACTAGGCAAGCACTCAACTGCTAAGCCACATTCCCAGCCCAATAACTCTTTGATAATTAATCTTCAGTCAACTTGACTGAATTAAGATAGACACTTAGAAAATTAGTTAAGCAAATCTGGGCACATGTAGCTCATGCTTATATTAGCTACTTTGGAATCTGAAATTTGAGGATTGTGGTTCAGAGATAGCACAGGCAGATAAATACAAGAGAATTGTCTCTCCAAAAAGCCAGAAGTAGAGGTGTGACTCAAGTAGTTGAGCACCAGCCATGAGCAAAAAAGCTGAAAGTGTAGTTCAAGCCTCAGTAATAGCACCGAAAAGATTATTGATAAAGAATACTCATAGGTGTGTCTGTGAGGGTAATTCCAGATTATCCACTTGTAGATCAGGGAACTGATGGGCCTTGGATAGAACAACAAAGACTATTATCTCCAATTAACCACCAAAAAGCCAGAAGGGGGTAGAGCATTAGGCCTGAACAAAAAAGCTCAGGGACAGAGTCCAGGCCCTGAGTTCAAGCCCAAGAAATGGCACAAAACAAAAAAATCTTAATTTTCAAGCATTACACACACGCACACACACACACACACACAATTTATATAACTAAAAAGACAAAAAAGAAGTCTAAATTGCCTAGGGGCTTTATCTCCAATCTAACTTATATTTGATGTTAGAAAAGAAAAGAAAAATATCTTCTAGTTATTTGATGACTTATAAAAATGAGAAAACACAAAACCACTTGCCTAGCATCTCATTATTTTTTGAAAAAGAAGTTTGAAAAAGAAATGTACTCATTACCTGACTTATATAACTGTAAACCCTCTGTATATCACCTTTATCATAATAAAAATTTTATAATAATAATAATAAAAATTAAAAATACACATGAAACATTCTCAAGCTAACCAAATATCAAGATCTAAAGCAAATATTAATAAACAAGAACTGAATTTTTTAAGTGTGAAAAGGAGCTCAATGTAGCTCTGGAGGTGTCAATGAGTTGTCTGATGCGACATTAGGACTTTATAGCCACATATAAGTAACCTCATTATTTTCATTCATTGAACACTCAAATCTCATCGATAATATGACTATGTTATTGAATAGCAATTTCCCACAATATGTATCATTGACCTATTTTTTAGTTGAGAAAAGAGATTCCCGAAGAGATTAAATAACATGCCCAAATTATATAGCCAATGACTCAAGGGCCCTGTAAACTCCAACGTCCATTTATTAACCATGATTACCCTATTCTGTTCAGTGAAAGACCTGAACTAGAATGCCAATAACTGAAGTTCCTTGGGTCCCTAAAAAAATACATTTATAAGGCTTACATTATGTTTTGTTGTTCTAAGTTCACATGAATAAATTTGATTAGCTTTCTAAAGCCTATAAAAACATCAGTGAACAGCTCATGTTGCTATTTCTTTTATTAAAACCCTTTTTTACAAATCCAGTAACAATAAGAAAAACTAACAAAAGAAAATGTCCAATAGCTTGTGTAATATAACTTAAACAATTTTCTACTTTCTTCTTATATTTAACGTCATATTTTTCAGAGATAAACAAGAAATTTTATAGATGCTGAACATAATTTTATTTGTTACAATAGAATCTTTGAAGTATACAATGAAAATGTAGAATAGACCTATGAAAAGATCTATTGTGCTACCATGAAATTCAATTCATTTCTATATTTATTGTCAATAACTACATTAATGCTAAATATATACTAATATGTACATATATATATATAAACTGATTATCTTGTATCCTTAACAAATGAAACTATTTTGACAAATTATCATGCTTAATAAATACAAACTGAGATAACATTCAAGATGCATTGAAATTTGACTTATGGAATTATAACCTCTTTATATAACTACATTATGATAATAATAATGACAATAAAATAGTACAAACCAATAATTATAACATTCTAAAAATAGATTTTTTGAGTCTCTCAAGAGACTCTACATAGGAAGACATGATCCTCTCAGTTCCCTGCTGGTTGTTTACTCACTAGAATTACTCAGCTTTGACTATCAATGAAATCTTAGAAGCTACTACAGTTTGGAATGTTTGAAATCAAATGCCATCCACTAGAAACAAACAGGAAATATTTGTCACCAACTAAAATACAAAGAAGATGGCATTAATTTTTAAAAGATGGCTGAATGGTGCATCATCGTGCTAATTCAGTTGAGTAAGAGTCAGGATGAAATGTGAATGCATATCATTATTTGTGACTAAACTCCTCAGAATGGGAAATAGTTGCTTTATGGCATGCACAGGAAGCTAAGTTTACTCAGGACTTCCACAGTCATAATATTACAACAGAAATACAATAATCACAGCAATGCACCTAATTTTAAACAGATCAGACATGAAGCTGAGTCATAGTTTTTCACATCAGGAAATAACTTCCATCAGTGTACACTTAATAAGGTAGGTTGCTTAAATTATAGAAGCTTTATCATCTTTTGACTGCCTTTTGGGGGAGGGGGAACAGACCAAGACTCGAACTCAGAGTCTCACATTCCTACTTAGCTTTTTCGCTTAAACCTAGAGTTTTACCACTTGAGCCATGCCTCCAGCTAGCATTTTTTGTCCATCATGGGACTTGAACTCTGGGCCTGTGTGCTGTCCCTCAGCTCTTCAGCTCAAGGCCAGAGCTCTACTTGAACCACAGTGCCACTTCCAGTTTTCTAGTGGTTTATTTGAGATAAAGTCTCACGGACTTTCCTGTCCCGGCTGGCTTTGAATCCTGATCTTCAGATTTCAGCCTCCTGAGTTGCTAGGATTACAGGCATGGGCCACCGATGCCCAGCTTCCAGTCAGCATTTTTGCCATTTGGAGATGGAGTCTCTTGGACTTTCCCACCCAGTCTAGTATTGATCTGAAATCCTCAGATCTCAGCCTTCTGGGTAGGTAGGATTACAGACATAAACCACCACTGCTGGCTTGATTGCTTTTTTCAAAAATCACTTTACCTTTAGTAACTTTACCCATTAACTTTTCATTTCAATGAAAGATAAAGCGGCGTGGATACAGGGTGTGTGGACTAGAACCCTGGTTGCCTTCCTCCTTTCTTTCAAGATATAAGCACTTTATGTGGTCTGGGCATTCAGTGAGAAGCCTCCAGTGCCCTGCCATGGGGAGAGGCCATCTGGTAGAGAAACTAGGATCAAGTGCATTCCTGCAGGGTGACAACAGCATTCCAGAACAGTATAGTACCTGACCTGATCTAAGTGTAGGGTGAAGGTCAAAAAGTGTTTGACATGTGCCCTGAGACCTGAAAATGAGAGGAATTAGCACAAAGACAAAGGAGGGGACCCTGAGACAAGATATATTCCCCAAGGAATGTGCCTCAATGACTTAACTTCCTCCAACTCAGCCCATCTTTGAGTATGCCCAACAATGCCATCAAATTATAAACTTATCAATGATTAAGTTAGAGCCTCCAAGATCCTATCTTTTCCCAGGAGCTATTAACATATAAGCCTTTTAGGAGATACTTAGAATCCAAACATAACCTCACATACTGCTCTCTTTCTCTCTTTTTCTAGTCCTGGGGCTTGAACTTAGGGCCTGGGCACTATCCCTGAGCTTTTTTGCTGAAGGCTAGCACTCAACCACTTGAGCCACAACGCCACCTCTGGCTTTTTTTGTTTTGGTGGTACTGAGGAATTGAACCCAGAGATTCATGCATACTAGGCAAGCACTCTAACTAAGCCACTTTCCCAGCCTTCACGTCTGTTTTTCTACCAATGATGTGTCACCCAAATTGACTTCTTGGATTTCAGACCTCAACTGTTTTGGGCCTAATCATGCTTTCTTTCATGACTAAAACCATCTCTGGCTTAGTTTATTCTCCTTCAAGCTTTGTTCCAAGGAAATATAACTTTACACTGAGGATTCAAATCATTTCACAGCCAGCCATTGCCCCAGTGTGATACTATTAGAAGCCAGAGAAAAGGAAAACTCAGAAAAATGTGCCAAAGCAAGAATACCAGCAAAAGTTAGCAGAGAAACTGTAAACAGCGCTGAAGGACAATTTAGGCTTGCTGCTTTTGGACATATGTACTCTTTTCTATACAACATAAAATTTAGAAGCACCCAAATGAAGATTCTGATTGGATAACTATTGAGAAGTTCAATTTTCAGACTGACTGTTTTTACTTGGCACTAATCATCAACCTAATTAAGAACTGTAATCACATCTTGTCATTCAAATATAATAAGTCTTTCCATTCCTTTTTCATTTTAGCTAACTTCAGAGAGTTGTTGGCTTTGTTTAAAAGAGCCATAGTTTCCATTTAAATTACAAATCCCAAAGCCACAATGACCCAGAGTTCAGTCTTCTCACAACAGATACCACAAACCATTTAAAATTTTCAATATGGAAAAGATTTTGGGGCTGTGAATGCACATTCCTTAACAAACAAATACTATAACAGAGTAGCAATATGTCAATAATTACAGACCAAGAACCTCCTTTTTTAATATGTAATTTTAAAAGAACTGTGTAAAAGGTATTTAAATCAAGAAATGCAAGCTGGGCACCAGTGGCTCACCCTAGTAATCCTGCAAGAAAGTTCATGAGACTCTTATCTCCAATAAAAAAGCTGAAAGTATCGCTGTGGCTCAAGTGGTAGAGCATTAGCCTTGAACACAAAGAGGCTCAGGGATATTGCCCACGTCCAGAGTTCAAGCCCCAGGACCAGAAAAAAATGCAACCTAGAATATCTTGGGTGTATTGAATAATTTTTAAATTTCTTAGTGGTTACTTTTATATCTAATTTTCAAAGAATAATCTACAAACTATTAACTCTTTTACAAACGTGTAATTGGGCGGAGGTATGACTCGGTTGGTAGACGCGCTAGCCAGTGAGTGAAAAATTCAGGTACCAAGTTTCAGTTTCAGATCAAAATAAATAAATAAAACTGTACAGAGTCTGGATGATATTTTTTAAAAATTCCTCAATGAAGTTAAATTAGCAAGTTATTCTGAGAAGATACAGGCCCTGTTCCTTTCCAAATTGCAATATTTACTTGAAAAGTATAAAACAGCAGGTCAAAGTGGAGAGATGCCCACAGGCACTGGATGTTACTTTCTTCCTTCTCACTGACAGAGACGGTGAAGTTCATTTGGGTTAGAGTATACATAGACTAGGACTACAGATATAGCTCTGTATACAGCACTTACCTAGAATTTACAAGGTCCTTGGTTGCATCCCCAGTACCAAAACAACATTAACAACCAAAAATAGACATTTCTTCAGGAACTTAGTGAAAGAATAAGATATCCTACTCTCTCTCTTTTTCTCTCTTTCTCTCTCCTTCTTTCTCTCTCTCTCCATGCCTTTTGCGGTTTCATCACCACTCATCTATTCAGCATATGTCTCTTGTATGCCAGGTACTCTTCTAGGCAATGCAATACAGCAGTGAATGAAACCGGCAAATAGCCTGCTTTCATGGAATTCTCTAGTGGAAAGTTTACTTCATAGCAGTCTAGTAGAGAAAGAAACCACAATATAGCATAAATAACTATATTAAAAAGTAAGACATGAAGCCAGGTGCCAGTTGCTTATGCTTGTAATTCTAGCTTTTCAGGAGGCTGAGATCTGAGGATCTTACTTCGAAGCCAGCCTAGGAAATGAAGCCCACAAGACTCTTATTTCCAATTAACTGCCAAAACAGCCAGAATTGGAGTTGTAGCTCCAGTAGGGTGCTAGTCTTGAGCACAAAAGCTCAGGGACAGTGCCCAGGCCCTGAGTTCAAGCCCCATGACCAGCCAAAAAAAAAAAAGAAAGATATGAAAAGAGCTACCCAGTAGCTGGTATTACAGACATATGCCACACTTGGTTTTTGTGTATCTTTTCTACACAGATAATCCATCTAGAATAAGAAAAGGAGGAGGAAGACAACGCGAGAGAGAGAAAGAGGAAAGAGAGAGAGAGAGAATCTCTATGCCTTACTTAGATTGAGCGAGACAGCCTGATGCAACCACATTCTGATTATCATCCTCAGCCTGGAGTGCTGTGAGCTCCACCATGTTGACCATCACATCATTTGTATGGCCTGGAAGCTGCGGGAGCACTGAAATAATCTTCTCCACCAAGTTGTCTCCATGGTGTCCAACCGCTCCTGTTTAAGCAGATGAGCAAATGTAAAATTCAAAAATTGGAAGGAAAAAGTTAACTGGAAAAATGCTTTATACACTATACCTTCTATCAAAATAACACATTTTTAGTTTCTGTTACACAAATCTAGTATTTAGTGCTTTATTTGCAATTTTTTTGGGGGGGTCCGGTTGTGGGGCCTGAACTCTGGGCCTGGGCGCTGTCCCTCAGCTCTTCAGCTCAAGGCTAGCACTCTACCACTTGAGCCACAACGCCACTTCCGGCTTTTTTCTTTTTGCTTATGTGGAGCTGAGAAATCGAACCCAGGGCCTTGAGCATGCAAGGCAACTGCTCTACCGCTGAGCCACCTTCCCAGCCCAAAACAGCAATCTTTCTTACACATTAACTGTCCATTATAATGGCAAAGGTCCCATTTGTCAAGCTTATACCCGCCCCCCACGTGCACCACAAAAATTAGAGCCACGGGGCTCTTATTGAGTATTTGTTGGATAAGAATAAGTGAAAAAAGATCATGATCTACAACAACAGCAACATGTATTGAATGTTTTCTAAGCACCATGTACTGTTTGAGGAACATAACATGCATCAATTCTATTAACAATGAATGATGACCTCTAACTAAAATTCAAGAGTCACTGGGCATCGATGGCTCATGCCAGTAATCCTAGCTACTCAGGAGGCTGTGATCTGAGGATCCTGGTTCAAATCCAGCCCAGGCAGGAAATTCCATGAGACTCTTTTTTTTGGGGGGGGTCCAGTTGTGGGGCCTGAACTCTGGGCCTGGGCGCTGTCCCTCAGCTCTTCAGCTCAAGGCTAGTGCTCTACCACTTGAGCCACAGCGCCACTTCCGGCTTTTTTCTTTTTGCTTATGTGGTGTTGAGGAATCGAACCCAGGGCCTCAGGCATGCAAGGCAAGTGCTCTACCACTGAGCCACCTTCCCAGCTCCATGAGACTCTTATCTCCAATAAATCACTCCAAAAAATGGAAGTGGTGCTGTGGCTCAAGTGGTAGAGGGTTCATCTTGAGCTGAATTGCTGTGGGACAGCACCCAGGCCCAGAGTTCAAGCCCCATGACCAAAAAAAAAAAAGACTAGTAATACAAATCAATGCTTCTTCCATGAAATTTGGTTATAGCTCCAGAAGTAATCACTGCATGGGAGAATTGTTCCAATGAATAAAAACTAACCATATCTACCTACTTGTTAAGACCCTGTTCACTAGCCGGCACCAGTGGCTCATGCCTGTAAACTTAGCAACTCAGGAGGCCAAGATCTGAGGATCATGGCTCAAAGACAGCCTAGGCAGGAAAGGCCATGAGACTTTTATCTCCAATAAACGATCAGAAAACTGGAAGTGGCCCTGCAGCTCAAGTGATAGAGCACTTGCCTTTAGCTGAAGAGCTGAGGTACAGCGCCTAGGCCCAGAGTTCAAGCTCCATGACTGACAAAAAAAAAATCACTAAAAAATTAATAATGGGATGACAACAACAAAATCTTAGAAACCATTAGAAAAACTTTTGTGTTGACTTCAATGAATGTCTGCTTTTAATACATTTATTTATCCATTCATTCAATAAATATTTACTGAAAATTGAAAACAGTTTTTCAAGGTACTCTTTTAGTGCAAGTTATTAAACACAAAACTAAACAAAATAAAGACCCCCCCCTCCTCTACACATGTAAGCTGCCATTCATGTGGAAGGAGATGGACAATAATTAGTAGTGTCAGATAGTGGGGGGGGGGGAGGAAAGCAATGACAAAACAGTGAAATGCTTACAGAGTGTAAAGACAGTGGTCAGGGAAAGGGCTCTAGAAACAAGGCATCATCTGAGATGAAATTCAAAGGAAAGGTGGGAGAAAGTCAAGTTGATATCTGGAAGAACAATCCAGAAAGAGCCACAGAAGAATTTCAAAATCTCCAAGACTGGCCATGTCTTAGCAGTGACAAGGTGGCCAGTGTGTCAGGGGAGAACAGAGGCAAAGGCAGGTCATGTGTGGCCTTAAAAATAATTATTAGAGCCGGGTGTCAGTGGCTCATGCCTGTAATCGTAGCTACCTCTGAGGCTGAGACCTGAGGATAACGGTTCAAAGCCAGCCTGGGCAGGAAAAGCTGTGAGACTCTTATCTCCAAAAACTACTAGCAAACCAGAAGTGGCGCTATGCTCACGTGGTAGAGCTCTCACCTTGAGCTGAAGAGCACAGGGACAGTGTCCAAGCCCAGAGTTCAAGCCCCACAACCGACAAAAACAAACAGACAAAAATTATTAGTTGAATCTGGTAGTAGGTGTGATAACTATAAGCAAACAAGTGATAAAGTGGTTGTTGATACATGTATGTCCTCTTGTATTTCTTTAAAATTTTATTTGCTTTTCTGTGCTGTGTCAAATGCTGCTTTGAGATTTAGAAAAAACATTTTTGATAACTGAAAATTAGGGTTGACAATATAAAAGCTATTAGAGACCTTCACAAAATAAGTATCTGGGCAGTATCAGAAACTAAAAGTTAAATTGAAGAGGAGAACAAGAAAAAAATTGAAGCAGATGATTGTAGGGATAAGAATAAACAACTCTTTAAAGTTTGCAACAAACTGATGCAAAAAAAAAAGTAACTAAAATTGAAGGGGCATAAGAGGTAAAGAAAGGAGATGTCCCATTTAATTTATATATTAAAAAGAGAAAAAGAGCCAGGGGCTGGTGGCTCATGCATGTAATCTTAGCTACTCAAGAGACTGAGATCTGAGGATCGCGGTTCAAAGTCAGCCCAGACAGAAAAATCCATGTGAGACTCTTATCTCCAATTAACCACCCCAAAACAGGAAGTGGTGCTGTGGCTCAAGTGGTAGAGCACTAGCCTTGAGCACAAAGAGGTTCAGGGACAGGACCCAGACCCTGAGTTCAAGCCCTAAAACTGACCAAAAATATAAGAAAGAGAAAGAGAGAGACAGACAGAGACAGAGAGAAAATGATGATAGAAAAAAGGTATTTGATTAAAAAAAATCTATGAGAGAAGTGAAAAGGAACGAGACTTAGTCTACATAGATGAAAAAGTTAACATTAGTAAGACAATGAAGAAATATTCACTGTACAAATGTAGAAAGGTTGTGATTTGGTGATGAGAAGTATAGGAGGTTTCTGCTGGCTTACACTTTCTCAGTGTTACTGGAAGCAAGTAGACAGGGGGTTAGTATAGGGAAGGATATTCAGAGACTTGACAAGAATTAAAATATTAGATGACTGTTGTTGAATGATAACTTTGTCATTGTACCAAAACTTACTTTCTGTCTTCCTTAACTGCTTTATTTTGTAGCTTTTGGAAGACAAAAGACATGCTTACTTCATTTGTTCTGTATACAGAGAAAAAGGTATATACAAGAGTAGTTATAAACCAAAGAATAAAGAAGCTATTGCTATGATGCTGGACAGCCAGACTATTAACTGAAATCATAGGGAAATACAAAAATATGTGACTTTCTTCACTAATTATGAAGCAATCTGTTACATCTTGTAATACAGAAATAAAAGTTTGCTGGGCATCAGTGGCTCACTCCTGAAATCCTAGCTACTCAGGAAGCTGAGATCTGAGGATCTTGGTTGCAAGCCAGCCCAGGCAGAAAGGTCCCTGTGAGACTCTTATCTCCATTTAACCACTCAAAAATCAGAAGTGGCCCTATGGTAGAGTTTTGGCCTTGAGCAAAAGAGCACAGGGAAAGCCGGGCACTGGTGGCTCATGCCTGCAATCCTAGCTACTCAGGAGGCTGAGATCTGATTATCACAGTTCAAAGCCAGCCCGGGAAGAAAAGTCAGTGAGACACTGATCTTCAATAAACCACCAGAAAACTAGAAGTGCCTCTGTGGCTCAAGTGGTAGAGCATTCACCTTGAGCTGAAGAGATGAGGGACAGCGCCCAGGCCCAGAGTTCAAGCCTCAGGACCAAATATATATAAAAGTTTATAAAATTAAATCCCTATTTGTCACCATGCATCAATATCAACTTCAACTTTTCCCTGTGACCCAACCATACCACTCTTGGGCATTGACCCAGAATACTGTAAAGACACTAGCACATCCATGTTCATTGCTGCACTATTCACAATAGCCAAGTTATGGAAACAGCCCAGGTGCCCAGATGCCCTACAATAATGAGTGGATCAAAAAATGGGGCACTTATACACATTGGAATCTTAAACATCCATCAGAAAGAATAATGTGATGCCATTTGTAGGGAAATGGATGGATCTAGAACAAATCATGTTAAGTGAGGTAAGCCAAGCTCAGAGAGACAAATGATGCATGTTTTCTCTCATTTGTGAAAACTAGATCTAAAATACAACCAAACATGATAATTTATAAAGGACTCTAGGCATTCACACAGTCAGATTAAGGGAGAATATTCTTAGGGAAAGAACCCAAAGGTATAACTCTTCTGAACATTTAAAACACTATTTATAGCTGGGTGTCAGTGGCTCATGCGTGTAATCCTAGCTACTTAGGAGGCTGAGATTTGAGGATCAAGGTTCAAAGCCATCGAGGGCAGGAAAGTCTGTGGGACTTTTTTTTTTTGGTCGGTCCTGGGCCTTGAACTCTGGGCTTGGGCATTCTCCCTGTGCTCTTCAACTCAAGACAAGCGCTCTACTATTTGAACCCACAGCGCCACTTCCAGTTTTCTAGTGGTTTATTGGAGATAAGAGTCTCAGGAACTTTCCTGCCCAGGCTGGCTTTGAACCGTGATCCTCAGATCTCAGCCTCCATAGTAGCTAGGATTATAGGTGTGAGCCACCAGGCCTGACAACTGTGGGACTCTTATCTCCAATTAATCTCCAGAAAACTGGAAGTTGCACTGAAGCTCAAGTGATAGTGTGCTAGCCTTGAGCAGAAGAGCTCAGAGACAGCACCCAGGTCCAGAGTTCAAGCCCATGACTGATAAATAAATAAATACTATCTAAATGAATTCCAGGAAATGAAAACATGGGGGTTTGGTTGGTAGTAGTGGTGGTGATTATGATGTTTGATTTTGCTTTTGCTTTTGAGTCTTCTCTCTTGTGGAGGCAAAGAAAATACAGAAAGGGAGAAGAAGGGAAGGGAGAACAAATGCAGTCATGGCATTCAGTATACACTATGTGGAAAATGAACTGTGCAAAGTGTGGGTAGAAAAGGGGGAGGGGGAGGGGGAAAGAGAGAGGACTGGAGAAAAGTGAAAGAAAGGGTGACAAAGTCCAAAAAGAAATGCACTCATTACTCAATGTATGAAATGGAAACCCCTCTATACAACACCTCAATAATAATGAAATTATTTTTACTTATACATTGAAGTCTTTGCCCTTATACCAATAAAAACAGATTCAGAACAAGAACAACAGCAACAAAAAAAATAGTAGTTAAACCAGTATATTCTGTTTATTCAGACAACAAACATATTCAACTGGCATCTTTTTCTTTACTCTTCTAAGATGTCTATGATGTTATTATATTTAAGTCAAAGTGACAGACAAGACACCTGATATTTCCATGTACATAATTTATACTTCGGTACTATCATTTAGCCTAATTCCTACTTTATAATCTAAAAAATTCAAATACACCTGTTGTATTATTTAGAACATCATATAACATTTTCTTCTGAATTGCCAAAGGAATTGATTACCAGTATCAGCATTGGGATTATTCTCACTGACCTTCAATGTAGCTAGCTTATATTATTATACTACCATTATAGAACAATAAAATTGACCACTGAAAATAAATGTACATATCAAAAATTTCTTCCAGAGTTCAGGCCCCACGACAGGAAAAAAAATTTCTTCACCTTTTTAAAGGATTACATTTGTTAGATTACCACATTTCATGAATGAGCACTAATAATGAATCGATAAACATCTGAAAATGTTTTCTATAAATCTCTGGTACTATGTAATGTCAAGTTCACTTTTTAAAACCCATTTAAAGGAAACTAAACCATAACTATTTGTGATAATTTCATGTCTCATGATAACATCTTTCCAATAAACTATAATATGGCTTAGGCAGATTCTTGTATTAATATCAGTACATTTCTAAAAGGTTCCAAGATAGGCAGTTCTCTTCAATGATGAGGTTAATTGCACTTTTCTAATTTCTTAGATAAAATGTAGTTGTTTTAATAAGGTAACACACATTTAAGCCCTATGTACTAGTTACACATTTAACAGATTGTGTTGTAATTCCTTATCTGCTTATCTATTTCTTCTACCCCTCCAAAGACTAAATTAAACTCACTCTAAATTTTAAACTCTGTGAGATTAGTTACTTTGTTTAGTAGGCCATAGCCTTATCCTCAATCCGACATATTGTAAACGGCTAATGAAACAGATACACAAGCAGTAAAAGTCCAGCACCTTGGAGAGTGGTTTGAAGCCCTTCTAGCCCTGGTCCCTTACCTGTGAGATCCAGAGTTCTGTCCACAAAGACCACGGATGCCCTGCCCGTAGCAGTCTTCCTCCTATTCTTCGCAGGAGCATAACTGGCCATGTCTGCAGCGATAATACGACTGAGAGAACCCACAGCAAAACATTCTTCTCGTACCCCTAGATGCTCACATAAAGAACTGAGGCCTGATACCAGGCATCTTATCTGCAGCAGCAGTTCTGGGGTCAGAGCGGTGGCATCCACCTCGCCCAGGCTGCCCAGCTTCCTCTTGTCCGGTCGGGCACTATTAAGGAGATGCACATCCTGTGGTAGTAGTGGGAAAAGGGTAGCAAAGGCTGGAGTCAAGGCAAGGTGGGGAGCAGCAGGGGCGAGCAACAAGGGGACATGAAGCACCTCGGCCGTGTAGTTCATGTTGCCCATCCACTCACACAGCTTCTCCTCCAGCTGCTCGAACACCGGTTGCTGCCCTTCTAATTCGGCCGCTGCGGCCGCTGGCACGTGATTGGCGGTGAGGTGAACGGCGTGGCTCACTGCCGTGACCACCACACAGTACTGAAAATGACTGCGGCGGACGATGTCTCGGAGAGTTTCCACCGTGCGACCTTTCAGCAGGCAGCTCAACACGAACACCGCCTTCGGCTGCTCGGTCCCGCCACCAACTGCGTCGCGTTCGAACTCCCGCAGGTGACAGGCCGGACCCCCCACCACCTCCAAGAGCCGCGGGTAACCGCACCCCCAGTGCAGGCTCTCCGCGCAGGCGGCGTCTAGGTAGACCACAGCCCGCTTGGCCTTGGCCAGCACCTGCTCCCAGCCTTGCTGGGTAAAGGTCAGCACGCTCGGAACGCTCATGGTTCGGGACCCACAGCGTCCAGAAACTCGGGTGCAGGAACTTCTGTCAGAACTCACCACTTCCGGAAAGTGAAGTGTTTTTTTTTCCCGGGGACTTTGACAGTCAACACCATACACGTGGTCGAGTCTCTGACGCGCCACTCTGGCCGCGCACAGTGATGACGCGAACGGATCGCTGATTGGCCGGTGAGAAGCTCGGGTTGGAGGGAAGCTAGTCAGGGCTGGGAACGTGTAGTGGGCGGGGCTTCGTGTGTCAGGGTTTCCTGCCAGGTCCAAAAGTTTGTAGAAAATTGCTGACCGGCTTTTCAGCTCATCCCTCTGGATACCTTTCCTCACTCTCTGAGAAAACTCGGGAACAACAATAAAACCTGATCTTCAGCTTGTGGCTCACTCTTGTAGTCCTAGCTACTCAGGGAAACGGGGATCTGAGGATCACAGTTCAAAGCCTGCCCTGGCAGGAAAGCCCTAGATACTCTGATCTCCAATTAACCACTAAAAAGCCAGAGTAAAAAAGCCTTGAGTAATAAAGCTCAGGGATAGCGTCAGACCCTGAATTCAAGCCCCACAACAAGCACAAAAGAAAAAGAAAAGCAAATCTGTTGTTTTATGTCTTCCTTGCATATGAGTATATCATTGTAGGCACAGCCATTTTCTTCATCTAAACTCTGAGCAGCCAAAGAAGATAATAAAAATATCAAACAAGTCTCACAAATGTACCTACTGGTCTATTTTTGTTTTCCCCCATCATCTTGCCTCTAAAATTGTTTATGAATACTTTTTATTAGGATACATTATTTGTACACTGTGGTATTTATATACATGCATACAATGTACTCTATCAACCTTACCTCTTCTATCACTCTCCCTTATTCCCCATTCCAGGTGCCATTTCTTTCTTTTGTTGTTACCGGGCTTTGAACTCAGGACTTCGTCCTGAGGCAAGATGCTGTAGCCTTTGAGCCAGGCTCCAGCCTATCCTACCACATCTAAACCTTGTTCCTAGAAGCTAGTTCTTTTCCATCCTTGCTTTTACCCAGCTCAGCAGCATCATTCAAATGGACATTTTGTGGTGAGTAATGATGTTGAACTGGATAATTTCCATCCGTCCCTCCCTCCAATTCAGGTTTCTTTCTGATACATGTTGGTCCTACCATTTTCTTGCTTAAAAGCCTCACCTGGCCCAATTACCTACAGGGTACACCAGACCCTTTTAAAGAAATCAAAATATTAATCAAATTGAGAAAACTGATTTCTTAATTTCTTTCCAACTATGCCCAGCCTGGAACTTTATGTAGCTATAAAATGAAGTTGATACACTGAGTTCAGAATTCCTTCCTTCCAATTTTTCAATTAATATTGATAACATACTTATTAAGTATAATCACTGTGCCTCAAATATGCAATGGCTAATAAAACGTATTGCTTGAGCCACAAGGATTTACATCTGGCAAATGTTTCCTTTAATAAAATAATCATTCTAATTGTACCTTCCAAGTGGGGATTTTCCTAACTCTACTTCCCCTAACTTGTCTTCCTCACTTCCTGATAAATAGCTGTTGATTGAAATTTCTGCTAAGTACTTCACATATCAAATGAGTGATGATGCTGAGCTGGGTAATAGGAAGGATAGAAAAGAACTAGCATCTAACCCTTAGGAGTTGGATGTGTGGCTCAGTTGGTAGAGCACTAGCCAATGAGAGAAAGCAGCAAATAATGAGTTTAAGTCCCAGTCTCAGACCTAAAAAAAAGTGTTAACATACCTGTTTTCCTTAATATATCTGTTTTACTAGATTGTGTACCAAAGGCCTGCCTGAAGTCTCCCAAACCTAGAAGGTAACTGATGTTCAATAAATGTCATTGAATAATAATATTCATATAATATATAATATATTCAACTAATTTTAATAAACTTGTACAACATTGAGACACTATCTTGGACATTCAGGATAGAAATATAAATAAGCTATATCACCACTCTCAAAAGAATTATAATGAAATAAGCAGACACCTACTGATGAAATCAAAATGTACAATAAAATATTACAGAAGCAATGACTAAAAATACATGGGAGTTACAAAGAAATTGAAACAAATTGTGGTTGCATAAAACAAAAGGGGAAGTAGTCAGAAGTTTCATATAGAACCTGAGTTTTGAGATGCCATCAAAGAAACCCAGGTGTTTGGCAGTGGACAGGATGGGCGCAAGGAGAGTATTTCTGGCAATGCAGACAGGGAGTGCAGCTTAACGAAGGCAAAGAAACAAAGAATAGTATGACATGTTCTCTGCAACTACAAAGGGGTTATTATGGCTTGCCTGTATAGCATGAAGGAAGGTGTGAGAAAAAATATAATATACAAGAAAGGAACTAGAAAAAGAAAGATATCAACTAGATCAGGCCACATCCTTATTTTCTACTCCAAATAGTGGTAGCCAGTTTGGAACTGTTGAAGTGATTTAGAAGAAAAAAAAACTTTCCAGATTATTATGTAGAAAATAATTTGAAATGGGCCTATATCACACTGCAAGCCTTCTAATTATATCTCCCAAGTGGGGGGATAGACATGCACCACTATGCTCAGTTTATTGCATGAGATAGGCTCTCCCTTACTTTTTCCCTGGACTGGCTTTGAACCATAATCTTCCCATCTCTGCTTGCATGTAGCTAAGATTGCAACCAGCTGGCATTAGTGGAAGTACTGAAGAGAAGTAGACAGATTTGAGAGATATGTTATAGAAAGAGCCACCAGACCTTGACAATAGATTTGCATAAGTATGAGAGATGCAGATGGTGGAAAAAAATTAGACTCAAAGATAATGTGGATGTTTGTACTACTGAAAGCAAGATGTGGAAACCCTGGGGAGTGTGGAAGTGGGAGAGGTGAATCATAGTTCTAATTTGAAATACAAACATTTGAAATACCTATTAATTATCCATTAGAGTCACAAGGTGAAACCGAAAAGAGAGTCCTTTCTTGCTTTCAGATGTTATGCAGTAAAATTAATTGTTGCTAAAATGAATTATTGCTTTGTATACCATTACATTACATTCACCTTATCAAGTGTAATTTGTGCTTCCCTACTCAAGCTAACAATTGTTTTCCAAGCACAATTCCCTTTTACTTTTTCTTGTTTAGGTCCTGTATATTCTCAGCTTAAGGATTCATGGAACATTCTTTTTTTTTTTTTTGGTCGGTCGTGGGGTTTGAACTTTGGGCCTGGGCGCTGTCCCTTAGCTCTTCAGCTCAAGGCAAGCACTATACCACTTGAGCTACAACGCCACTTCTGGTTTTCTGGTGGTTAATCAGAGATAAGAGTCTCATGTACTTTCCTGCTGGTGCTGCCTCTGAACCTTGATCCTCAGATCTCAGCTTCCTGAGTAGCTAGGATTACAGGTTTATTCATTGTTCTGGCTGGCACCAGGCCATGTTGGCCCTTCTCTGGGGGTGGGGGTGGCGGTTGGGGGGAAGAAGCAGGCAAAGGCCTGGGTGGGAAAGAGGGCATCTGGGCCTGGGTTAGGCCTTATCTAGGGTATGGGTGGAGAAAGGTGTGGCCATATCAAATTCAGATGTGACCTCAGTGGATGCAGATGTGACCTCTTCCAGGTGTGCCAGTTGCCTAGGTAACACCGGTATTGGGTGGAGACTTTGCTGAGAGGAAGGTGGAATCTGCTCACCATCCAAGAGTGAACCTTAAACACATTTTAACCTTCACAAGGCACATTGTCATTATCATGGAACATACAGTTTGCACCAGTTCTTTAGTTCAATTTAGGTAATATCTTCAACGCCAAGCTCCTTCCAGGTACTGAAAGGGGATTAAAAAAAAAAGCACCCTAGCAAAATAAATTGATTTTCCCATGAAAATATCAAAGTTCACAATAGACTCATTAAACAAGAGAGATAGAGGAGACTATGCCTATGATTCTTAAAGCAGTAAGTGAAAACAATTTCCTTTCCCTTTCCTTTCCTTTTTCTTTTTCCTTTCTGCTGTATTAGAGTTTGAATTCATGCCCTATTGCTTATTAGGCAGACATCCTACCAATTGAGCCATGTTCCTAGCTGTTTTTTTTTGTTTTTGTTTTTTAGTTATGTATTGGATATCTTGTTGTGATTTTCCCCCTTGCTTTCTTAGAACATAATTCACCTATCTCTGTAGCTGGTATTACAGGCATATCTCACCACACCTACTTCATCTTATTTCCTTTACATAAGATTGACTTTATGCACCACACCAAGAAAGGAAGTAACAAATAAATAAGATGTCTTATTTTAGGGAGAATTTGGTATAGTGGGGAGGCATATATAAATAATCTAAATGCAATAATATAATGTAATAATATATAATAATATAAATGGAATAGACATGTGCTATGGAAGTAGTACAAGGTCTAGATGGGTTCTAGAATTGACTTTGCCATACAAACCTCCTAATATTACTGAACTCTATTTCCTGTTTTTCAGTACATTTCCTTTCTTGAAAATCTCATGTATGCTTCTGTCTCACAGCCTCTGTTCTTGGTGATAGTCTATGCAACCAGTAATACACAGGGGGCTTACTTCCTTTCTCTATTCAGGTTCTAGTTTTGTATTACATCATTAGAGTAGCTTTCCCTTGCCACCTGATATTCCTCTTAATCACTTTGCTCTTGGTGTTCTTATAGATTTTTCTTCATAATTCTTGCCAACAGGATATATTTGCATGTATGCCTTCTTGATTTTTCTATTAAAATGAAACTCCATGAAAGGAAGGCGTTTTTACTCACTGTTGAACTTACCTAGTCTTGAAGTCTACTGACTTTCTATAAATATATATAAATATATATTGAATAATTAAATGGAAAGAGATAAAATGAGTTCAAGAAAGATTTTAAATAATATGAGATTATTAAACTAAAAGAAGTGAATAATTCATGACTTTTATGAAGGTGAGTATATTTGAACAAAAGTTAGAAGAATGTAAGCAATTGTTCTTAACAGGCAAAAGAGCTCTGAAGAGCATGTAGAAATGTTTTCAAAGTAAAGAGAACTAAAACCCACATGACTGGTTTATATCATGTGAGATGATGTTGTTTGTGGAATGAAAACACTTTGTTAGAGCACATGCACCTTTTCCTTGAAGATTTAATTATGGAACATGTTTACCATCCTTCAGTTTTGCTAGTGTCTTCATTTCCCAAGATTCTAAAGGGAACAGATAGTCAATGACTGTTACATATATATTTATTTGAGAGGACAAGAAATCCAGTCATGTATTTGTACAACTAATATAGGTAGTTTATGTTGAAAAGTGAGTCTTTATTTGATCATTTCAGAACTAAAAGGGATCTTAAAGATATCTAATTCAATTTTCACATTTTTAATTGAGAAAACAGCATAGAGAAATTGGTCAACCAAGGTCACCCAACTATTTTATTATAATTAAGAATTGTAACTGCAGTTTCAACCCATTTTATGTCATCTTTTCCTTTGAAGGTATGTACTTTAAAGTGTCCTCGAAATTTGGCATAATCTACTAAAATAAAAACTGCCTCAAGAGATCTGATATTCTGCTTTCTCTTAAGGACAATTCAACTTGAAACAACTGAACTTAAAACCAAGAAATGTGGCTTAAAGTATGTTTTCATTGCAGGTAGCTGGCTGTCTGCATGTCCTGGAATAGAAAATCAATTTTTAAATAAATTTCTATTATCCACTTTGAAAAAAAAAACTGCCTATACTTTATGCTCTGCCTTGGAGAAATAGGTGTCTGTTTGGTGTATCTTGGGCTTAAATCAGGGCCTGGATGGCTATTCTTGATTTTTTGGTGGTTAATTTAAGATAAGAATCTCACAAATCTCCCTTCTTAATCTTTTTTTTTTTCTGGTCCTGAGGCTTGAACTCTGGGTCTGGGCGCTGTCCTTCAGCTCTTCAGCTCAAGGAGAGCGCTCTACTCCACTTCCGGTTTTCTAGTGGTTTACTGGAGGTAAGAGTCACATGGACTTTCCTGCCCAGGCTGGCTTTGAACTTAGATCCTCAGATCTCAGCCTCCTGAGTAGCTAAGATTACAGGTGTGAGTGAGCCACCCCACCGGATCCTGGCTCCCTTCCTAATCTTACTTGAAATCTAGATCCTCAGATCTCAGGCTCCGGAGTAAAGAGTTACAGGTGTGAGCCACTTGCACCCAAAAGCACTTTTATGAATCTGCAAGAAGTCACTGGAATTTTTTTTTTTAAACAAGGAGGATGTATTATTCACACAGTGGTGCTTCTGTTGCGTGGTGGAAATTTTTCTACTGAGACTAGATTCATAGGGGGTTGACAGGTAAGAATTGATGCTATACTAACTATGCAACCTGTGAAAAATAACACAAAGGCTTTAGGGAGATTTTAAAGTTAAATCAAAGGTAGACAGGAGACCAGTATCAAAGGCAGAAGAGAACAATGGTGGAGCAACAGGCATCCCTGGGTACTAGCAGGGAGCTTGGGGGAGGGGAACCCGAGGCGACGCAGGACGCCAAGCCGAAAGGCAGAGCGGGATTCTGTAGGGGCGGGGCCAATAGTATTGCGCTTGCGCACACGGGCCTAAGCGGCCGCCGCGGAAGTGAAGCCACCTTAGAGACGCCGCGCCGCTGGGGTGCCGCCGCGCGTGCGCAGGCGGGGCCAGCACCGGCGTCTTCCTTTTCGCCTTCCCTGGCGCTGCCTTCTGTGGATTTTTGAGTCTCGCGCTTTCTTCGTTCGTTCTCCACCGAGTGCACTCCCTTCTCGCGTCCCGGGACAGCGAGGCAGGGGAAGGGGTTGGAAGGGGCTGTTGATCGCCGCCACCTTTAACTTGTGCGTGGGGCGGCCATGTCGGCCGGCGAGGTCGAGCGCCTAGTGTCGGAGCTGAGCGGCGGGACCGGAGGGGATGAGGAGGAAGAGTGGCTGTATGGCGGTACGGAACTTCCTGTCCCTGTCCCCCTCGGGGTGGTCTGAGGCCTCTCCCACGCAAGCCGGCGTCCGGGCCGCAGGCGCCGCCGTCTCGGGCCTCTCGTTAGCGCCCCGGCCGGCCCAATTCAGGCCGAGCGCAGCGAGCGCGTCCCCCGGCCCGCGGCCTCCTACGCCCTGCCCACGCCCCCCACCGCGCCCCACGTCTTCTCGGGGTACTCAGGGTGCGCCTCGCCTTCCCTCTACCTTCCCCGGTGTCCTCCGCCGCCTCCGAGCCTGTCTCTGGGCTACTTCCCTTCTCTCCCCCACCCCCTTCCCTCTCTGCTCTTTCTTCTGGCCTTCTCTATTGCTTCTGAGGTGTGCTTGCTGCGTCTCTTCTTCTTGCCTCCACGGCCATAGCTTTGCCCTTTGCTGACCCATGCTTTCAGAAAGTCATTCTGTAATAATAGTGAAATAAAGTTACATGCTGTAAAACTAACGTCTTGTTTCTTGATGGTCAGTTTGTATGGACAGTTTGTATGGAATGCACCTGCAAGGGTACCTCCTTGTCTGAAAGTCGTGCTTTAAAAATAATTAATTAAAAGAGAGACAGACAGAGAGATGGAAAACATTATGGCCCATAAAGAAAACCCTGAATGTCTCCTGTATTAAGGTGAAGTTTTTCTTTTTTAAGAGACTGCTTTTTAACCCACATCATAGATGTACCTCATGACCCTTAGGCATATAGTGCTCAGTGTCATCTCATGTGTTTGTTTTGTTTTGTTTCCTCTAAATTTAATGCATCTTGTACTTGCTTCTTGAAGGGGATTTGTTTTGACGTCTGGTTTTTTTTAATTTTCATTAAGTCATTATCCCTCTTGTCTGTTACACCAGATTTTAATGCTTGTTCCTTACTTAAAATTTAAAAGTCTTGATTGCTTAAGAATAGTAAGTAAAAGTGCACAGTGGGCACCATGCTGCTCCTAGATGTAACTTTGATAAAGTTGTTTAAAAAATATATTGTCTAGTGGCTTTAGCATTAATACCATTCTGAAATATGAATGTATGAGTTTCTTTTACACAGATCTTGGATCTTCAGTGCCTCTTAACCTTATTTTTAATAGTATAAAGTCTGATTTTGTTCCATGAAAGACTTTTCTTGTTAAACAATTATAAAGTGATCTAACTTTGGATATGCTTATAGGCCCATGGGACGTGCATGTGCACAGTGATTTGGCAAAGGACCTAGGTTAGTGCTTGTGATGATCACTTCAGATTTTCATAATACTGGTTTTTTTTTTCCCCCACCAGCTTGGTTTATTTACTTACTTTATTTTATTTTACTTGGTAGATGAAAATGAAGTTGAAAGGCCAGAAGAAGAAAATGCCAGGTTAGTGAAAATTCCTGTTGATGCTTGTATAGATTTTATCAGTTGTGTGATACTGTCCATTATTTCGTTATAATCGTTGGCTTGGTTTCACCATTTTAACTGCAGGTTGGGGACATTGAATCCCTTAGGGTTTACTCCTATTTCATGACCATTTCTGTCTTATTTGCTAGGAGAGTGAAGTGTTCAACTCTTGAGTTTAGTAACTGAGCTCAGTAGTAGCATATATAGTATAATCATTAACTACTGAAATATTTTGACTTCAAAATTTAAGGAACCCTGAAAAGTACCATTTTTATAATTTTATTAATATTTTTATATTAGAATATACTTTTGTTATAATTTCAGCATTTCATATCGATTAAATTCAAAGTAGAATTGACTAATTTGCTACGAGGTTGATTTTTTTTTTCTTTTTTTTGTCAATCGTGGGGCTTGAACTCTGGGCCTGGGCTCTGTCCCTGAGCGCTTCAGCTCAAGAACACTTTACCACTTGAGCCACAGCGCCACTTCCAAGGTTGATTTTTTTTTTTTTAAGTTATTAGAATGGTGAAAGTACAAGATATATTCAAAGAAACAATTTCCTCTTAAAATTTCAAACTAATGCATACTCAAGCATGTAAGAAATACCTGGAAGTATAAAGTGGAGGAAATGCTATTTCATACCTGGTAGGCTGACTGGTATCAGAGATAAGACACATGTTGTTGAGGATATGGAAAAATTGGAACTGTCATACATTGTTGATAGGATTATAAAATTCTGTAGCTGTTTTTAGAATTGTCTAGCAGTTTTCTGAAATGGTTAAGCATAGAGTTACCACATAATTGAGCAAAGAAGTGAGAATGTATACCTCTATGCCTAAACTTGTACCTGAATATTTGTTTGTTGGTTTTAAGTGTCAGTCCTGGAGCTTGAACTCAGGGCCTGGGCACTGTCCCTGAGCTGCTTTTGCTCAAGGTTAGTGCTCTGCCATTTGAGCCACAGTGACATTTTGGCTTGTTCTGTTTATATGGTACTAAGGAATCTAACCCAAGGCTTCATGCATGTTAGGCAAGCACTGTACCACTAAGCCACATTCCCAGCCCTGTACTTGAATGTTAATAGCATTATTTATCATAGTCAGATGGAAATGGAAATAACCTGTGTATTCATCAACTGACAAGTGGATAGATAAATGTGTCCACTTGGCAGTGAAAAGTAATGGAGTAATTTATGTTATATATAACAAAAGATGAACCTTGACAACTATATGCTAAGTGAAAGAAGACAGTCACAAAGGATGATATGGTGTATAATTCTGTTATAAAAAGTGTCCAGAACAAACAGGTCTGTAGACAGAAAACTAAGAGGTTTGGGGGGCAAAGTAAAATGGGAGTGAGTAACTGTTAAGACATGCAAAATTTCTTTCGGGCTTCATGTGCACCTTTTAGAATTAGGTAGTTAGGATGATTGTACTAAGACTCAATTGTATCCTTTAAAAGGATAGATGTGACTTAAGTCTCAAAAAAGCTGTTAGGCCAGGTGCTGGTGGCTCACGTTTGTAATCCTAGCTACTCAGAAAGCTGAGATCTGAGAATTATGGTTCAAAGCCAGCCTGGGCAGGAAAGTCCATGAGACTCTTATCTCCAGTTAACCACCAGAAACTGCAAGTGGCACTGTGGCTCAGGTGGTAGAGTACGAGCCTTGAGCTGAAGAGCGCAGGGACAGTGCCTAGGCCCAGAGTTGAAGACCTATGACTGGCAAAAAAAAAAAAAAAAAAAGGCTGTTAGAGCAACAAATGATTGGAGGAAAAAATTGTAGCTCAGGAAGTGTCTGAATTGGAGGAGGGTTCTTCCAGAATGTATTTCCCCAGTGTTTTTTTTTTTCCTATCATTGTATCATCTGCATTTAATCTTTTAGTTTTGAAATTTATATATTCAATTTAGTTCCTAATCCTAATCTCAGCCACAAAATTGAGATGGGCATGTAGTTAATGAAAACAATTAAATATTTCTTCCTATTCATTTCTTCAATTAGACAAGAAGCTAGTTGATTAGAGCATAGAGTTATAACCAAATGCGTAATTTTATGAGTTAATCTTTATGCCATTAATTTTTTTACTATTCTTAGCTACACTTTTGTTTACTTTGTCACTGAACTTTAAAGCTTCAGTACTCATAACTTGATAAAATCTATTAGAGATAATCTTCCCATCTTCTTTGAGTGATACTGTCAAAACTTGTTTATATTATTAAAACTTCATTTCACTGGGCACTGGTGGCTCATGCCTGTAATCCCAGCTAATCAGGAGGCTGAGATCTAAAGATAACGGTTCAAAGCCAGCCCAAGCAGGAAATTCCTTGAGATTCTAATCTTCAATTAACCATTCAAAAGTGGGAAATGGAGTTGTTGCTCAAGTGGTAGAGTACTAGCCTTGAGCACAAAAGCTCAGGAACAACACTCAGAGCCAGAGTTGTAGCCCCAGGAGTGGCATAAAAAAACTTTTATTTGGAAAGCTATTGTATTTATTCCACGGAGAGAAAATGTTTGTTTTTCCATAGTTTTCTTGTTCACAGCTGGCAGTCTATCACTTGAATTATGCCTCTAGTCTGGCTTTTTGCTGGTTATTTTGGAGGTGGAATCTTTCAGACTTTTCTGCTTGATCTGGCTTTGAACCACAAAAAAAGTTTCATCCTTTTAAATAGCTAGGATTACAATTAGGAGCCACCAGTGTCTTGCTATTTCTGACTTTTTTTTATTGGTCATGCGTGCTTGCTGTCTCTTAGCTCTTCAGCGCCACTTCTGGCTTTTTCTGCTTATGTGGTGCTGAGGAATTGAACCCAGGGCCTTATGCAGGCAAGGCAAGCAATCTACCACTGGGCCACCTTCCCAACCCTATTTCTGACATTTTATTGATGATGGAGAACTAAAATTCTAAACAATTCGATCTGTTGGGGAAGAAGTTTGGCAAAGCCTTTGAGTGTCTAGCTTGTTAGATCTTGCGTTGTCCTACCTAGGTCCTTGCTGTTAGAATTTGCATCCAGCTTTTTGGTCTGTTCATTGCTGAATTCTTCCTTGGTTATTAACCAGTTACATTACATTGTTTGCAATTCTGGCATGTTTTATCTGTCCAGGTTTTGGCTTAAACATTGTGATTGTTGTGTGAAATATAAAAGGCAAGTGAGGGTATAATACCAGAACAAATGTACGTACATAAACACTGATAAAACAAGCTTACTTAAGTAGGATATTAGAAGAATTATTGTTAGTCATTTGTTTTCTTGAGTCAAACTGTAGAATAAGAAAAATCTTAAATTTTCACTTTCTCTTCTTTTTGTTTGCTTTCCTTGTAGATGGTGTTCTAAAATGCTGCTGTAAATATTAAACTGACTTACGTCAAGTTGTTTGACAAAAGTAAAGTTTAGGAGAGATTAATACAAATTTAGTAAAAAGTTTGGACTATATGAACATATGAACATTTCTTTTAGAAGTGCTACTTGAATTCTCTGAGACTTGAGTCAAATGGATTTTTTTTCATTGTGCTTCTATTTTCCTAATTGTAAAATGATATGATAGCTAATACACACTGTTAACATTACAATTATTAAAATTAAGAAACTATACTGGGAGTGTTGTTGGTTAATGGCAAACTTGAGTCATGAACAGTGTATTTCGTTGTTAAGCTGTATATACTTAATACTGAATAGAAAATTTAAATGTTAAATGTGCCTTTATAAAAGTTTCAAAATCAATCCAAATTAGGCTTGCTAATTTGATTTGAAACCAGATAGGGTAGAAAAGTCTGCATGACTTCCATATCCAGTTAATCAGTGAACCATCAGGCTGGAAGTTTGCTGTAAGCAAGTAGGCAAGCCAAATATGCTTGATGCCTTGAGTTAAAATCCTGGTACTGACAAATTAAAAGTAAAAGAAATTATATCCTACCATCAAATTGCAATTCATAAATTGTGGAGTCATTTCAATTCTTCTTTTCTAATGTGTTTGTTTATTTATATTGATTTGTGATGCTGGGGATCAAACCCAATGATGCATGCTAGACAAAAACTAAACTACTGAGATATACTTCTTTTTCTAATGTTGAGTACTTGTTTAATATAAAACGATAGGAATAGCAAAGAATAGATCAGACAGATTTTACCATCCAGTAGGATAATTTTAAAAAACCTTACCAGTTGTAGCTTTAAAATATCAGTATAATCTATTTATAGTTTGAAAAGCAGTATCTGACTTGTATACTTATTTTTGTGTTCGTAGTGCTAATCCTCCATCTGGAATTGAAGATGAAGCCACTGAAAATGGAGTACCAAAACCGGTAACATACTCATAAAGCTTTGAAGCCCAGTGACTTTCATGTTAAAATTCTTTCTCAATAACTTTATTTATTTATTTATTTTTGGGTCAGTCGTGGGGCTTGAACTCTGGGCCTGGGCGCTGTCCCTCAGCTCTTCAGCTCAAGGTGAGCGCTCTACCGCTTGAGCCACAGCACCACTTCTGTTTTCTAGTGGTTTATTGGAGATCAGAGTCTCATGGACTTTCCTGCCCGGGCTGGATTTGAACCGTGATCCTCAGATCTCAGCCTCCTGAGTAGCTAGGATTACAGACATGAGCCACCGGTGACCGGCTGTAATTTATTTAAAAATAAAATCACCAGTTAACATAACTTTAGTATCATATGTGACCTGGCCCCTTACATCTATCTCATCTGGTGCCATCCAAAGGACTGTATGCAGGACTTAGGAAAAGAAATAGTAGAGAAACTTCAGAGGAAATAGAACATGTGCAAAGGGTTGATGTTTATTGTTTTCAAATAACTGAATGATTGTACAGTAACTGAATATACCACAAGAAAGCTTGGTTTTCAGAGCAAAAAGTGAATCTCACAACTTAAATGTGAATGTTGGTAGTTTTTAGCCATGTCTTTTTAATGTGGTAGTCTCTGTATCAAATTGGGAAGTCCTCTCATTTATATATTTATTCTTGTAAAAAAGAAGCCAGTTTATTTTTCTGAAAACAAACTTGTAGACAGGGAAGCATTTTGCAAGGTGGGTCAGTTTGCAAGATGATCAATTACAAATACAGTTTAAATAAATTAGGGTTTTTTTTGTTTTTGTTTTTTTTTTCTAAATGGTGCCAGAAAAGTTCTATTTCTTTCTTTCTTTTTTTTTTTTTTTTTGGTCGTCATGGGGCTTGAACTCTGGGTCTGGGTGCTGTCCCTGAGCTCTTCAGCTAAAGGCAGGCACTCTACCACTTGAGCCACAGCACCACTTCTGATTTTCTGGTAGTTTTTTGGAGATAAGAGTCTCATAGACTTTTCTGCCTGGGCTGGCTTTGAAATGTGATTCTCAGATCTCAGCCTCCTGAGTAGCTAGGATTACAGGTATGAGCCACTAGTGGCTGGCTTTTCTATTTCTTTATAGTCCTCCTATTTAATATGTAAAATATTAAACTTATAAGTAAGTAGAAATATGTAGCACCTTTAGGAGCTTGTAGCTTTTTTTCTTTTAAAACTACTTCTAAGACAAAGGACAAAGGAGGAACCAATGCAATCATGATACAAGACAATATGGTTAGAAATGAACTGTACTTCTTGGGGGTGGGGTATATTGGAGAGAGGGAGAATGGGAGGAAATGAGGGAGGGGGTAACAAGTTCAACAAGAAAGGTACTCACTAACTTACAGAGATAACTAACCCCTGTGTACATTACTTTGACAATAAAATTAAGGGCCTGGGAAGGTGGCTCAGTGGTAGAATGCTTGCCTTGCATGCATGAGGCCCAGGGTTCAATTCCTCAGCACCACATAAGCAGAAAACGCTGGAAGTGGTGCTGTGGTTCAAGTGATAGAATGCTAGCCTGGAGCTGAAGAGCAGAGGGACAGTGCCCAGGTCCAGAGTTAAGGCTCCACAACCAAAAAAAAATTAAAATTTAAAAAAGAATTAAAACAAAGAAAACAGAAAGCAACAACAAAACTACCTCAAAGCTGGGTGTACTAGTGGCTCACGCCTATAATTATAACTAATCAGAAGGCTCAGATCTGAGGATTGTGGTTCCACGCCTGTCTATGCAAAAAAGTTCCCATCTCCAATTAACCACTCAAAACCTAGAAGTTGCACTATGGCTCAAGGGGTAGAGCACTAGCCTTGAGTACAAAGAGGCCCAGGTCCGGAGTTCAAGCCCCACAACTGCTGAGAAAAAATACCTTACAACACAGGATAAATTCAGTTATTAATATAAAATATTGAAATGAATATATTTTACAATTGTTTATATTGATATAGAAAGTGACCGAGACTGAAGATGATAGTGATAGTGACAGTGATGATGATGAAGATGATGTTCATGTCACTATCGGAGATATTAAAACAGGAGCACCACAGTATGGGTAAGTTATTTTCAAGTAACACTGTATGAAAGTCATATAGCAAAAATTCTATGCCTATATCAGATGGTCAGATTGTCTGTGGTTGATTTCAGTATTTTATTTTTAGTGTGTGTGTGTGTGTGTGTGTGTACATACATGTGCATGCCTGTGTGTGTATGTGCTCCAGTCCTGGGGCTTGAACTCTGTCTAGGTGCTGTCCCCGAGCTTTTTTGCTCAAGGCTAGAGCTCTTAATTTTGACTTGGGTGGTTAGTTGGAGACAAAGTGTCGTGGACTTTTCTGCTTGGGCTGGCTTTGGATCACATTCCTCAGATCTCAGCCTCCTGAGTAGCTGGGATTAAGTTGTTAGCCATCACCACCCATAATTACAGGTATGAGCCAGGAATACCCTGATTTTGGTGATTTCATATTTGTTAGGTAAAGGCGATACAAAAGAACATTTGTTAAAATTTCTCCAGAAAGGTAATTATTTCCTATAGATAGTTAATTAGGTAGGTAGTTGGAAGAAACAGGTTTTGATACACACATATATATTTTAAATGAATTCACTACTATAAAATTTTGGATTAAAATTGGACTTAAATTGTAATTTGAATCTATGTTTGTTACTTTTTTACTTTATTATTTATGAACCTTTAGTATTTTAATTTTTTCTCTAGAAAAATAGTATCAAAAATAAGGAAGGGGCAGTGTTCAAAAAGAAATGTACTCATTGCCTGACTTATGTAACTGTAACCCCTCTATGTATCACCTTTACTTCCGGCTTTTTTCTTATGTGGTGCTGAGGAATCGAACCCAGGGCCTCAGGCATGCAAGGCAATATTTGGGGTAAACCAATATTTACATAGTGTTGGATGTTTTATTTCCCTAGTGGAACTCTTTTTCGAAAGGCATTTATTTCAGGAATGTAATGGCTGTCCTTGTAGTTTTAATGACTTTTTAGTGAATAGGGTAGAGAAGAAACTAATTACTCATGTTGACAATAGAATTACTTTCTATGTTTCATTGAGGCAGCTGTGTAGTCCATGCTTGCCTCAAACCTCTAAATTGTTGAGATTATCGGAATATGTCACATGCATTGGACTATGCCTCTATGCCTGTCTGAAGACTAGAAATTCTTTTTTTTTAATTTTAATTTTTAAATAAATTTTTAATTTTTAAATTTTAATTATAAAGGTGATGTGCAGAGGGTTTTCAGTTACATAACTCAGGTAAAGAGTACATTTCTTTCTTTTTTTTTTTTTTTCTCCCAGGGCTGAGGACCGAACCCAGGGCCTTGCGCACACCAGGTGGGCGCTCTTCTGCTGGGCTAACCCCCCAGCCCCTACCTTTCTTTTTTGATAATGTACTTGCTCTCCCCAGTTTTTTCCTCCCATCCCCAAGGGCTAGAAATTCTTATGTGGTTCTCATCTTCACTTGAGAAAGTAAAGTGTTGGGTTCATAATATGGGACTAGTAAGTCTTTTCTGCTAGTAGGCCTTTACAACTTGCACTGTGTAATCATTACAAATTTAATAAATACTATTGTATCAAATTATTTGTTTTTGTATATATAGGGCAATTTAAAGCAAATGTTGATTTAAGAGTAAAAATAATAAACCTGCCTGGTGCCAGTGGCTCATAGCCGCAATCCTAGCTACTCAGGAGGCTGAGGTCTGAGGGTCACAGTTGAAAGCCATACTGGACAACAAAGCCTTGAGACTTTTACCTCTAGTTAAGCACCAAAAAAAGGCTGAAGTGGAGCTATAGCACAAGTGGTAGAGTGCTAGCCTTGAGCAAAAGAACAGGGGGTAGGGCCCTGAGTTCAAGCCCCAGGATCAGCACTAAACAAACCTAACCAAGTTTTGGGGCATGAATTGTACAATGTACTTAGGACTTCCATAGTACTTAACTTTATTTTTTTCTAGTACTTTTCAGTTTCATGAATTATAGTTGTGCCTTTGTGTATGGAGATTAAGGAATTAGTATACCACAATTGAGTGTATATAGGAGGAGAAGGTAAAATAAATCTATTTGGCACATTTATTTTGAAGTTTCTTTACAAAACCTAAGTATGTGGAATCTAACACCTAATATATCTTGAGATTTGATGAGGCATGGTGGGGGTCTGTGGGAATAGAGAATATCAGACTTGCCTAAACTTAGCTAAAGCTAAGCCTCTCTACACACAATGAATATAGTGTTTTCAAGCCAGAATAAAGAATGGAAAAAATATCTGTGTAAGAAGCAAAGAAATACATTTATTTGAACACTGACAGTTAAATTATTATAGTTTTTCTATTTTTTGTAGCAGTCCTGTAACAAGGAGGTTTATAGACAGCCCTTAATTTCTGTATACTTTCAAACTAGAACTTTTGTACATTGTATTGTATATAGATATACCTGAGCTATGTTGGCTGTGTTGACCTTTGATTGTTAGAATCTAAATATCATGAAGACAGGAGTCAAACCTGTATAGCTTCTCATTCTATTCTTCTTGCTTAGCTTAGAAAGGGATGGAGAGTTTTCATTCTTGACCTAATTGCTGTATAGTGAATAACTATATGGTGACGAAATAAAGCAAAGGTGCATATAGTATTCTTGTAAAGTTTGTTAAAATGGGATATTCAGTTAGCAAGGAGACTTTTGATAGGGAAATAAGACTTTTTACAAAAACTATTAAGCAAGTGACAGATTTAAAAATTAGTATAAAATCTAAAATGTGTGAATAAATATTAGTCTTCCCATTTACTGTGTGGCTATTTAATAAATTGACTATATCCCTGTTTTATATACCTTGTCTTCCTCAGGATAATGTTTATTTTGTTTTTAGGAGTTATGGTACAGCACCTGTAAATCTTAACATTAAGACGGGGGGAAGAGTTTATGGGACTACAGGTAAGAGATTGGTATTTATAATTAGATCAGTAGGAAATGAAGGTACACATCTTGACTAGATCATAAATAACATTAAATAGCTCTTTTAGTGAGCAGTGTTTGACCATACATCGCAGATGTTGACAAAAGTTTTTCTGTTGATGGCCAAATGGTAAATATTGTATGCTATTCTAGCTATATAGTTTTTTGTGGTTTATTTGATGGGCACTGGGTGAAGTCAGAGCCATGCCTTCAGACTTTGTTGTTAGTCTTAGGGCTTCAACTCTGGGCCTGGGTGCTGTCCTTGAGCTCTTCAGCTCAAGGCTAGCGTTCTACCACTTGAGCCATAGTGTCACTTTGGGTTTTCTGGTGGTTAATTGGAGATAAGAGTCACAAGAATTTTTCTGCCCTGGGGGCTTTGAACCGAGATCCTCAGATCTAAGCCTTCTGAGTAGCTAAGATTACAGGCGTGAGCCACGGGTGCCTCGTCTGCCTTCAGCCCTTTTTATTCTAGGGTTTTTCCAGAGCAGGCATGGGCCATGGTCTTCCTCTTTATACTTCTTACTATATTCCTGCCGTAGATGGGATAATCGATGTGCCCTACTTTATAGATGTGGTATGAGGGGGAGTGTCTCATGAATTTTTTTTTCCCTTGCTGGCCTGGAGCTCTCTCAGCCTCCTATGTAGCTAGGAAGACAGGTGTGTTCCACTGTGTCCAATATTGGTTGAGATGTGTGTGCCTAGGCTGTTTTTGTACTGCTATCCTCCCAATTGGTTTCAGTCTCCCAGGTAACTAGATTACAAGTGTGAACCAGACACCTGGCCATAATTTTTTTTTTGTGCTTATTTTATAACTCCTTAAAAGGTAAAGCTTAACTTCACTCAGATTATATCAAAACAGTTTTATTTTATTTTTGCCACTCCTAGGGCTTGAACTTAGGGCTTTGGGTACTGTCCCTGAGCTGCTTTTGCTCAAGGCTAGTTCTCTACCACTTGAGCCACAGTGTCATTTCCAGCTTCTTTTGTTTATGTGGTATTGAGGAATAGAATCTAGGGCTTCATCATGCTAGGCAAGCACTCTACCACTAAGTTACATTCTCAGCCCTCAGAACAGTTTTAAAAATGGAAGTTAGCAACTTCCTGCTGTTAGTAATCTTTTCCTCCTTCATAGCAATAAGTCCCTACTCTTTCCATGCAGTTCATCTTAAAGTTACACCAGGAAGTTTGACTTTACTCCTTTCATTTATGGTAAACAATGCTTTGTTTAAAATGCTTGCCAGTTTTGGTGTCTGGAATAGTAAACTGGTGATGTCTCCCAGGCTTTTGCTAATTTAGCTCCTTTACTATTTTGTATTTCTGTAAAATAGGAACAAAAGTAAAAGGGGTAGATCTTGATGCACCTGGCAGTATTAATGGAGTTCCACTCTTGGAGGTCGATTTGGATTCTTTTGAAGATAAGCCATGGCGTAAACCTGGTAAGATAATTATAGATTTTATTACTTTCAAAGTATGAGGCCATCAGAAAAATATCTTTAACATTAACTTAACTTTTTTTGTCATTATGTTGGTTTTTTTTGTCCTAAGCAAAAGATGAATAATAAGCACTTATATTATTAAACCTAACTAGTGGCTAAGCATTATCATAAATGTAGACTTAAAAAATATTTTCTCAACTTCAGAAGGTTGTGCAGAGAAGTTATCAATTAATACACCATCAAAGTGTCCAGTTGCATATTTTTATTTTACTATTTCTAGCAAAATAATATTGATTAAAATGATACGACATCTTTGCTTCATGGGGGTTGTTTTTCAGAACTACTAGAATTAAGGTAGTAAGACATATAAATTCTGAATTTTTATATTTGTACTTCATTATTATTTGCACAGTAAAAATCTGTTTTGTCTTTAGGTGCTGATCTTTCTGATTATTTTAATTATGGGTTTAATGAAGATACTTGGAAAGCTTACTGTGAAAAACAAAAAAGGATACGAATGGGGCTTGAAGTTATACCAGTTACTTCTACTACAAATAAAATTACGGTAATTAGTAAATATTCCAGAATAACCCTGCCTTTTCTACTATCCCATTTTGACTCCCTGGATAAATCACTTTTTCCCCCATAAACATGATTAAATTCTACCTGATAGTTAAAAAAATTTGTTCTCTTTACCATGTTTGTTTTTTCCCCTTCCTTCCCTTTCAGGGTTTTATAATAATAATTATTTTATGTTCTTACTTTCAAGTCACGGACTAGCCACAGCTAGTTTGTCTTTATATGGCCTGTAAATTAAAAATTGTGTGGTATCCTAATGGGGAGTATGTTATTTAACTTAGGCCGAAGACTGTACTATGGAAGTTACACCAGGTGCAGAGATCCAAGATGGCAGATTCAATCTTTTTAAGGTGAATTTTAGTAAATTATCCTTGGTTGCTCTCATTTTTTTTGTTCTTGAGTCTGCTCCTGTACCACTACTCAAGGGACAAATTTAAAGTTGAAATAGCTACTTTTTTTCCAAACCTTCAGCTTCCTGGTGACTTGTGTATTTGTTAATTGTTGTTTTATCTTCACTTTTGCAAGCATGTGAATTTATAGCCTTTCATACTAACAAATGCCAAGTAAAACTATTCTCTGCTATATGTTGTGGTTTAATTTGAGTCTAGTACATATTTATGTGAAGGATAAAAAAGTTCACGACAATAGTAGTAAGCACTAATTGTAGATCATGCTCTGTTCTTTATTATCAGAATTGGAGGCTTAATTTTCCACATTTTCTTGAAAAGTATGGTAAGGGTGTATTAACATATCATCTCTCATGGGTATCATGTTCAAGATTCCAAAACTTTCAAGCATTCTCTGAAAAATCTGTGAGAATTTAACATAATGGAATAAAATCACATTTTAAAAAGTAATACTGAAAAGGATTATGCTTATGTGAGGGACTTAAAGGTTGGTAGTAGCAGGTGGTATTAAGTCTTAACTTCTCACTTCTATATACTGGGTTATGATAAAGACACCCAGTTCAAAGACCAAAACTCTATTTTAATACTTTATTTCTTGGAATTGGGTTGAGTATTCTTTTTTGTTACCAATTTAATTCTTATATTGAGTAGCACGGATTGGGTTATATACTCAGAGAATTTTTATGATCTGGATATGGAACTCTGTGCCCCTTTGGGGACTACAAGTCCTGTCCACCAAACTACTGCCTTATGCAATGCATGTGCTATATCCGCAGATGTAGCCGCTCTGCTGGACACAGTTCTGTATAAAGAATTTAATTTTAATTTACATCCTACTGTGGGTAAGTATTTGGTTCTTGTTTTGTTGTACATATTTTGAAAGTTATTGATATTGTCCTCCCAATTTTAAATGATTGTTCGGTTCTTTTTGGGGACATTATCTACTTAGGCAACTGAATGTTTTGTTATGATTGGTTATAGCGAATAGACTGAAAAGTTGTCTTTATAATAAGCTACTTTCTTTGTAGTGGTACATTTTATTTTTTCTAACAGAAATGAGAACTGCTGTTTTACATTCAGCTTATGTACACTAGGTTTTGTTTCATAGTAGATTTCTAAAAATATAATCTAGGGGCTGGTCTCTCCTTGAAGGTAGCTGTTGTTATATTGTTAATGTTAAGCCAGTTTATATACACATTTTCTATTGAAATATTTTAAGATTCTTAGTTATTTGAAACGAGGTCTCTGTCCCATCTATTCTGGCTATTTGATTCGAATAAAGACTTGATTTTAGATGGATATAATCTGTTGGCTTTCTTGCCCTGAAAATGTGAATTAGAAATACTGATTTGGAAATTGGAAATAGGGTATTTTAATACTGTTTGTGACAAATGTTTTATTCTTTAAGAGTTATTGTCACTTGTGGGCTGGGAAGGTGGCTCAGTGGTAGAGCGCTTGCCTTGCATGCCTGAGGCCCTGGGTTCGATTCCTCAGCACCACATAAGCAAAAAGAAAAAAGCCG
>NW_012267224.1:25862475-25896479 GCF_000151885.1 Dipodomys ordii
CTTTTTTCTTTTTGCTTATGTGGTGCTGAGGAATCGAACGCAGGGCCTCATGCATGCAAGGCAAGCGCTCTACCACTGAGCCACCTTCCCAGCCCAAGACTATTTTTTTTTTAATTTTTTTTTTTTTGTCAGTCCTGGGGTTTGAACTCTGGGCCTGGGTACTGGCCTTGAGCTTTTACTCAAGGCAAGTGCTCTACCACTTGAGCCACAGTGCCACTTCTGGCTTTTTTGGAGTAGTTTATTGGAGATACGAGTCTCACACACCTTCCTGCCGTGGCTGGCTTCAAAACACGATCCTCAAATCTCAGCCTCCTGAGTAGCTAGATTACAGGCCACTGGCGCCCAGCTTAAGACTTAAATCCTAAACTATCCTAACAACATTTTAATAGGTAGTGAAAAGATATTTGAGGTTCTTGAACAGTGAAATAGCTTGAAAATCTAGTGTATCAAAAAGAAATAATGGATTTGTCTTTAGTGAAGAAATAATCTATTAGCTGCTTTAATGGAATTAAAAAAATTAATGTAATTTCAAGCATGGTAGCAATAGAAATGCCGCAAAAGAACCCTTAGGTATTTATTATGCAGGTACAAAGGCTATGAACATTTTCAGTGTTTTATTTATTTCCGTGCTTATAAGGCTTTATTTATTTATTGAGATTAGAGTGTCCCAGTATTTCTGTAGCTCAGGTCCAGCCTTGTCTTCCACTCACAATCCTGCCTCAAGTGCTTAAATTTCAGACATGTGGCAAGTCCTGTCTTGTTTTTTATTTTTTATTTTTTGGGTCCGGTCGTGGGGCCTGAACTCTGGGCCTGGGCGCTGTCCCTCAGCTCTTCAGCTCAAGGCTAGCGCTCTACCACTTGAGCCACAGCGCCACTTCCGGCTTTTTTCTTTTTGCTTATGTGGTGCTGAGGAATTGAACCCAGGGCCTTGAGCATGCAAGGCAAGCGCTCTACCACTGAGCCATCTTCCCAGCCCGTTGGTTTTTTTTTTTTTTAATAAAGTGAAATAAATGATGATGAAATTTAATCAGGTGTAAAATTTAAGTGGCTAAGGTGCAAAAACAGTTGTATAATTATAATTTAGGATAAGGGGCAGAAGAGAAGTGACAGGAATGGGTAACATGTATGTAAGAGAAAATGGACCACAACCTTTTTTTTTTCTTTTTTTTAATTTTCTTTTTTCCAGATCTGGGGCTTGAACTCTGGGACTGGGCATTATCCCTGAGCTTCTTTTGCTGAAGGTGAACGCTCTACCACTTGAGCCACATTTTTGAGTAATTTGTTAGACATAAGAGTCTCATGGACTTTATTGCCGGAGCTGACTTTGAACTGCCTTTTCTAAAAGTATTTTTATAACCATATGTGCACACACGTGCTGCATACATATGCATTGCTGTTTTTCCTCTATAGAAGTATTACTTTGTAGGGGCTGGGAAGGTGGCTTTGTAGATTGCTTGCCTTGCATGCATGAGGCCCCAGGTTCAATTCCTCAGCACCACATAAGCAGAAAAAGCTGTAAGTGGTGCTGTGGCTCAAGTGATAGAGTGCTAGCCTTGAGCTGAAGAGCTGAGGGACAGCACCCAGGCCCAGAGTTCAGGCCCCACGACTGGAAAAAAAAAAGTATTACTTTGGTTTCTTATTTGTATGTACATGCATTGTATATATTATCTATATGCATATCTATACATATGCTTGTATTTGTATGTGTGTGCTTGTTCCAGGACGTGAACTCAGTGCTTCAAACTATTACTGGGCTTTTTCTGCTTCTGGCTGGTGCTCTACTACCTGAACCAGGCCTCTTAAGTTCTAGCTTTTTGCTATAATCTCTCTCTTTTTCTTTTGCAAAGTCCTTTCCCTCTCTATCTTAAAGGATATTGATAATGTTGATAACTTCTTCAGTGGTCTGTTTCAAGTTGACTGTTTTAGATTATGAATTGGAATTTGCTCAAATAATTGTTGGTCATTAATGTAGGTATGGGATTGGAAACTTTATAGTGAATAGAACTTGTTGACTATAGGCTTTCAAGTAGTTGTCTTTTCACATATTAGTATCTTTAGGTTGTTTTGCTTCTTTTTATGGTAATCTGGGCTTTTAGAGAAGATATTCCAGTTTCCTTCCTAAAGAATATATAATTTTATTAGCTTTCAGACTTTCATTGCATTCTCAATTTTTTGTTTTTTGTGGGTTGAAATAAAAAGTTGATTTATATATGGCTTTCAATTTTTATTTTTAACATCTTAGCATTTCAATTACATTTTCATATACAATTTTTTAATAATTATGACTGATAATTGTAAGATAGTTATATAATCTCTTGAGGTTGCATACCATAGCTAAGAAGTTTCTTTTAAGAATTATTGTTGATAATGTTAAACTTTTGTAAATTATGCTATGATAGCCAGCCACAGAAGTTTTAAAAAATAATTCCAAAGCTTTTGGTATAACAGAAGCATAATTTGCATTAGTATTTATTTAGCTTCTCAGGCTTACAAATTAGGTTTGTTTAGATTTGTAAGGTCTGACATGAATTTGCTTTTAGGAAATCAGTTAAAACATCTTAAGATAATCTCTTAAATTGGTAGGTTATTTGAAATAGAAATCTTTATTCTACTTTGACATCTTGAGTACTACATCTGAAGACAAACAGACAATGATAATTCAAGCCAACTAGGAAAGTTGCAACAGTGGTTAGGAGTCTCCAAACTAACATAATGACTATGTTATCAAGAACCTAAGCATAAAGGAAAAGTTAGAATTACAAGCAATTTTTTTTTCTTATTTTTATTTTTGGGTCCGGTCGTGGGGCCTGAACTCTGGGCCTGGGTACTGTCCCTCAGCTCTTCAGCTCAAGGCTAGCACTCTACCACTTGAGCCACAGCGCCACTTCCAGCTTTTTTTTTCTGCTTATGTGGTGCTGAGGAATGAAACCCAGGGCCTTGAGCATGCAAGGCAAGCGCTCTACCACTGAGCCACCTTCCCAGCCCCTCACAAGCAATTTTTACATGTAGAAAAATTCACTTTGATCGTGGAAAACAAAGTTTTTAAATTTAAATACTACAAATACTACTGACATAAGATCCAGAAATTAGTATCTTCAATATTATTTGCCTTAAATACATATATAATGTCATTTCCTGTAATTTTAGCTGTGTGATCTTTTATCAAGTTTATCGATGTATAATAGTGTCAAACAAACTGCATCCATGTAAATGAAACAATTTGATAAGTTTAGACAGATACCTACATACCATGCAACTATCATGATGGACACTTAGAACATTTCTATCACTCTGCAATATTTCCCTGTGTTCCTTGTGCTTTTTTCTCTCCCTGGTCACTCCTGGAGCTTTCTAGTTCAAGTTAATTTAATCTAATTTTAGTTTGTCAGTCATGGGGCCTGAACTCTGGGCCTGGGCTCTTCATCTCAAGGCTAGTGCTACTACTTGAGCCACAGTGCCACTTCTGGCTTTTTCTGTTTATGTGGTACTGAGGAATCGAACCCACGGCTTCATGCATGCGAGGCAAGCACTCTACCACTGAGCCACCTTCCCACATTAATTTTATTAGACTTCTTTGATTCAGCACAATAATTTTGGATTTGTCACTATTGTGTCATATACTGGCAGAGTCTTTTTTGTGTGTGTGTGAGGGGCTGGTCTGAACCATTACTTCTTGTTTATATGTCCTACATAGCTAGGATGACAGGCATGTACCACTACCCCTAGCTATTTTTTGTTGAGATGGATATTTTTGTTGTTTTGTCCAGCTTCCTTCAGAGCATGATTTTTCAGATCTCTATTGCACCTGGCTCCTAAATTAATAATTCAATACTGATTTAAGATAGGACGATTATTATAAAAAAGAAAAGAATAAGGAATTCAAGTATCTCAGTCTACTGAACTGGCATGATATGGTACTGTTGATTGTGATAGGTAGGTGGAGAAAGGGTGTGCATGGCAGGAGCAGATTCTCATGCAGGTGTTGTGGCAAGCCACGGTTTAAAATAGAAAATGGTCAACATGGCTAAAATAGTCCTTCAGTAAGAGTAGCAAACACAGGAAAATCCTATTTAAAGCCTTTCTCAGTTACTGAAACGTGGAGCCAGAGTCAAGTAGTTCATTTGGATTTGTTGGTATTGATTGGAGGAATTTGTGAACGTCTCAAAGAATTACAAAGAATTACTGGACTTTAGTCCCATAATCCATCTTTGATGCCCTTCAACTAATGTTAATCTAAAATGAATCAATTTGAATAAAGACTCAGAATGAAACAATCTTCACAGTTATTTTCAAATAAGTTGTTACAAACTTATTTTAATCTTAAGCATTGTATTTGAATGTTTTATTAAATTAAACTAATAACCCAATTTTTGTTTCTGGTTTTTATTTTTGAAGGTACAGCAGGGGAGAACAGGAAATTCAGAGAAAGAAACAGCACTTCCATCTACAAAAGCTGAGTTTACTTCTCCTCCATCTTTGTTTAAAACTGGACTTCCACCTAGCAGGTTAGACAATTTTAACTCAATTATTGTAAGGTCATTGTCTCTTTATTTTGTATTTATGCTGTATTAAGTATAAATCCTTGTAATAAAGAATTTATACTTTTGAACTGGGCACTAGATGCTACTCAGGAGTTTGAGATCTAGGGATCATGGTTTGAAGCTGGCCTGGGCAGGAAAAGCCTATGAGGCTCTTATCTCCAATTTATCACCAGAAAACCAAAAGTGGAGCTGTTGATCAAAGTGATAAAATGCTAGCTTTGAACGAAAAGACCAGGGACATTGCCCAGGTCATGAGTTCAAGCCCCATGACTCACCAAAAATAAATTAATACTATTTTGAAAGTGTTCCATCTTAAAAAACACTCTAGATGAGCAAAAAATGAAGCACAGCGTACAGTTCTGGGTATATCTAAAGATACTTGTAATATACAGTATTATTTTGACTTTTCAAAATTTTAAAAAGAGATCACTGAGTTTCTGAGGTTCTGCAGTACAGAGTGGTTGGGAGCTTATAATCTGGAATTAAGTGTCTTTTTTTTTTTTTTTTTTTGGTCCTGTCGTGGGGCTTGAACTCTGGGCCTGGGCACTGTCCCTCAGCTCAAGGCTAGCGCTCTAACACTTGAGCCACAGCGCCACTTCCGGCTTTTTTCTTTTTGCTTATGTGGTGCTGAGGAATCAAACCCAGGGCCTCGTGCAAGCAAGGCAAGCGCTCTACCACTGAGCCACCTTCCCAGCCCTGGAATTAAGTTTCTAGGCTCTACAACTTACTAGTTGTTTGTCCTTGGGTAGATCTCCCTTGTTAGGCCTGGATTTCCTAATTTGTAAAATGTAATAATACTTGTAATCAAGACTAAAAAGCATATATGTAAGTCATGAGGTGTGCTATTGACCTTATATATCCATTGCTAAAATCTTAGATTGCTTTGTTAATGTTCAGATATTTATATGTTTGTGCAGAACTTCTAAAAATGTTTTTAGATACTTTACCCGTAGAAATACTGAATTTCTAACAATGTACTTACTGCAAAATGGCGTATTTAAGTAAATGCAATATTTAATCTAAGAACATTTTGCTTAATCTTCCAAAAAGTTTGTGTATTGTTTTCCTTTTTGAAGTATATACAAACAGAAAAGTGACTTTGAGTGTTCACAGTTTGATAGTTTTTTCACAAATTGAACATATTCCTATAAAACAGCTCATAGAAAAACAGTATGACCATTCTACTGGAAGTTTGTTATGTCCCTTTCATTTTTAAATGTTTTATTTAGGCAAAAATTCAGACTTAGTAAGAATTGCAAGAAAAGTACTAAAAACTTCTGTATGTGCACATTATTATATTTGCTATATAATTTCTAAGACATTTTTCTTTCTGAGTCATTGAATACTGTGGCTATTATTTCCCTCTATTCCTAAGTATTTTAGTATGTTTTTCTTAAGAACAGAGGCAGTTCTTTATTGCAGTTCTTTCCTTTGCTTCTTGATTCATTACATCCAACTGTTCTATCTCTTTATTTAAAAGCTACAACAGTTTTTTGGTCGTTGATTATATTTTGTGACATTGAATTTTAGGAGCACAGCTAGTTGTTTAGTTCACAATTTGTATTTACCTGCTGTCTTCTGATTAGTAGATTTAGGTGTTGCTCTTGGAACTGGAATACTATATAAATGTGTTCTTCTCAGTACATTAGCCTGGATATGCATGATACTAGTTTGTCCTGTTATTTTAATTGCAATGTGATGACCTTAATTGATTACTTATGGTAGTGTTCTGTGAGTGTCTGCATTGTGAAGTTACTGGTTTCCCCTTTCTAGTTAGTAATATGGGCACTGGACTGTTGCTCAGTGATAAAGTATTTACCTAGCACACAGAAAGCCCTCGATAGAATACTTAGCAGCACCACATAAATTTTTTTAAAAAATTGTGGGAAAATTCAGTATAAATCTTGCATTTCTCTTTCAAGTTTTCAATAGTTACAGCATCCATTAGTAATTTTTACTTTAATCTGCCATTATTATAATGAGTTTAGAAAGTAGTTATTAACACTCAACATTATTAGTTGGTATTCTGCTTTGAAAAACAACTCCTTCTCTACTTAACTATCACTAAGACTCCTTAATTTGTATTTTTGAAGGGAAGGGGTTGTTTTAGAGATAGGGTCTTGTTCTTTGAGCCCCTCGCTGGCCCAAAGTCAATTCTTTTTGCCTTAGCTCCTGAGTGATACAACATCAGGCTAGGTTCATTCTTTCCTATTTTATTCGTGAGGAAAGCTGTATATGTAGTATATATACCATTTGTAGCATTAAACATGGTAATTCAATGTTATGCTCAAATCCCTCTAAAATTAGTGGGAGTCTTTTCAAACCTGGCGTCTGTAACCCTTGACATGTCTTTATTTTGGAACATTCTTTACCGTTTAGCATTATGAAACTGTATTAATTTTTTTTCCTTTTCATTATTTCTTTTTGTTGTTGTTGGTCATGGGGCTTGAACTCTGGGTCTGGACACTGTCCTTCAGCTCTTCAGCTCAAGGCAAGCGCTCTACCACTTGAGCCACAGTGCCACTTCCAGCATTATCAAACTGTTAAAAATTTATCCTGTACTTTCCCTGCTTTTTCCTAAAAGCTGTCAGTTTGTTTTTTTCTTTTCTTTTTCTTTCATATGTATCTCTATCTAGATAGAGATATAGATAACATATATTAATACCATGGCTTTAAACTTAGGATTTTGTGCTCTTACTTGGTTTTCTTGTTCAAGACTAGAGACATGTCAGCATGTCTCCAGTTTGGTATTTGGTGATTAATTGAAGTTGGAGTTTCACAGACCGTTTTGCTTTGGCTGGCTTTGTACCTTGATCTTCCAGGTCCCACCAGCCTCTGAGTAGTTAGGATTTAGAATTTACAGGAATGAGCCGTGGAACACCTGGCTTGATTTATCCAATTCTTGAAGATAGTCTTTCCTTTTAGCAAAAAATAATAATTAAATATCAAGACTAGGTTATTGGGTGTATTCATTGTACTTGGATATCATTTTTTCCAGGCCTTTTTAGCACTCAGCTGAGGGGGAAAAACCCACAATTTTACTATGAAATTACCATACTCTTTTGCATAATTTTACATATTGCTAATCATATGAATCTCTTTTTACATACTTTTAATATCATGTTTCTTTTACATCCAGTTAAACACTAACCTCCCCCTCTCCCCCTACACGCACCCCCCCTCCCCCATCTTTAATGCCAGTCCTGGAGCTTGATCTCAGGGCCTGGACACTGTCCCTTTTTTTCTGTTCTCCAGCTCTCCTTTTGGCTTTATGTGGTTAATTGGAGATAAAGGTCCCACAGACATTTCTGCCCTGACTGGCTTTGAACCATGGTCCTCTGATTCAGCCTCCTAAGTAGGTATTTTAAGATATGAGCTACTGGCAACCATCTCCCTTTGATTCTTAAAGACTTGAGTATAAATACTCATTTCAGTGAATACAATCCATAATAGATTCATATGTAAGTTCTATATTTAACTGTTACAAAAATAAACCATTTGGCTGGGAAGGTGGCTCAGAGGTAGAGTGCTTGCCTTGCGTGCATGAGGCCCTGGGTTTGATTCCTCAGCACTACATAAATAGAAAGCTGGAAGTGGCTCTGTGGCTCAAGTGGTAGAGCACTAGCCTTGAGCTGAAGAGCTGAGGGAAAGTATCCAGGCCCAGAGTTCAAGCCCCACGACCGACTAAAAAATAAATAAACCATTAAATGGAGTCAAGCCACCAGTGCCTAACATTTCTTTCTTGCTAGTGTATTTAAATCTGAAATAAGTTCTTGGTTCTTTTACATTCCTGTATTTTTACATAGTATGTTGAAGTGTGTGTGTGTGTGTGTGTGTGTGTGTGAGCGAGCGCGTGTGTAAATGCATTTTTTTTTGTAAGTCTCAGGGCCTGTGTTCTGTCCTTGGACTTTTTGTGCTCAAGGCTAGCACTCTACCGCTTGAGCCACAGCTCTACTTCTTGCTTTTTGATGGTTAATTGGAGATAAGAGTCTATGAACTTCTTGCTCAGTCTGGCTTTGAACCTCTATCCTCAGATCTCAGCCTCCTGAGTAGCTAGGTTTACAGGCATTAGCCATTGGTTCCTGGCAGAAGAAGGTTATTTTTAAAAATAAAGTTGATGGATGTCGATGGCTCACACCTGTAATCCTAGCTACTGAGGTGGATGAGATCTGAGGATTACGGTTCAAAGCCAGAACAGGCCATGTGAGTCTTATCTCTTAATTAACCAGCAGAAAAGGAGAAGTGGACCTGTGGCTCAAGTGCCTAGGCTCAGAGTTCAAGTCCCATGACCAACCAAAAAAAAAAAAGTAAATGTTCGTAAGGTGTATATGTTTAAATGCCACTAGTAGTCTCAGTACCATTACAAATTATGTGATTTGGAAAGAATCCTACTATAGGACCAAAGATTTTAAATAATGCATGTGAAGGAAAAAAAAAGTAAAACCAAAAGGGAGGGTTACAGACAATAATATGTAAGAAAAACAATTTATCTCAGCAGAAACAGCACCTCTTCTCAGTCTCAGACAAGTACTGCTTCGAGAAAAGCCAATTCAAGTGTTGGGAAGTGGCAGGATCGTTATGGAAGGGCCGAATCTCCTGATCTAAGGTAAGGCTTTTTAAAAAACATTGGATACTGTATTATGTTTAGATCTTCTGTATTATTTTGTCTCTTTAGTAAGATAGCAAATTGCTGATTAAATTATACCATGCTTTACCTCTCAGATTATGTTTTTTTGGGGGGATACCACTGAAAGACTTTTTCTTTTTGTCGGTCATGGGGCTTGAACTCTGGGCCTGGGCTTGTCCCTCAGCTCTTTAGCTCAAGGCGAGCGAGCACTCTTGATCCACTTGAGCCACAGCACTACTTCTGGTTTTCTGGTGGTTTATTGGAGATATGAGTCTCACGGACTTTCCTGCCCAGGCTGGCTTTGAACCGTGATCCTCAGATCTCAGCCTCCTTCGTAGTTAGGATTATAGTTAGGATTATACCAGCTTTTCTTTTTCTTTTTTCACTTTTGTGTGGCTGGAATTCAGGACCTGTGCGCTGTACCTGAGCTTTTTCACTCAAGGCTAGCACTCTATCACTTTGAGCTACTGCTCTACTTCTGGTTTGCTGGTGGTTAGTAGGAAATAAGAGTCTCATGGACTTTCCTGCCCCAAGTCTGTGAGACTCTTTTCTCCAATTAACCACCAGAAATCTGGAAGCTGTACTGTAGCTCAAGTAGTAGAGCACTGGCCTGGAGCTGAATTGCTTAGGGACAGTGCAGAGATCAAGACCCATGACGAACCAAAAAATAAAAAAAATTATTTGTAATATGTTTAAAGGTTCATTTGAGGCCAACTTTTAAATTTCTCAAAGATGAGTTAGCTTGCTGAAAGTAAACATAGTTCAAAGGAAAAGAGGTCTTATAGGCTTTAGCATTAAAAATTTCAGGTTTGAAAATGAATTTTGCTGTTTATTACATAGATTAATGACCCTATTCTGAATCCTGACTTTGACATGACTAACAAATATGCACCAAGAAAAATTGTTCTATATGTTCTATATTTGTCAAAGTGAGCATTATTTTTCTGAAGCCTTGTTGGGGAAATTTAAAAGTTTCTGTAATGTAATTCTGGTATGTGTTATAAATTATACTAGAATAATTATTACCTAGAATAATATTTCAGTTTGACTAACATTTGCTATCTGATTCAGTTCCTTAATGATGTATCTAATACTAGATTACTTAAAATTAGTTTATTTAGAAGAAAAGTCATACAGATACTTAAATTTTAACATCATGATTATTTCTGAATGTGTTGGTTCTAGCTTAATTAAAAAAATTACAATCCAAAGTAATGAGTTAAATCTTTGAATTATTAGTATTTTTTAATATATTACAAAGAATTTTAGTTTTTATTTCTACTAAATACTGCTTTTCAAACATCTGAATTGATCCATTTTTTGTTTTAGGAGATTACCTGGAGCAATTGATGTAATTGGTCAGACTATAACTATTAGTCGAGTAGAAGGAAGGAGACGTGCAAATGAAAACAGCAATATACAGGTTATAATCTCTGGGTTTCTCCTAGAGTTTTCTTTTTCCTTGTTAGAAACTTAGTAAGTAGGTTCACTAATAATTCTACCACTTACATGTCACATTTTAACTTCTATTACAATTTGTGCTACTTAGCAAAATTGGGTTTTTGTTGTTTTATGTATCTTTTCGTTCATGTAAAATTATTCATATTTTCCGACATTTAAAAAATATGATTTTAAAATCTCTTTATGATAGTTCCATTGAATAAATCATCATTTATGTATCTTCCTTTTCTGAGTAAAATAGAACTCCTTCGTTAATTTTTTTGTAGTTTTTTCCTTTTTTGTGCCTGTCCATGGGTTTAAACTCAGAGCTTGGGCACTGTCCCTAAACTTTTTTTCCCCAAGGATAGTGCTCTATCATTTGAGCAACAGCTTTAGCTTTTTGGTAGTTAATTGGACATTAGAGACTCTTCTCTGCCTATGCTAGCTTTTACCAGGATTCTCAGATCTCTGCCTGCTGAAAAGCTAGGATTATAGGTATGAACCACTGGGGCATGGCTAGAATTCATTTGTTATTAGGTGAATAGAATTCAGTAACTGACATTGCCAACTGTTTCTCTTGGCCATATTTTTTCATTATTTCTTTGTCTGGATACCTTAAAAATGTTGAAATGGTGCCCAGTAATCCTAGCTACTCAGGCTGAGGTCTGAGGATCAAGGTTCAAAGCCATCCCGGACAGGAAAGTCCATGAGACTCCAATAAACCACCAGAAAACCAGAAGTGGTGCTGTGGCTCAAGTGGTAGAGCACTAACCTTGAGCTGAAGAGCTCAGGGACAGCTCCCAGTCCGAGTTCAGGGCCCATGACTGACCAAAAAAAAAAAAAAAAGAGTCAAAATGAGCCAGTTGCTGGCAGTTAGATACCTGTAATCCTAGCTACTCAGTGGGCTGAGATCTGAGAATCATAGGTAGAAGCCAGCCCAGGCAGGAAAGTCCAAGAGACTCTTATCTTCAATAGCAGGGAGCAGAGCTTGTCTCAGGTGGTAGAATAGCCTCCAGCACAAAAGCTCAAAGACATTGCCCAGACCCAGAGTTAACCCAGAACTTGCATACTTATAACACACACATACACACAAAATCAAAATTGTTTTGACACTAATTATGTAAATGTGTTACATTAAGATGTTTTAACATTTTTATATCTTTAGGATAATTGCTTTTTCTTCTGTTACTAACGTGCCATGCTCTTAAAAAATAATTGTTCCTGAGTTTTAAGATACTGAGTAGAAACCTTATTAAAATTCACATATTGATGTATTGAAAATCTTAACACAAAGAGAAATTACATGTTTAAATGATGTGCTTTAGTCATCAAGGATTAAAGACATATAAATTAAATTTACAGCATTAATTTGATGTTTTAAACTACTTCCCAAATGTAATTGCGCATCTGAGTATCTCACGTGACTTTTAAAAGGTCCAGATTTCTAGGTGCCAATATAGGTGGTGTTATATTTCATTAGGTTGAAGGTGCTTCTGTAGGGTGCCTGTCTCTTGCCTGTTCACACAGATTTTGCACACTATTTTACTTTTACAGTATAAATCTTTGCTGTCAAAGTTTCATGGTTCACTTAAAAAGTTGACTACATGTCTTAACTGCCTGCTACTTGCAACCAATTGTTGGAAGCGTTGTAGTCTCTTACCTTGCTGCATGGTTGTGACACATTGATTGGCACAGTGAATGTTTGAATGTTGTGTTAATTTCTTAGGGCTGTATCTATATGGTTAGTGATTACATTGTTGTAACTTAAATGCTTTAACTTTGGTTGGGATAGAAATACAGTATTGATTGCATTATATTTGTAAGGTATTTGTTTCTTATTTGAAGTGTTATTATTTCTCAATACCTTTTCTTAGTGATAATGCAGTTATTTTCTTTAACCTTTGAATATGAACATTTAAAGTATGAGTGTAGGCTCATATATGCATATGTAAACATGTAACACAAAGAAATACTATCCCTAAAAACATGTATTTGAATTAAATTATTTAATTTATTACTTAGGCTAAATGAAATAATTTACTAAGATTAAGTTTAGATAACATTTACTCACCTTTCTCATTTGCTGTGCTCTAATTTTAGGTCCTTTCTGAAAGATCTGCTACTGAAGTAGACAACAATTTTAGCAAACCACCTCCATTTTTCCCTCCAGGAGCTCCTCCTACCCATCTTCCTCCGCCCCCCTTTCTTCCACCTCCTCCAACTGTCAGCACTGCTCCACCTCTGATCCCACCACCAGGTAAATAGTAAAAAAAGGTATTTGATTTTTGGAAGCAAATAACTTTTTAACAATTTTCAGTTAAAAAATTTTTTTTAGTTTAATAGTGAAAATATATTCTCAAAATATTAGGAGTAATTGCATTGAATTAAAAGTTGTAGTTATGATAATTATTTTGTCTTTAACAGATTCACAGCAAAATAGATTACACATGCCTTTCTATTTCAGCAAAACAGAGACAATATTCTACAATAAAGAATATATAGATACTAAAACTGAACAAAAAATATGGCAGTAGTCCTGAAACTAAAGTTGCTATTGGTGTATGTATAAATCCATACTGAATTGTTAGCAATATGTTAACTTGTTTTTGAAAAAAATTAAAAATACTTTTATCACATTTTTAAATTACTTTTTATTCTTAAGAAAAAATCCCCAACTTTTATTTTTATTTATACTTTAATCTTTCATTTGGTGGCTTTAAAATTTTTCCTTCTAGTAAGTTTTCAATATTTGTTCCTCTTAATGGGGTTTTTATGAAACTAACAAGATTAAGTGTATAGTTATTTCTTCCCAAGGAGAGTGTCAGTAGCAAATGATCGAAGTTAGCAGCTAGTTTTAATCCGAATTATAGGAAGAAATTAGGAATTCTGGTAGTAAAGCATTTTATTCTAAAAACCCATGTACTCTTACTCTACTTTGCGAGAGAGCCACCTTTGCTTTGTAGTGCCCATTGTGACCAGAGTACAAACCCAGATAATAGTCTTCCTATTGTGTTCTTACCTAATAAGTTCATCCTTGCTCTCTAAATGTCAGCTATTTTCTCTTCTCTTCATCCTCAACACCTTTAATTTCCTTTCATTATCAACTCAACTCCCACAAAGATGAAAATAGTGTTACAAAAACTGATTCCTGGCTTAGAAAAATCTTTTGTCTGAAAATGGAGGAAGAGTGCAATAGTTGAGGTGTGTGCCTCTGCTAGTTAACATTATTTCTCAAGTTTAATGACTTGAAACTGTTCATTTGAGTGCAGACCATTTGTAGGTTGGGATTGAACCTGGTTCTTGTGTCTTTACTATGTTCAGAATTAACCAAATGGTAGAGGACTTAATGTTCATAACCAAGACTTAAAATAATTCATAAGTGAATCCTTCTCCTCTGAAAAAAAAGATTTGGAAAATATTTTTTGATTATTTGATTAGTGAGATTAAAAATGATAAATGTGGGCTGGGAAGGTGGCTCAGTGGTAGAGCGCTTGCCTTGCATGCATGAGGCCCTGGGTTCAATTCCCCAGCACCACATAAGCAAAAAGAAAAAAGCCAGAAGTGGCGCTATGGCTCAAGTGGTAGAGTGCTAGCCTTGAGCTGAAGAGCTGAGGGGCAGTGCCCAGGCCCAGAGTTCAGGCCCCACGACCGGACCCCCCCCCCCAAAAAAAAAAAGATAAATGTTTGTGATATTAGTCCTAATTCTGAAATTCCTTATAATCTTTTTAAACTATTTTAAACCTAAAGATTTGAAAAAAGATTTCTTTTTTAAGAACTTTAAATATCTTAGTTATTTTTAATTGATAATTGTTCATGTTTATGGGATACATTATGATGTGTTATGTATTTACATTATGTAATGATTTTAAGCTAGTTAACAAGTATATCACCTCACATTCTCACCAGGTTTTGTAATGAGAATAATCCATATCAATTTTGAAATATATAGTTATTTGCTATGATTAACTGTTCTGTACATTAGATCTCTAAAACTAATTTTTCTTTCTAACAGAAATTGTGTATCACTTTGATCAAAAGGTTCCATTTCCACCCTCATACCAACCACTAGTACCTCATTTCCATTCTGCTCTCTACTTTTTAAATATTTTACATATAAGAGATATTGTAGAGTATTCCTCTATACCTGCCCTGGTTCACTTTGCAAATGACAGATTTTTCTTTCTTATTTTTCTTATTTAAGTATTAGTATGTTCAAATGGCTGATATTTTTGTGTCTATTACCAGCCATTTTTTTATGTTAAGATTGGGGAAAAGTGATGTGATTTAATGGAAAAAAAAACCAACTAGAATATTTCTGATTGTCAATGGCATTTATGTGAAAGTTTACTTTTCCAAAATGTTACGATTACTCCATGTCTTATCACCTCTTTGAGTGATGTATGAATTGCTGATGGCATTATATTGTAGTTCAATTGATTGGTTTTTTTTTTGTTGTTGTTGCTTAATGTATTTATCTTAGTGTTAAGCTCCATGATCCCTCTCTAGGTTTCCTTTGATGCTTATTCGTGAATTATGTTTTGCTGCTGCCATGTCAATATTAAAGGAAATATATTCAAATGAATTGTAATCCTGAAAATAGTACCTAACTGTGGTGTATATGGTAGGGGAGGGTGTTTTCAAAGTGATATTAAAAAAAAAATTCTAAGTTGGGACTGTCTGAAGAACTATATATTTTTGCTAACTATGAACTTTTGGAGAGAAGGAATAGTATATTTTCATGTTTTCTTATAATAGTGCTGTGTGTACTCAGCATTCCCTTAATATGTTGGCTAATTAAGTTAACTACATATTTAATGTTTTTGTAATACCAAAAATAGTTTTCAGATTATCAGGTGGTATGTTCAATCAAAACTTACATTACCTCTGAATAGCAATATGGCTTCATAGACATAATGTAGACCCTGCTAAAAACTATATATTCAGTTGTCATTTGCTACATGACTACACTGTATTCTGTAGTTTGTTGCAAATTAAATTACATTGGGAATCAAAAGCAGCTAAAAAGTGAAAGGCATGACTGAAGGGGGAGTCTTTGTCTATTGCCTTAAAAGATATTGCCTTTAATCTTTTGCTTTCTTTGTAAAAGGCACTGCCCCTGAGCTTTTCTGCTCTAGGTTAGTGCTTGTATGTATGTATTTTAGTGTGTGTGTGTGTGTGTGTGTGTGTGTGTGTGTGTGTGTGTGTGTGTGTAATTGGAGGTAAGAGTCTAAGGACTTTCCTGTCTGTGTTGGCTTTGAACCATGATCCTGAGATCTCATTCTCTTGAGTAGCTAGGATTTTAAGCCTGAGCCACCAGCGCCTGTCTTAACTGTTGGTTAAAAAAATTAATTTGCTTTATTGTTATTATAAGAGGTAATATGCAGAGGGGTTACATATACATACATCAGGTAATGAGTACATTTCCTTTAGTACAGTGTCATCTGCTCCATCTTTCTCTCCCATTCTCTCCCTTCCATCTCCACGTTTAAATTGTGTTTTTCCTTGGGTTCTCTGCCTTCCCCTCACCCTTCTACAGATATGCACATAAATATACTGTATATAATGTAAAGAATTCAGACTCATCAACAAAAGATAAAACAAATTAAGAAAAGAGACCTTTGTTTCCATTTTGTTTCCATATTGTTGGAGTTTGTTTTGGTATGTATATTATTTTATAGACATGTGAAGAGGTGCTTGGGTATTGTACAGCTTTATATAAAGGTACCTAGAATCCTGTGTAATTTGTCATATCCCAGTGCACTTTAGATCTGACTTTTGCATGTCAGAGAGAATAGTCTCCATTTGTCTCTGATCTTGGCTTACCTTGCTTAACATGATTTCTTCAAGTTCCGTCCATTTCCCTTCAAAGGACATTATTTTATTCTTTGAGCTTGCTGTGTAAAATTCCTTTGTATATAGGTATCACACTTTTTGGATCCACATATCTATTGTGGGGCATCTAGGTTATTTCCATATCTTGGCAATTATGAATAGTGCTGCAATGAACATGGATGTTTAGGTGTCCTTACCATATCCTGGTTCATGATACTCAGGGTAGATGCCTAGGAATGGTAGGGGTGGATCATAGGGAATCTATGTTTAGTTTTTTGAGGGACCTCAAACTGCTCTCCAGAGTGATTATACTAGTTTACATTCCCACCAGCAGTGAAGTAGGGTTCCTTTTTCCCCATATCCCCACTAGCATTTGTTGTTTGAATTCACAATGTTGGCCAATTCTGACTGGGGTTAGATGGAATCTCAGGGTTGTTTTGATTTGCATTTCCTTTATGGGGAGGGATGATGAACATTTCCTCATGTGTTTCTTTGCCATTCTTCTTTCTTCTTCTGAGAAGTCTCCCTTTAGCTCTCTTGCTCTTTTAGTAATTAGATATTAAGTTTGGAAGTGATTAGTTTCTTGAGCTCCTTGTATATATGGGGTATTAAGCCTTTGGCTGATGTACTGCTAGTAAAGATTGTCTCCCAGCCTGTAGGCTGTCTTTCTAGTTCACTAACAGTGTCCTTACCTGTGCAGAAACTTTTATTTTAAATGTAATCCTACTTGTCAAGTCTCTCTCCTATCTGTGCCCCCGGGACTCTCTTCAAGAAGTTCCTGTCTATACCTGTAAGTTCTAATATTTCTCCTTCTCTATCTCGAAGTAGTTTCAGAGTTTTGGTCCCTGACATTGAGGTCTTTGATCCACTTTTAATTGATGTTACTACAGGGTGATAAGCAGGGATCCACTTTTAGTGCATATGGCTCTCCAGTTTTTCCATCACCAACTGTTGAAGAGAGATGTATGTTTGGGTTGGGAATGTGGCTTAGTGGTAGAGTGCTTGCCTAGCATGCATGAAGGGTTTGATTCCTCAATACCACGTAAACAGAAAAAACCAAAAGTGGCACTGTGGCTCAAGTGATAGAGTGCTATCCTGGAGCAAAAGAAGCTCAGGGACAGTGTCCAGGCCCTGAGTTCAAGCTCTAGGACTGGCAAAAAAAAAAAAAAAAGAAAAGAAAAGAGGCTATGTTTTTTCCACTGGATATATTTGGCATATTTGTCAATAATGCCAAACAAATGGTGACTATAAGTGTATGGTTTTATTTCTGTGTCTTTTAGTCTATTTCATTGATTCTGGCCTGTGTTTGAAATCTGGTATTGTGATACTGCCTGCTTTTTTTTTTTTTTTTGCCTATAATTGCTTTGGCTACTCTAGATCTTTTGTTGTTCCATATGAATTTTTGGATTATTTTTCCGTATTTCAGTAAAGAATATCATAAGAATTTTAGTGGGATTGTATTGAATTTGTGTATTATTTTTAGCAGTATGGAAGGTCTTTCTATTTCCTGATGTCCTCTTTGATTTTTTTTCTTCAGATTTTTATAGTTTTCACTATAAAGATTTTTTACATCTTTCGTTAGGTTAATTCTTAAATTTTTTTTTTTGAGGCTATTGCCAATTGGGTTGTTTTTAATTTTCCTTTCTGCTTGTACATTGTTGACGCACAAAAAGGCTACTAAGTTTTGTGGGTTGATTTTGCATCCTGTCTCTTTGCTAATAGGGGTAGTTTAATTTCTTCTTTCCCTAGGTGAATCCTCTTTATGTCCTTTTCTTGACTTAGTGCTTTGGCTAAGGATTCCAGAACTATATTAAGAGGAGTGGAGAGGGTGGGTATCTTTGCCTTGTTCCTGATTTTAGGGGAAATGTTTTAATTTTTCCCCCATTTAGTATGGTGTTGGCTGTTGGTCTGTCATATAGCCTTTGTTATTTTAAGGAGTGTTCCTTGTATTCCTGGTTTCTCCATAAAGCTTTTAACATGTATGTATCTTGTATTTTCTGCATCTGTTGAAATGATCATGTGGTTCTGGTCCTTGACTCTTGGTGAATTCATCATGACATGGTGAATTATATTTATTGATTTGTGTATATTAAGCCAGCCCTTGCATCTGTGTGAAGTCTACTTGGTCATGATGTCTAATTTTTTTTAATTTTTGTTTATTTTTTATTTTTCAGTCCTGGGGCTTAAACTCAGGGCCTGGGTTCTGTCCCTGAGCCTCTGTGCTCAAGGCTAGTACTGTACCACTTGAGCCACAGCACCACTTCTAGCCTTTTCTATTTATGTGGAACTAAGGAATTGAATTTAGGGCTTCATGCATGCTCGGCAAGCACTCTACCACTAAGCCACATTCCTAGCCACTGTATGATTTTTAAAAATTTGTTTCTGGATTCTGTTGGCCAGTATTTTATTGAGGACTTTCCATCTGTGTTTATCAAAGAAACTGGTCTGTAGTTCTTTTTTTTTTCTTGGATTCTTGCCTGGTTTGGGGTTGAATATAATATTGACTACATAGAATGAGTTTGAAATTGCTCCCTCTGCTTCTATTTCATGGAAAAAGCTTGAGGAATATTAAAAGTCTGATAATTCAGCAGTGAATGCAGAGTTGCCTTGTTGGGAGACTTTGATTACTTCCTCTATCTCATGTGTTATTGGTCTGTTTAGCTGGTTTATATCTTCTTGGTCCAGTTTAGGCAGTTTGTATGTTTTCAAAAATTTGTCCATTTCTGTTAGATTTTCCTTTAGTGAGTATAAGTTTTGAAAGTTGTCTTTTATAATCATTTGGATTTCTTGGAAGTTTGTTGTAATATTTCCTGTGTCATCTCTGATCTTCTTGGTTTGAATTTCCTCTCTTCTTTTTCTCATTAGCCTCGAAAGTACTCTGTCAGTTCTGCTTATTTTTTCAAAAGAACAGCTTTTTGTTTCCTTAATTTTATGTGTAGTTTTTTTAGTTTCTATTTTGTTGATTTCTGCCCTAATTTTTGCTATCTCTGTTTATTAGTCTTAGATTAGATTGGATATTTTTTCTTGTTTTTCTAGCATTTTTAGTTGTATCATGAGGTTATTTACTGGAGCTGTTTCTGTTTTCTTTGTGTGTCTGCTTAGGGCTACGAACTTTCCTCTTAGTACTGCTTTTGCTGTATCAGAGGTTCCGTTGTGATGTGTTTTCATTTTCAATGACTTGTAAGAACTTTCTCATATACTCTTCCTTAATTTCTTCTGTGACCCAGCTGTTATTCAGTATTGTGTCATTCAGCCTCTGTATATTTGAGTGATATATTTTGTTGTTGAGAACTAGTTTCAGGTTAGATGCAAGGAATTATGGTAATCCTCTTGTATTTGCCTAGGTTTTTTTGTGTGTACTACGATAGGATCTATTTTGGAGAATGCTTCATGGGCTGCTGAGAAGAATATAAATTGGGTCATTGTTTGGTGAAATACTCTGTAGATGTCTGTTAAGTCCATTTGGATTATGGTGTCATTTACTTTAGAAGCTTCTTTGCTTATCTTTCATTTGCTTGACCTGTCCTTTGGTGAGAGCAGTATTAAAATCTCCCACTCTTACTGTATCTATCCTGTTCTGTAAGTCTAAAAGTGTGTCTTTAATGTATTTAGGTGCTCCATTATTTGACCACTGTGATTTCCTCTTCATGGGTCATTCCCTTTATTACTATGTAATGACCTTCCATGTCTGTCTGTACTGATTTTAGTGAAAGGTGTGAAAGGGTACATTTTAGTGAAAGATCTTTTTCCATTCATTTACTCAGAGTTTGTTTATATCTTTGTGAGATGGGTCCCTTGGAGACAACAAATGGGTGAATCTTGTTTTTTGATCTAATCTGGTATTCTTTTCTTTTGACTCGGGAGTTGAGTCTATTAATGAAAGATGTGTCATGTTTCCTGCCACTTTCTTGATTTTCTGTATTTTGCTTCTTTCCTCTTCATTTGCTTATTAAATCGGTCTTCTAGTGATTTTCTCTGATGTGTTTCCTTGATTTTGATTGTTTCCTTTGGATTGTATACCTCCCTTTAGTATTCTTTGTAATGCTGGTTTGGTGTTCATAAGTTCCTTTAATTTTTGTTTATCATGAAAGGTATAGTTTCACCATTAAATGTAAATGATAGCTTCACTGGATACACCAGTTTGGGTTTGCAGTTCTTGATCTTCAGGGTTTGGATTTTTATCATTCCAGGCTCTCCTTGTGTGAGAGTTTGTGTGGCAAGATCTGCAGTGATTCCGATTTTCTTTCATCCCAATATTGATCTCAAATGCTGCAGAATCAAAGAAGGAACTCCTTGTATATCAAGTTTAATGTTTTTACTATGATGTGTCTAGAAGTGTTTCTTCTTGGGTCCTGTCTACTAGGCTTTTTTTTTTGTTCTCCATATCTTCTTCACTCTCCCTGGGATCTTTCCCTGAATTAATTGTTTTTGGTGTTTGTATTTGCTGTCTTGATTGTTCATGAATCTTGTAATCTTTCATTGTGATTTATGCATTTGGGTTCAGGGATTGTTAGGGCCGTGGGCCGAGCTTGGCCTGTTGGTACCCAACAGGTGGTGGCCCGCACTTGGCCCAGGCTAGCTAGTTCACACTTGGTGGATTAGCCCATGCTGGGTCTCCAGCCAGCAAGGGTTTGTGCATGAGCTTGGGCCTAGGCTGGCTGAAAGGAATTCGGTCCAGCCTACAGTGGGGGCTGGGAAAGCTAGATTAAGACATCCAGGCAGGGCTAACGGCTTCGGAAGGGCAGGCTCCTGAGTGAACGCAGGAGTTTGTCCCTGTGGGGTTTGCCCCACAGGTTGCTGGCATTTGGCCCCTGCTTGTGCACCGCATGCTTGGTTGGCCAGCAGCCAGGTACTGGGTCTGATCTGTGGGGTATTTGTGAAGACTAACTGAAAACCTCTGAGATGGACATGAGGATTCGGAAGGGACAGGCTCCCATGGGTGCTTGGGATTTTGTCTGTGTTGTTTTCAAAGGGGCACTTTTTCTCTGCTGATAGCTAGGACTGTGGAGGATGCAAGGTCCTTGTGCCCTCCCAGTATGAGTCCAGGTGGTCTCCTGCTGGAAGCCAATGTGGGAAGGGGGGTCAGGGAGTGGGGAAGGGCTCTGGCCGGAGGAAGCCCAGCTCTGTGGGTCACCACCGGTACTGATCTCCTGTGGTGGGGTTGGAGGGGAGCTGCCAGCGTGGGATGGGGAGTTGGTGTAGAGCTCTTCCTGATTTTCCATCCTCCTGTGTACAAGTCATAAGGTGTTTTTCCCCCCACTCCTATGAGTCTCTGTATATATGTAGGCTGTTGTCGATCTTTTGGGGAGAACTGTGTGTTATGACCCAAAATCTCTGTTTGAATAGAGAGAGCTATGGTGAGTCCCTATTGTTTCATTGCCATCTTCCCTCCATCTTAAATGTTGATTATTTTACATTTTTGCAGTTACACAAAGGTGTTTCAGTTCTAGAAGTCAGATTATGAGGACAGTGTTGAGTATTTTAACATTCTCTTTGTTTATTTATTTATTTATTTTTGATCAGTCATGGGGCTTGTACTCTGGGCCTGGGCATTGTCCCTCAGCTCTTCAGCCCAAGGCAAGCACTCTACCACTTGACCCATAGCACTACTTCAGTTTTCTGAGTGGTTTATTGGAGATAAGAGTCTCACAGACTTTTCCTGCCCAGCTGGCTTTGAACCATGATCCAGATCCTCAGCCTTCTGAGTAGCTAGGATTACAGGCGTGAGCCACCGATGCATGGCCATAACATTCTCTTGATTAAAAATGAGGTTGCTAGTCCATAATTTGCTAAGATTACAATTCTGTATATGAGACAAACACAATGACAATATATGATTCCCATATTTTAGTATCCTACCAGAATTTTTATAAATATATTGACTATACATCTAGGGTTTTTCCTACATTATATCTTTATCAGCATAATTACTCATTCTGAACTATTCCCTGGCTTGAAAGTTAAGTTCACAGTAAACACTTTTTGAAGGTTTACAGACATGGCTCACCACATAAGTGTAAATAGTTCTTACAGTTATTAGGTAATAGAAACAGCTCTCTTCTAAGACTTTTCCTGTCAAATAGTTGATAGAGAGGAAAGGTTTGTCTCCTCTCAAACAGTCATTTGGAAATGTGTATGTAATAATTTCATAATTGTTAGTAATTTAGAGAGGAGAAAGTGTTTCTGGCTGTGGTTGATTTGTAAGAACACAGAGCTTTTTCCAACAGCAATGGTAGACACCACTGGGAATGCAAAAATGTTTAATGATATGGTTAATCATATTCTCTTAGAAGGTAATTTTTTGTTAGATTCCATTGTATTGTCTTTTTCCAAAATGTATTAGTGTGATTTCATGCCTTTTCTAGTAATAGAAACAATGTACTTATTAAATGCTTTTTTCTTTTTAAAATAATTTTGTTGCATATTTAAGAAAATAAGATGTAACCCTTTAAGATTCATCTATGTATATATAGTACAATGATGACTAGTGGAACAAATATATATAGTAATATATATAACAAAAATATATATAGTCATCTTTTCATTATTATTACCCTTTAGGCCTTTTAAGCAATAATTTTCCTTCCCTTTTCTCTCTAGGCATCTATTCTATTTTGTTTCTCTGAATTTGCTTATTCTAGGTACTTACATAAGTGGAATCAGGCAGTATTTGTCCATCTGTGTCTGGTTTGCTTTTTTTCTGAAAGAATTTAGCCGGGTGCTATTGGCTCATACCTATAATCCTAGCTACTTAGGATGCCGAGATCAGAAGATCCTGGGTTGAAGACAGCCCTGGCAGGAAAGTCCATAAACACTAAAAAAAAAAGCCATAAGTGACACTGTGGTTCAAGTAGTGGAGTGCTATCTTGGAGCAAAAAAAAGCTTATGGACAGAGCCCAGGCTCAGAGTTCAAGCCCCAGAACTAGCCAAAAATTAAAAAAAAAAAAATTTAATCAGCTGAAAAAATTTAATAGTCTTTTAGGAACTTATAACTTAGACTCTTATTTTAATAATAGTTTAGTATTCCCTTTTTTATAATGATAGAAGGCAAGTTTAATTAGATTCATTTCTTGTTCCATTAAGTTATATTAAAACTCATGTGACTGTGATTCTGTAAGTCTTGGGAAAAGTTGAACTTGAGCCTGCAAATAGAATTTTCCTAATTTGAAAGACTCATTGTTTTATTAAGTGTAAGCCAACCACTCTGGACCACAAACAAAACATCCCTTCTTTTAAAGCTGAATTTGTAAGGGTTACATTTTTAGAAGAAAGTTGATTTCTTCATAAGAGACTATTGGCATGTAAATCAGTGTCTTACCTAGTTATTTAGTATTACTCACTGTGTAAAATTAAATATCATCTACATTTTTCTTTGTTTGGGGTTCATGATACTATGGGGATAGAGGAAGTGGAACAGCCGACATCTGGGTTTTTTCTACATTTACTAAAAGATCTGCAATCTCAGAGGTTTTCTCTTAGTATTCTGACTTTTTTTTTTTGTTGGTCATGGGGCTTGAACTCTGGGCTTGGCCGCTGTCCCTGTGCTGTTCAGCTCAAGGTGAGCACTCTACCGCTTGTGCCACAGCACCACTTCCGGTTTTTGAGTGGTTTATTGGAGATAAGAATCTCACGGACTTTCCTGCCCAGGCTGGCTTTGAACCGTGATCCTCAGATCTCATCCTCCTGAGTAGCTAGAATTACAGGCGTGAGCCACCTGTGCCCGGCTGTTCTGACTTTTTAACATTAACATTTCCCAGACTTTTTGATCATAGACTTCCTAATACTCTAAATTACTGCAGACCCCAAAGTTTATAGATATTACAGGTTTTTTGTTATGAGAAATTTAAACTAAGAAACTAAGAAGATTAATTAGGCTAGAAATGCTTGTGCTCATTACATTTTATTTTATTTATTTATTTTTTATTTTTATTTTTTGGGTCCGGTCGTGGGGCCTGAACTCTGGCCTGGGCGCTGTCCCTCAGCTCTTCAGCTCAAGGCTAGCGCTCTACCACTTGAACCACAGCACCACTTCCAGCTTTTTTCTTTTTGCTTATGTGGTGCTGAGGAATCGAACCCAGGGCCTCATGCATGCAAGGCAAGCACTCTACCACTGAGCCACCTTCCCAGCCTGCTCATTACATTTTAACATAAAACCTTTTTAAAATATCATTTTTATAGCATAAAAAAAGGTTTAGTGACTACAAGTGGTTTGAACTTTTGTAGTTACTTTTACTCAGGCTTGCTAGGGAAAAGCTGTGCTCTCTTATTTGTTTCTGTACTAAATTTGTAGTGATATCATAAACCACATTGATCAAAACACAACTTTTCCCTCACAGAGAATATACTGAAGGAAAATAATACTTTAGGATTTTTCCTAACAATAGTATTTTGCAGATTGGAATCCTCTATCCTGATGCCCACTAGTGATTCTTTTCTTCTTGAAGTCACCATGTCTAAAGTCTCATTCTTTAAGACCTCTTGCCTTGCTGGTAGCTGGTAGCTCATGTCTGTAATTCTTGCTACTCTGAGGATTGAGTTCAGAGCCAGTCCAGGCAGGACAGTCTATGAGACTCTTACCTCCAGTTAGCCACCAGAAAACTGGAAGTGGTGCTGTGTGGCCCAGAGTGGTAGCCTTGAGCAAAAAAAGCTCAGGGACAGTGCCCAGTTCTCCCAAGTTCAAGCCTCACAGCCAACCAAAAAACAAAAAAAAAGGAACTCTTGTCTTTTTATCACCCATTTTCCTTCCCTCTCACCTCTCTTCTTTCTTTCTCCATCCTCTTCCCTTTCTTGTCTCCATCCTCCTCTCCTCGCCTTTCCTCTCTTTCTCTGACCTTCCTCCCTTCCCAAGTACTGGAGATTGTAGGTATAAAAACCGTCCAAACAGTTTAATATTTTTATGAGAAGAGTTTTGACCTTAGAAAAGTTTTAGAGACCCCCAAAAAGTCCTTGGATGATCTGTATTAGGTGAATGTTATCAACACCCTTGACGTTTTGCCCTTTTAACTGAAATGTTATTTTATGAATATAAGTTATCACACCATTATACTATGGTTATTTAATCTTAACCAACAGATTGCCTCAGATCTGTATGATTTGCTAGGATTACACATTTTTCAGAAATACATTTGGAAAAGAATTCTCTAAAGACTTTGTAAACTATACTCACACTTTTAATATTAAACAGAAAAGCCTATTATTGAATCCAGTAAACTCAAAGTGGTGAATAATGCTCATTTTCTGTAATAGCATTTTGTGGCACAATTAATCTGGCACAATTCAAATGCAAATTTTATAAGGACTAAAAGCTTCTTCATAATGTTGGTTTTTTAATGTCTTTTTTTGCATATAACTCCTGTTTTAATAGTTGGATTTTTGAATTACTATTGATAGTGGAGTTTGTAGAATCTAATTACAGTTTATTATTTGCCTTTTATTTGCACTTATTCCACTTATTTTGTGATTGTTTGTGAGCTGATAAAAACTAAGTTCTCTCCAAAAATATTGACATTTCTTTCAAATATATTTTGATTTAAGATAGTTTTTAATATTCTGTAGTAAGCATTAGATCTTACAAATTAGATGACTATAAATTTTTCTTTTTAGTGTTCATGAAGTATATTGGTAATTTTTGTTTTGTGACCATGGCATTTTTTTAAATTTTGAGAATAAGTTCTTAATAGGGTTTTTTACTAATATTATAGAGTTGCATAGAAATACATTTTTTCATACACAGTTGGTCATAAGTAAAATAGTATATTTCAGTCAGCCTCACCATCTCTACTACTCTCCTTTCCCACCTACCTCCATTCTCAAAATATTTAAATTTCATTGTTTCATTTTCATAGTTGCAGTCTATTTCCAGTGTGTTCATCTTTCCATCTTCCTTGTTAAAACAATCCCTCTAACTAATACCCACCATATGGTTTTTTCCTTTTGTTTCATTTACTTTATTATCTTTAAGTAGTTGTACAAAGGAGTTGTCATTTAACAGCATTTTATGAATACAATATAGCTTGATCAGTGTCACCTTTTTCAATATTCTCATCCCTTCCCATTCACACTTTCCCTCACTCACATTTAAGAATATACATTAAATACTAGGATGTAAAATAAAATCTCTCTCCTTTCCTCCATTTTAAATTTTTTTGGGGGGCGGGTCCGGTCGTGGGGCCTGAACTTGGCCTGGGCACTGTCCCTCAGCTCTTCAGTTCAAGGCTAGCACTCTACCACTTGAGCCACAGTGCCACTTCCGGCTTTTTTTCTTATGTGGTGCTGAGGAATTGAACCCAGGACCTCAAGCATGCAAGGCAAGTGCTCTACCACTGAGCCACCTTCCCAGCCCCATTTTTAAATTTTTTTGTGAGTCTAGGCAGACAGTACTTTACTCTGTTCTATGAAGATATTTTCATAAAAATTTGGAATAGAATTTATTTCAGCTATTCAGCATTGAGTTTCTCAGTAGTGAAATTAGGACATAGTAAGTGATTCTCAAAGTACCAGGCCAGTATTATCATCTCTTGGAAAATTCTTTGTATTGCAGATTTTCTAGTCCCACCATAGCCCTTCTAAGCCAAAAATTATACCAAGAGCCAAATGCTCCATACTTAAGAACTTTCAGTGGTTCTGATGTAAGCCCAAGTTTCAATACCGCTAAGCTACTTAGCCCATCAGAGCTTCAATATTAATTTTCCAAAAGCTGCTCATCACTACTAGAAATCTTACTTTTATTTAAGTTTCATAAGGGTCTCCAGGGAGATAAGTCAAAAAATCAACAAAATAAACACCAAAAAGCTGGTACTTGAAAGGGGTGGAGGTGGGGTCAAGGGGAAAATGATAGAGAAGATAGGGAGAATGCAGTGGGGGGGGGGGAACATCAATCAAGTTACATTGTATTCATGAACTGCTTTGTTAATGGCAATTCCTTTGTATCACTACTTAACGATAATAAAAATAAATAATAAAAATGTGAAAGGAGTAGGAAAAAAAAGGGATATAGAAAGAAAGTCACATTACTTGTTTTGTATGCTTCAAGCCCATAGGCTAGGCTTTATACATGTTGGCCAGGAAGGTAGAGTTGTTCCGAGGGAGAGAAAAGAGATTTTCCCTTCCTTACATTATCTCTCATTTTGTTAGCACAAGTCAAATACAAGAATGTGTATGTGTGCATGCATGCACACACGTGGGCACATGTGTGCTAGTACCAGAGATTCTCTTGCTCTTAGTTGTCTTTTGCATGTAGCTGGTACTGGTCACTTAAACCATGAATCTAGTACAATTGTTAGGATGGCTAATGGAAGATGAGTCTTTTCTGATTTTTCTGTTTGGGGTGGTTTTGAACCTGGATCTTCAAAGAAAAGTTTTCTGAGTAGCTACAATAATAAGTGTGAGCTTAAGATGTTTTAATGAGTTTTTGTTGTTGTTGTTGTTAGTCATGGGGTTTAAACTCGGCCTGGGTACTGGCCCTGGGCTTTTTCACTCAAGGCTAGTGCTCTACCACTTTGAGTCACAGTGCTACTTTTGTTTTTGGGGGGTTAATTGGAGATAAGAGTCTCCTAGACTTTCCTGCCTGGGCTGACTTTGAACCATGATCCTCAGATTTCAGCCTAATGAGTAGTTTGGATTACAGATGTGAGTCACCGGCACTTGGTGTTTATTGATTTTTTTTATTTTTATTTTTTCAATCGGACATGGGGCTTGAACTCTGGTCTTTGGCGCTGTCTGTGTGTTCTTCAGCTCAAGGCTAGCACTCTGTCACTTGAGCCACAGCGCCACTTCCCGTTTTCAGGTGGTTAATTGAGATAAAAGTCTCATGGGCTTTCCTGCCTGAGCTGGTTTTGAATTGCAACTCAGATCTCAGCCTCCTGAGTAGCTAGGATTACAGGCATGAGCCACTGGCATCCGGTGGCTATTGATGTTTTAATGAAAATGTTGTTGGCCTCTCTGTCCCATGTTAAACTTTCTTAGTTATATTTTGAAAATGTACTTGATATTGTCAAGCCATCTGTTGTAAAATATTACATTAACTTTGTAGTTCTTTTCAGTCAACATTTACCAATAAATATTTGCAGTCACATCCTTTCTAGTGTTCACACCAACATTATTCTTTTTTGCTTGCTTTGTTTTTGTGATGGTCCTGAGGCTTGAACTTAAGGCATGGGTGCTGGTCCTGAGCTTTCAATCTAGTGCTCTACCACTTCAGCCACAGCTCCACTTCTAGGTCTTTTAGGTAATTTAGTATAGGTAAAGGCTCATAGACTTTCCTGCTTGGGCTGGATTCAAATCATAGTCCTCAGTCTCAGCCTACTGAATAGCTAGGATTATAGGTGCGAGCCACCCGTGCCTGGCTTATCATACCAACTTTTTAATGAATATAAGTATTGGTAAAAAAAAAAAAACAAAACTGTAGTATGCTTTAATGGTTTTCTTCTATTATATTCTTAGTTCTTGTTGACTTTTAATAAAACAATTCTGTATTACTGAGACTCACACTCAGAGACCTCACCTATGCTAAGCAAACATACACATACTACTTCTGAGATATGCAGTAAGTTCCCATGCTGACTATTTTTGTGTGTGTGTGTGCTGGTCCTGGAGCTTTATCTCAGGGTTTAGGCTCTGTCCCTGAGCTTTTTTGCTAAAGGCTGGTGCTATACTACTTGAGCCATAGCTCCATGTCTAGCTTTTTAGTGATTAAGTGGAGATCAGAGTCGTATAGTCTTTCCTGCTCCAACTGGCCTTGAACTGTGATCCACAGCTTTCATTCTCTTGAGTAGCTAGGATTTCAGGTATGGGTCATCAGCACCTGGCAATCAAGACTGATTTTAACTGCTTCAGAGCATGCTTAGTTTGGTCATATGATCTTTATACTTTGTGAAACTTTTTACCTCTTAAATATTTTTGTGGACTAAATTTTGATTAGTAATTTCTTATTTTTTTGCATGAATTCACATTTTAGTAAGTTGTAGTAAGCATTAACTGATGTGGTAACATTGCTTACACACCTAATAAAGTTGATTATGCTATCACAAAGTAGATGATAAATGTTGCTATACTAAAGAAAATAATCATATTAAATATGAAAACTGGGTCAAATAGTAAAGTTCTGCAGTGTTTGAAAAAAATCTGTATTGTTCTAAAGACTATTAGGCAATAGTATGTGTTAATAGTATATATTAAGAATATTTAATACTTTGCTTTCCCATTTAGCTTAATCTTAGATTCTATTAGCTGATATTGTCTGTTGGATCAGTTAAATGGTTTAGGAAGCAGCAAGGCAGTCTCAGGACAGATGTGAAATGCTATTAACTATGCATTAATTTGGTAGATTTGTGGAAGCTTGATGTCTTCAGCAATATAACTATGTTATACATACTTAGTTTTGTTGGCTTTGTGAGTTTAGCATATTCTTTTATTGCCGGGATGGCTAAATCAGGTGATTTAGTCTATATTTTAAGGCCATTTGCTGTCATTTGGGGAAAAGGCAGTACTGAGGTTTGAACTCAGGGCCTCATGCTAGCCAGAAGGACACTTTCCCATTTGAGTCACATCCCCAACCCTCCATTTGCTGTCTTAAGAACTTTTTTTTATAAATATCTTACTCTGATAAAAACATTTTAACTTTGTAAACTACTAGCAGACTTACATTGTTCTTTTGTCAAGACAACATTTGAAATTACTCATTTTTGCATGCATTCAGTTAATCAAGATTTTTTCCTCTTTTAGATTAATATTGATCTATTTTTAAAAATAGATTTTAAAAAATCACTCCAGCTGTGTTGACATTATTTATGGTATAAAAACTTTTCAGAAAAAGTTGCTTTAATTTTTTTCTTATTAATAAGAAATCATCATTTTTTTCTTCAACCAAAAGTAGTTTGTGTGTTACATAAACTCCCTCTCATGTATCTCCTAAATTTAAAACATGGAGTTTAGTAAATAAGTTTTACATTTTACTTAAGTCCATATTTGGTCAGTATAAATTGAGAATGTTCACATGTAGTTTTCTTTAAGTTTGTAATATGTTCAAATAATGAGTGAGAGTCACTCTATTATTTTCTGACATGTAGAAGTAAATCATTTACTACATTCATATTAATGTGCCTTGGTGGTACATATATATGTATATATACATATGTACATGTGCATATATATGTATACAAACACATATGAATTTCTTGTACCCATTTTTTCCTTGTACAAATCAAGGAGAATATTAAGTATTCTCATTCCTAACATTAAACAGTATGAACACTTGAAAAGCCTAAAAAAATGGAACTTTTCAAAAGTAAGTGGTGTCCATGATTTTCAATTACCTAGCACCACGTATAGTATTGAGCCATAGTCAGTTTCCCTATTAAAATGTTCAGTATAGCAAAACCGGACACTGATTACCAAATTTAGTTAGCATTAATTTTTTGTAGTTTGATATTTGCATATACATAAGTGTGCTTTTTAAGTGATGCCTAACTTCATTTTTGGTTACAACTAGTGGGGGCAATCTTGTTATTGAGTTGTTAGACTGGTTTTCATCAAAGGAAGTTGGATGTTTTACTCGAATTGTTGGTCTGCAAGAAAACAGAATGCTTCTCTTGAGTGCTAAGCCAGGATAATGAGGCAAGGGGTTTATTTCAAAGTTTGTTTTGGTGATGGCATAAATACATAACAGGTTCTGAAATCCAGTTACTATATTAAATTTCATCACTTGTTTTTTAGGTATTCCAATAACTGTACCACCTCCAGGTAAAACATTTTTTTCATGTTTTTTTCCATCATTGTTAATGAACATGAAATTTCCAGCTTAGGAGGGTCAGTGTTGAAGTGGTTAGAATATGAACTTGGCTATTGGGATTTCAAGGTCCTATTTTCAGCTCTGCCTTTGCTTCATTCCAGTTTCAAGACACTTAGTTTTCTTATACTTGTCTTACCCATTTCTGTGGAAATAGAAATTGTGAGAAAATTCTCACATTCCAATTTGTGAAGAAAATATGAATGTAAAAAATCTTTATTAAAAACTTTTGATCAATGAATATTTTATATGATAAAGTGACTACAAGAGAAAAGAAAAAGAATTTATATTCATTTTATCATAACTTTTTTTTTTATCCTGTTGTCACAGTTCAGTTTCATGAGAATATATGTTCTGAACCACACAGTAGTAGATGGATTGAAAACTGGTCAGGTGGTAATTTGTAGAGTGGTAATTAATTGTTCATTGCTTAATCGTATGGCTTATAAGGGTTTGTTTATAGAACAGTGTTGTTTCTATTTTTGTCAGTTGTTCCTTTTTATTGGGTAGTAAAGTGAACCCTGTTAGCAAGTGTGTCTACTTAGCTCAGTATTGAAAGCCAAGGAAAATGTGAAGCAAGTGATAGTGATAATACTGGAAGGGTGGGACTAAATTCAAAATGACCTGGATAAACAGAAATAGGGAAGTTCAGATTGCACAGGACAGTGTACACATTTAGGTGTGGGATAGTCAGTGATTAATTGTGTGTAAATGTGTCTGACAGACTTACCAAGAAAAGTCAAAGGGATTGTGTATTTATAGTTTATTTTAATGTGGTTGTGAGGCTACTGTGTAATGTAGGATTATGGAATCTAGGAGTACTATGGTAATTGTGCTTGTACTGATTTAATATAGGAGATCCAAAAACTGGAAGCAGTGATAGAGCATAGTAAACTTGAAATAGTTTGAAACAGGACTATAACTTATTTGCATGGAGCTTTGAGAAGGGATAAAAGAATAGCATTCATTTTACCTAGAACACTCAAGGGAGGACTTAGTAGAATTTTCAAATACACAGAAGGTAATAGAGTTCTTGATAGTGGAATACTTTTGCCTCAGGACAGGATATGAATTACTGTGTTAGGGATTTAAATTACATCATTTAATGCATTTCCTAATAGTCAGGGTTGTTAAATTTGGAAAAACTAGGTATTGTAAGTTGTGGAATCCTAAAGTCTTCTGTTGGAATGCTATGTTTCCTAATGAATTTGAAAGTGCAGAGTAGCCTACTTATTAAGATCCATTTTTGCAATATTATTCTGTGGTACTAAAAATTGAGAATGCGGACCTTCTGATACAAAGGTACAAATTATTTTCTTCTGTGCTAATGAAAAACTCCACTATTTGCCTTCCTTTGTAAAATAGTTCATTGGGGTTGTGCTATTAAAAACACTTTTACATGTTTGCTGGTTAGGTTCATTTATATATTGTATATTTTAAGGGAATTTCTATACATCTGATACTCAGTATTTTTTAAAAGAGGTAAATGCTATTTTATCTGCTTTTCTTCTATGAACTATTTCAAATAAAATCTATCTGGTGGCAACACTACTACTGTTTTTTATATGGAAAAGGTAAGGCATTGAGACTTAACTTTCTCATACTCACAAAATGGGCTATGTGTGGTGCTGAAAATAAGACCAAGTGTCCTGACTCCCAATCTGTGCTTTGTTAGACCAGACTGTTTGTTAAAATTTTTATTATTCCAAAAACTGTATATGTTAAGTTCCATTTTTTTCTATCCATTAGAATGTAGAGAAGCACGTTTTTATCCCCAGAGAAATTTAGTGAAACACAGCAGCTTTGTTTCACTCTTAAAATCGTATGTGCAGTCTGCTAATAATTTTTGTCTTATGATTGAATGTTTCAGGTTTTCCTCCTCCACCAGGCGCTCCACCACCATCTCTTATACCAACAATAGAAAGGTAAATCAGTATGGGTGGCTGTAAGTTTTGGCCATTGATAGCCTTTTGATAGAAGACTTGCATTCATAAACATAACATCTGCCTATTAATTTGTAAATCTTAACCTGTGTTAGTTACTGTAAGATGTTTAACCTAAAGCCTGATGGCAAAATAGAGCAAAAAACATTTAAAATAATAGAATTTTAGAATAGGAATCTTTTATCTATGCTTTTATTTATGACATGAATTAGATTTTAGATTCTTTTTGCTAAAAACTTGGCTGGTCAGTTGTATGGAAAGTACAGTTTGCTGGAAATCATGAACAATATGTGGCTTTTTGCAGTTAGGTAAAGGCAACTATTATTTTTTACCCTAGTAAAAAAAGAAAAGCTGTTTTCTTCCCTGTTACACTGTTGCATCTCACCTTCTGCATAGAGTTGGCCTTATTTTCTATCCTTGTATTTGTAGTTTATGTTGATTACAATGCTATGTTGAACAATATTCTTCGTTAGATGGCAATATTTTGTTTTCCGGTATAGGGAAATTACAGTGTTGCTAGGGGAAGGTTCACAATCTCTTTGAGACTTTAGGGTGCTATTCCTATTTTCCTTTAAGTGTCAAATCCCCTCTATAAGGTATTTGCTTTCAAAAAACATATTCAGCTTATATAAAAAAGAAAGAAAAATTCTGAGTTTTACATCAGTAGTACCAAACAATGCATATTTTCATAGATAATACTTAGGAAAATGTCAATTGTGAGAACATAAGAATTTGCTTCTAGGGGCTGGGAAGGTGGCTCAGTGGTAGAGCACTTGCCTTGCATGCTCAAGGCCCTGGGTTCGATTCCTCAGCACCACATAAGAAAAAAGCCGGAA
>NW_012267224.1:25897614-25912435 GCF_000151885.1 Dipodomys ordii
CCACTTCCGGCTTTTTTCTTTTTGCTTATGTGGTGCTACGGAATCGAACCCAGGGCCTCAGGCATGCAAGGCAAGCGCTCTACCACTGAGCCACCTTCCCAGCCCACAATTTTAATTGTTAAAACAATGAAGCAATTAGAAATGTTACTTGAAGCTGACACCACTGGTTCATTCATATTACTGTAACTACTCAGGAACCTAAAATTTGAGGATTATGTTTCAAAGCAGCAGACAAGCCCATGAGATTCTAACCACCATTAACCATGAAAAGCCAGAAATAGAGTTGTAGACTAAGTGGTAGAGCACCAGTGAAAAAGCTAAGGGACACTAAGGGACAGTGCCCAGACCCTGAATTCAAGCCTCAGTACTGGCACCTCAAAGAAGAAAAGAAAAGGAAAGAAAGGAAGTAAAGGGAAGAGGCTGGAGGGAAGAAAGGGGAAAGATTGACAGAATTTATTTACATGTTTCCCAGGTTCCTAACAGAATCACCTCCATCTATTTTTCATTTATACTTTAGTGAATAGTGACACAATAGATATTTGTAGATTTTTTTCTAATAGGATTTAGGAGTTTTTACCAATTTGTCTCAGTCTTTATTTGTAAGAGTTATGGCATCTAACTGTTTTTTTACTTTCTTCCTCAGTGGCTTGCTTTCTTTTAATGATAATTTGTAGATCCTCTTTGCTGTTCACTTATAACAACTTTATCCATTTCAAGAGTATCATTCACTTATTTTTTTGCAAATTATAATAATTTTTAAAGATATTTTGAAATACAGTGGTTACCCTAATCAGATTTATAGGCTAGCTGGGCAGTAGTTAGGTGACAGAGAAGAAGGTGTCAGTAGAAGGGCCTCCCTTAAGGGTGGACAGTACATGACTTGATTTCCACAAATGTTTGAAAACATAGGGATAAAAGGAAATAATACATGCTTTAGAAACTGAACAGAATTGGAAGTGACTGAACTAGATTTTTGTGATCATACAGAGCAGTACAAGAATGCCCTTGGAGATACAGATTGGGTTCAGAACCCAGTCATAATATTCATAGCAATAGTTTCCCAGTATATATAAAAGTATTATTTTTACCATATACTTTTATGTTTTCATATTATACTGTATAGATTATAACATTATGTCTAAAAGAACAATGTAGATGTATTAATTTAGGCTTTACTATTAAAACTGCCAGTGATTATTTGAGCCCCTTGGTGAATTGAGTTTTCATCTTTTGCTGATGGAGGATTTAGGTGGCTCTATGATGCTGGCTGCTAACTGATCAGGGTGGTTGTTTTTGAAAGTTGGACTGGTGGCAATTTTTTAAGAGGAGACAATGATGCTAGCTATATCACTTGAGTTGAGTCTTTTATGAAAGATCTCTTGGATCCATGTGATGCTGTTTGATAACACTTTGCCCGTAGTAGGTCTTTGTTTGAAATTAGTCAGTCCTCTCAGAAGGTGGCTCAGTGGTAGAGCGCTTGCCTTGCATGCATGAGGCCCTGGGTTCGATTCCTCAGCACCAACCACATAAGCAAAAAGAAAAAAGCCAGAAGTGGCGCTGTGGCTCAAGTGGTAGAGCGCTAGCCTTGAGCTGAAGAGCTGAGGGACAGTACCCAGGCCCAGAGTTCAGGTCCTGCGACCAGACCCCTCCCCCCCCAAAAAAAAAAGTTTTGTCATGAGGTTTCTGTAATTCTTATCTTCAAGGTACACTTTTAATTCTGTTATCATATCTGCTTCCTCCACTAAAGTCTTGAGTCCCCCAAAGTCATCCTTAGAATTAGAATCAGCATCTTTCAAACTGTTAATATTTTGACTTTCTCAATATTTTTACGAGTCATGATTTGCTGGTGGCGGGAGGTATGGGAAGAAGGAGCACAGTACTGACTAGAGTTTGAATTCAGGGCTTCAAGCTCTTACTCAGTTTTTCACTTATATCTTAGGCTCAACACTTTCACTTCTGGTTATTTAATGTTTAATTAAAGATAGGAGTCACTCAGACTTACCTACCTGGATTGGCTTCAAACCTTTTCAGATCTCAGCATGAGTCAAAGGTGCTTAGCTTACGAAGGTTCTTAATGGCATCTAGAATGGTAACTGCTTTGCAGATGATTTTCAGTTTTCCTTGCCCAAATTCACTAGATGAATCAGATGAATCACTGTGGCATCTTAGGAAATGTATTTTTTGGGGAGGGGGGTCCAGTCGTGGGGCCTGAACTCTGGGCCTGGGCGCTGTCCCTCAGCTCTTCAGCTCAAGGCTAGAGCTCTCCCACTTGAGCCACAGCGCCACTTCCGGCTTTTTTCATTTTGCTTATGTAGTGCTGAGAAATCGAGCCCAGGGCCTCACGCATGCGAGGCAAGCGCTCTACCACTGAGCCACCTTCCCAGCCCCAGGAAATGTATTTTTTAAGACTTGAAAGTCAAGATTACCCACTTTTGTACAGGCTAGGCTACAGAATGGATTTTGTGTTAGTAAGTATAAAAATAACATGATTCTTGTCATTCATCTCCATCAGAACTAAGGTGACCAGATGTATTGTCAGCAGTAATATTTTGAAGAAATCTAAGCTTAAAATACTCAGTAAAGCATGTTTTAAACAGATGTGCAGCCAACCATTTATAGAGCACAGGAAGAGTAGAGTCAGTATAATTCTTAAAGGCCATAGGATTTCTGTAGTGACAAATGAGCATCTACTTCAACTTAGTATAATGTTCAGCTGCATTAACTCCCCACAGAAAGCGGGACTATCTGTTGAAACTTTGAAGCCAGGCATTAACTTCTTTATAGGTTAGCTATAAAAGTCTTGGACCACACTAAAAATCTGTTAGTGTTGTTGCCGTCATCATTTGTCCTACTAGACCTCTGGCTAATTTGGTATACATTATGCAACTTTTCTATTGTAGGGACTGTTGCTGTCTTTTTTTTTGGGGTGGGGGGGTCCGGTCGTGGGGCCTGAACTCTGGGCCTGGGCACTGTCCCTCAGCTCTTCAGCTCAAGGCTAGCGCTCTACCACTTGAGCCACAGCACCACTTCCAGCTTTTTTCTTTTTGCTTATGTGGTGCTGAGGAATCGAACCCAGGGCCTCATGCATGCAAGGCAAGCACTCTACCACTGAGCCACCTTCCCAGCCCAGGACTGTTGCTTTCTTAAACCTTGTAAACCATCCTAAGGGGCATTGTTTTATTCTTAAAGTAGAATTATTAATCCATTACAGTGTAGCTATTGAACCTAAGATATTTAGCATGTGTAAACGTGGCCAGCATGGCATAAGCTGCCACAGAGCTATATCCCAGGCCTTAAAGTAATTATTTTGTAGTGGTTCTCATTTTCTCTTTCTAAATTATTAATACCTTTCTAAGTCATTAATCTTTTTTGCTAGTTTCCAGTTTTGATATTGGGAAATGAGTGTTCCGATTCTTAACACTGCCAAGTGCCAAGTGAAGGATCTTTAAGACTTTCTTAGATCTTTGACATTTGTTGGTAGATTTTTCAATATTGAGAGTATCTACCAGGTGATATTTCTCTTCTGCATTTATAAATTCCTCTCTTTTGGCAGGAATTTTGTCTTTTCTTATTTATTTTTGTTTTTCAAGTACTATAACATATGTGTTTAATGTGTTTTTTTTCTTTAGTTGCCTTTCCCCATCTTACTGGTTCTGCTCCTTCATGGCCTAGTCTTGTGGACACCACCAAGCAGTGGGACTATTATGCAAGAAGAGAGAAAGACCGCGATAGAGAAAGAGACAGAGACAGAGAACGAGATCGTGATCGGGACAGAGAACGAGAACGGACCAGAGAAAGAGAGAGAGAACGTGATCACAGTCCCACACCAAGTGTCTTTAACAGGTTTGTTGAGTGTTAAATAATTTTGTATGCATGCATTTCACTTACGCTTTTGACATTCTGTTTATCCGAGGAATTCAGTTCCAGTTGACTTGGAAAAGGCACTCTTAACAAATACTTAGAAGCCCCATTTTAAAATGAGCTCTCAGAGGTTTGCCTTTATCAAAAGCAAATCTTTGAATTTGTTTACTTATCCCATAAAAGAATTTTGTACCTCCTCACAAATTTTTTAGCTGTCATCTAAAATTTTTCATTTGATTGCTGAACTATCATCCTTTGTAAATTTTTAAAAGATGTTTTTGCTGGTACCAGAGCCTTGTGCTTTTACCAGCTTAATCTTGCTGGCACTTTATCACTTAAGCCACTCCGCTAGCCTTTCCTTTTCTAGTTAATTGGAGATGGAGTCTTGAGAACTTTAATGCCCAGACTGGCCTCAAACCATGATCCTCAGGTCTCAGCCTTGTAAGTAGCATGAGCCACTGATGCTTGACTTATCATTAAAAAAAATGCATATAGATATCTTTGCCAGTTGTAAATTTCATATTTTTATGCTTGAATTTCATTTCTGTGCCATTTCCCTAAAAATCTTGAAAAAATTTTAATTGTCCTTTTTTTGGTAATGTACCTAATAAGACATCTAAAAAATTTTTTTTGCTCCTGTGTCTCATGTTCAGAATTTTACCTTGTTTTCACTTATTTTGTGGATACATATACTGAAGAATTTGAATAGAACAGCATCCCTTTAATGCAATGGAGAAGCTTTCTCTTCTTTAGTTAATATATGATCAATGGATGAGTATTGTCATTGCAAAAATAGGATTTGCTATTAACTAATATTATTAATATATAGAGATAAACATGGAGAAACCTTGTCATATAAATTAGGTCTGTCCTAAACCGCCATTTTAATCTGGCTATTTTCAGAAGATCAAATCATTTTAATTTATTTTTGTAAAGACCCTCGCTTCTCAGTAAGATCACCTTTCTAGATAGCAGAAGTTAAGACTGAACCTTTCTGATAGACACAGTCAATCCTGTTGTGCATTTGGTAACTGAAGACTTGTGTTTTCTAAGTTTCTGTAAGAACACCAGAAGTACTTTGCCAAGATTTACGAAAAGCCTACCCTTTTTATTTGTTACCCTTTAATTTAAAGACAGATTAAGCCATGCTAAGAACAAAATAGTATTGATTTTAACAAATATTGGTTAAAAGCATTTTAAAAACGCCACTTCTATATGTATTAAAAAGTTGACTTCATGTAGATCTTGGAACTGCACATTTTCTCTCATTTCAATCTACTGAAACAACAGTAATATAATTTAACAATGAGAAAAAATTTCTTATTGTTACATCAGCTAGCCAAATCACACTCAGTTTCAATCAGAGCAAAGTCAATAGAATTTTGTATTTTGTGAATTATACCAGGAAATTGAATTTTACTATGGAAAATTAAGTGAAATAAAGACTGGCAAAAGTGTCAATAAAGCAATATGTACATAGGTTGGATTATAAATTTATAGGGTCATTGTTTTGAAAATTACAGATCAGGTTTAACACCTGTTTTTTAGATAGCTTAACTGTGGGCCTGAAAGAAAGTCATTCTAAGATGTTTGGAATGAAGTCTAATAATTTCAGGCATAGAGAAACCTTAGGCTACAGCCACTGCTCAGAAAGGCAATGGAAGGCGGTCTTTATGTCTTGGGCAGGACCAACTATGCAACACTCTCTTGTAAGGTCCTTATCATGGTTGCCTTCAGAAGGGCCAAAGCCAATGAAGAGTTGTTTTAAGAGTTAGGGGTGAAATGAAGGCTACAAATGACATATTATTAGATTACTTTTAGTTATTTTTATGTAAGTCATTATAAAGTCATTATAAAGAGCCTCATTTGCTGCTGTGCTAATTCTACTTCAATGACTATTAAAAAGCTAAAAACTTACAGAAAATGTTCTGCTTCGGAAAAATTATCAAATTTGCTAAATATTTTTATTATCTACTCTTAGTGTCTGTGTGTTTGTGCACCAGTATTGTGACTCGAACTCAAGAGCCTTGTGCCCTCCTGCTTTTGACTGCACTTTACCACTGGAGCCACACTTTTACTTCGGGTTTTCCAATGGTGAATTGGATATAAGAATTTCTCAAATTTGCTTCAAATCTTGATTCTCTTAGCATCTTGAGTACCTAGGATTATATGCATGTGCCACTAGTATTGGTGTTTCCATATTCTTAGAACATATAGCTGCCTCATACAATTTTTATTAAACATATTCCTAGAAACCACATCTTTTCAGCATATTGTTTTAAAAGTGAGTTCATTCTAAGTGAGATAATTACTGATAGTAGGTTTAGAAAATATTGACTTGTATTTAAATAAGAAAAGGAAAGAACCAGGTGTTGTGGCACATTCCTCAGCATTTCAGCCATTAAGGTAAGAGGATTATCAGTTCAAGTTAGCCTGGGCTACATGGTGAGACTGTTTCAAAAAACATGATGGATGATGAGGGACAGATTTAAGGAGGTAAAGAAAAACCACCTTCTTACAATGATTAGTTCCTGTTTTATTAGTCTTTGTAATTCCATTCAAAGAATCAGAAAATAGAGCTGCAACGTACACTTATCTTTTCCATGCCCTAACACACAAAGATGTGTGGTATGAAGTGATGGTATATCCAATCTTTGGGCATCCTGTACAGGTATTGTAGAAGGTGATTTGATGTTCCTATTTTGGTTTATTATTATTATTATTTATTGAACTCTGATGACTGTAGTACTCTGTATTGTTGATAAAGTAGAGGCTTAAGAATCTTTATCTGCTTTCTACCTTGTAGCCATTGTGAGCCATATATTCTTAGGATCTTCACTAGGCTTTGCAAATAAGAATTTTTGTAAGAAATCTGGAATATGTTTTTAATTCTAAACTAATAGCAAAAGAAAATGAAGCTGTTGATTTAAATTTATATAGGAAATAAAAATGCAAAATATTATTATGAACTATCTATGGCTTAACAACTTTGAAAGCAATAGAGGGTGTGTAATGTGTAATTGTTATACTTTAAAAACTTTTTTTTGGGGGGGCGGTCCGGTCATGGGTCCTGAACTCTGAGTCTGGGCGCTGTCCCTCAGCTCTTCAGCTCAAGGCTAGCACTCTACCACTTGAGCCACAGTGCCACTTCTGGCTGTTTTCTTTTTGCTTATATGGTGCTGAGGAATCGAACCCAGGGCCTCATGCATGCAAGTCAAGCGCTCTACCACTGAGCCACCTTCCCAGTCCCTTAAAAACTTTTTATTAAGTATTTGTACAAAGAGGTTTCAATGCTATTGTCTTTTTTTTTTTTTTTTGTGGTCGGTTGTGGGGGCTTGAACTCTAGCCTGGGCACTGTCCCTGAGCTCTTCATCTCAAGGTGAGTGCTCTGCAGCTTGAGTCACAGCACTACTTCCAGTTTTCTAGTGGTTTGTTTGAGATAGGAGTCTCATGGACTTTCCTGCTCAGGCTGGCTTTGAACCACAATCCTCAGATCTCAGCCTCCTGAGTAGCTAGGATTACAGGCGTGAGACACCAGCACCTGGCTCAATTCTATGGTCTTTAAAGTTATTAATGTAGAGGCTTCTGTTTGACTTGAGAACCTCTTCCTGCACAGTTTTCAGTCATTCAGAATTAGTAGTTCAGGTGTCAAGAAAACTTGTTTCCATTTTGATTGCAGTGATGAGGAACGATACAGATACAGGGAATATGCAGAAAGAGGCTATGAGCGTCACAGAGCAAGTCGAGAGAAAGAAGAACGGCATAGAGAAAGACGACACCGAGAGAAGGAAGAAACAAGACACAAGTCATCCCGCAGGTTTGCTCTTTAATAAAATACCGCAGCCATTTCAAGCCAGAGAAAACGGATTTGAAAGTGAAAGCAATAATTTCCAAATAGCCTCCAGAACACCCGTGTTTTCATTGGAAGTTTTAGAATAATCTGTTGAAATCCGTTAAGTACTTCAACAAAGGTTTTTAAAAATTAGTAAGACTGTATTTCATTTAATACTCAGAAAAGGAAAATTAGCCTGGGATAATAATCATAGAATTTGACTCATTCTACTATCTCATTAGCAGAGGAGGAAATTTAGTATATGAACCAAATCCTAATAGTATAAAAGTATTTTGGTTCAAAGAAAAAATTTAGGGCCAATATATTCAGAAAAAATTATAATTGAATTTTAATGTCTACTTGAAGAAAATGGACACTATAAAATAAGTACCTCTTAATTCTGACATAGTGCTTCAATTTCTAGTTTATAATTTGTCTTTTAGAATAAATAGGCACTGGGAATTTGAGGTAATACTGGTAAAGATGATCCTATTGCATATTTCTACATGAAAGTCTCAAAAATTGATTACTTTCTAAAATGTATTTATGAGAAAGTAATGCAGTAGGCTATACTATGTCCAATGTTATCTTGAGGATTCACTTAGCAGATTTAGATTATGATACCAATTATGTATTTAAACACTTTAAAACAGAACGTATTTTATTTTCCAGTAATAGCAGACGTCGCCATGAAAGTGAAGAAGGAGACAGTCACAGGAGACACAAGCACAAAAAATCAAAAAGAAGCAAAGAAGGAAAAGAAGCTGGCAGTGAACCTGCTCCTGAACAAGAGAGCACCGAAGCTGCACCTGCAGAATAGGCAAGATTTTTGCCCCTTGTATATTAATCCCAGAAATAGATAAATATAAATCTCATTATTTTTCTGGATAATGTTTAAGAAATTTGCCTTTAATCTTGTTCTGTTAGAATGAAAAGTTAATTTTTTTCAAAATAAAAAGAGTGAAAATTTCATGTTAAGTTAAAAATCTTTTGTCTTGTAATATTAAAAAAAAAGACAGCGATTGACTTCATGTCGAAGAAAGTAAAGTGAATGAGTATCTTAGAGGATTTAAAGAGCTGTGTTGTTATGTATATGCACAGTATCTAATGAAGGACAAGGACCCACCTCAGCTACAGTTTTGTTATTATTGGTCAGATACCATTCTCTTTTGAGGTTGTACTGCAAAAGGGACCCTCTCAAGTCTTGATATTAAAACTAATGGTCATTACCGCCATGGCACCTGCATATTAGCCTGTCAGAGTTCTTCAATATAGTTTTGGTATCCCAACTTTTGAAAGATTTTAAAACTTGGAACTAAATAAGACATTTTTTATATCCAAATTACTAAGATCTATCAAGTGGTATTTGGGTGGCCACTGCAATATAACTTCTCACATGTCTAGTTTCTAGCAGGCATACATACAGACACGTCACTGTAACACAAAGCTGAACCAGCATGGCTGTCTCACCCATTCTTGTGTTTTCCAAGACTTATTGGTAGCATAATAGATGGAGTTTATATTGTGAATTAAAAACGTACTTACAAGTTTTAGTCATTTCCTATTAAAACTAAGAAAATAGAAGTTTATAATACCAAACGAATTTGAGAGAGAACCTTACAGGTGTTATACATACATGAGGTAGCACATAACTGCTGGGATCTTTAAAATGGTGAAAGAAGTACATTTAACTAGAATCACATATAAAGACAGGTGTAATTTTTGAAAAACATTTATTTCTCATTTGGTGAAAGGAACATTTCTCATTGATGCAGTAAAAAAAAAAAATCCTCTGGCTTTAAATTAAAATGCCCATGATATACTTTTTTGTAGAGCCAAATTTCAATTTAAGTTGGTGATTTTAATTCAGTGGGCATACAAACTATTTTATTGTTTAAAGGCATTTTGTAGAAAAATATAAACTTAAAAGTTGTGGATGAGAAATCTTCCACACTGAATAAAAACTACAAGTAGGTTTTATTTTTTGAGAATATTGTTTGAATATAACTGACTTTCTTTAGATCACACCTTTCCTCACATTTTTTTATAGTGCGTTCTTTAAATATAAAAATTGACAAGATAAATATATTGTTTCCACTTAGCCTATTTGTGATTTTTCTGTTTTTCTAAGACTCAATCATTGACCTTATAAAAAAGTACCAGGCCAAGAAACAATAGTGAGAGTAATTCTCCCTTTAAGTTCTTTCAGCATTCTTGCCAAGCAAGCATGTACCATGCCTGATGTACTTCTACCATTGACAGCAAGAAGAATATCACCGCATCTAAAAAACAAAACAAGATATGTGATCAGTATTTCACTTCATAGTTGAAGTTAATGTAAGTTTATTTTGGTGGTTCTAGTTTTTGCTACAGTGGTCTATTTTAACTGCATTACTTCCAAGTAAAGATTAAATTTTACAAACTTACTATTCATTTGGCTTCTGTTAGAAGGAATATTAAAGTATTAGGAAGTTGCATTTTGGAACCAAGAAAGGACATGCTTTTGAATCTATTAGACATTAAATGCTACCCAAATGTTTAAATTTCTAACTTCCTTTAAAAAAATGAAAGTACAGTAAATATGTGTTCTTTGAAAGGGGCCAAACTTTTGCATATAGAAAAAACTTCTTTGAATATAAGTTTTTAATAGTCATTAGTACCTAATTCTTCCATCATTATATGCTGGGGTTCCTTCGACAATAGATTTGATAAAGAAAGGCTTGTTCCCATTGTACTCTTCATAACCTCCTACGATGCAGAAGCCCAGACTTCCAGCCGTGTTTCTTCTTAATATGACATCCTTACAGTTGTATAAGTACCTGAAAGAGTATATGTAATCAGTCAATATGTACAGTTAAATATTAGTTGTGATTCATCTCCCATTCCTTTCATTGGAATTTGTTTAGGCCAAGTATTTTGTATTTGGTCTTCTGTTTTCCATACTTGAGCCCTCCTCAACAAAGTGATTATAACTATTATGTCTGTTTATGTGTATCTACTGGAAAAGATAACCATGTGTTTGGCTTAAGGACATCCTAATGCTTGAATTTCTATTAGCCAAAAGTTGAGTACATCTAAATCCTTACTGATAAGCCAAAGTGAAATATACTGAGGGATCATGTTTTTGTGAATAAAAATTTTTAATGAAGGCAACAGTCCTTTTAATAAGTGATTCATTTCAACAAAAAGAAACCTGTGCTATTAATGTAGAATTTTTGATCTTTGAAAAACACTAGTTTATACTAATAAAGCTTAGAAAAGCAGGCAGTCATAAAGTGAATGGAAACCGAGACATATGTAAGACTATCACAACCATTCATGTAGGTGGAAAAAAACAAACTAGCATAAATGGAGAACTGCGAGTTACAAAAGGGCTAGGAGAATGAAAGACCATAGGTCTTGTATAAATTATTAGAATCCTCAAGGACAATGGACATAAAAATTGAAGTTCTGTTACTATTCAGTTGTCATTGGATCAGTGTTCACATTAGTGCTGGCTAGTGTGAATTGTTTTCCAGGTCCCAGAGAGAGAGGTGTCTAGGCCTGAGTTTTGCTTTAACATCCCTTGTCTGCCATATGTGTGGCTGATTCTAGGGACTGAGGATGGGAGGTTAGCATTTTCATGTTGGTAAAATCAAGATAATGGCAATTCTGTTAATAGACTGTACCTAAAACATTCAATCTAACTGTTTTTTGACAACAATAAAAAGTTTCTTGTGAAATATTAAGTGATAAAGTTGGTCATTATATTTGCTACTGACATTTCTTCTATATGTAACAACTATTTTCATATTTTTGCTGACTCAGAATAAAACAAGCTTTTAAGATTTGGTAAATATTTTTAAGATGTGTTATACTAAATTCAGCTTTATACCCAGTTTGTGTCCATTGTCATAACAAACACACATAAAATTTACAACCATCAGTTCATTTCACCAAAATGATAGCAAATATCAGGAATTTTATTAACAACAATAACAAAAATAGCTTTTTTTGTTTGTAGGTGATAGTCCTGGGGCTGAACTCAGGGCCTACATGTGTGTCTTAGTTTTTTTTTTTTTTTCCTCAAGGCTTAGTGCTCTACCAGTTGAGCCAGCTTTTTGTGGTTAATTGGAGTTAAGAGTCTCATGGACTTTCCTGCCTAGCTGGCTTGGAACAGCAATCTTCAGATATCAGCCTTCTGAGTAGCTAGGATTACAGGTGGGAGCTACTGGTGCCTGACCCCAAAAAGAGTACCCTGTTTTTTATTGCAAAACATTGGTCTTTTTACACAGTAAACCTTAACAAGGTAGAAAAGGACATGCCTGTTATTCTTTAGGAAGTTAGATGAATAAGCTACATAGACATTATTGCTGTATAAAGCAGAACTAGAGATCACAGGAAGTGCATGGGGAAACCATTCCATACTAAATCGCAAGTCAGCACCACCACACACTTAGGTGTTGCCACAAAGAAATGAGTGCTAGCCTCTTTGCAATTTTTTAAATTATATTTTTATCTTTAAGTAGATGTACTATTCATCAAATCAGTTTATGAATACAGTGCATCTCTGCAGTTCTTCTAAGTTCTACGCTGCATTGTCCTCCAGTTCCTCTTTCCCTACCTCATCTCTCCCCTCTATTTCTCCAACATTCTTTCATACATCTCCCCTTACTCTCAGGTTCTAGATTATTGTCCTTTGTACTATTTCTGTACCATGTCAATTTTATTCCATTTGGGGGCTTTTGTATTAACTGAACTCCCTCCCTGGAATACTCTACTCCACATGACTAGCTACTTCCCATTTCAGGTCATAGGATAATTATCATCTCTTTACAGTCCTGTCTTAAGCAACCTGGACCAAAAAGAAACACACACACACACACTCTCTCTCTGTCTCTCTCTCTGTCTCTCTCTCTCTCCAGAGGAAAAAAATTCTGAAGAATAAGACACTAATAATTAGTGATCTGGAAGGACTGGAGATGGGGATCAGAGTGGAATGCCTGCAAAAGGGAGATGGGGGGGCGTGGCTATGTGTGTTACTGTTCCTTACAGAGATAAGATCATGATGATGGGAAAATGCTAAGGTAAAATAAAGCAAAAAGGGAGTCTAACGTGTCCACTGGATTCATTCATCAACAGGTTACTGGTGATACTGATAATGTGGCAAAAACAGGCAAGAGAGAAAAGATAGATGCATTGAGTGAAGTGAGAAGTAGACAGAGCAAGTGTCAATCACTTTTAACCTAGGAGGAACTTGAGCATGCTGTACTGGTATGATAAAGCAGCAGACGGAGGTACTGATGACCATAGAAAGAGAGGAAGGATGATCTCAGAAGACAGGAGAGGGGGAAAATGTGCTAGGAGAAACTCCTTTCATGCTTCTAAGAAGGATAGAGGAAAACTGGTTATGGAACTGGAGAAAATAGGTATGAATGTAGAAAGTCAAGTAGATGTACTCCAAAGATGCTGGATTTTAGCTTGTAAAATGGTGAATTTATCTGCTGGTCAAAAGAGTAGATGGAATGTTGGAGGTTTAAGTTATGCAGAATATGTAGGACACAGGTACTGAAGAGAATGGGAGCAGAATGCTGTCATGGAAAATGTCATAGGTGCCAGTGGCTCATACCTGTAATCCTAGCTACTTGGGGCTGAGATCTGAGGATTGCGGTTCAAAGCCAGTCCAGACAGGAAAATCCATGAGATTCCTATCTCCAATTAACCACCAGAAAACTGGAAATGGCATTGTGGCTCAAAGTAGTAGAGTTCTAGCCTTGAGTGAAAAAGCTCAGGGATAGCACCCAGCCCTAAGTTCAAGCCCCACAACCAGCCCCAAAATAAAGATGTCATAGGGATATGGCTAGCATTGTAAGCCCACCTGGAGGTACTTATTGAATTTAAGAGGTAAGTTAATGGATTTTCACAGTACCAAATTGGGCTTAGAAAGTGGGAAATAAATATTCAAAGCCAGTTGAAGTGATTGCCCACTGCATCTAAGTGAGAAAAGATGAAAGTAAAAATAAGAAGTTCATTTATTTCCAATGGATTAATACTTAGATCTGATTTCTATAAAACAGGATCATCAAGTGTACAAGGGTTCTTAAGATGGTAAACTTTGAGAAACGCTGCTGTAGATATTAGAGTTGAATGTCCCACTGGTATTACAAACAGCATGTTCAAATGACTAATAGCCCTCTTAATTACTGTAGCAAAGCAATTGTGCTAATGACCCCAATTCTCCACCTTTCTCTGGCGTCAGTGTTCCTTATCAAATAATTTTTGAAGTGTCTCCCCTCTGATTTCAGGCTCAACAGTAGAAAATCAGTAGCCAGCGTGCACACACACACACACACACACACACACGTAGCCAGCGCGTGTGCACGCATACGCACACACAATATCATGGCCATCCAATATCAGCACTACTCAAATGACCCAACACCAGAGCTCTGTTGCATGGGACAGCCAGAGAGCCAGGACTGGCCAAGCATAGTATGGGTCAGTTGAACCCCTGAGAGTCATGCACAAAATTGCACATGCTACTCACATGCAATTGGTTTTTGAGGCACAATTGTAATAATATTCTTACTTTCCTCTAAATTCTGTAATCAGAGGAAATTACCATCATTGACTTCAGTATCTTTCCAAGGGTGCCAAAATACCATGTGCCAGAACCTCCAGGAAAGTTTAGTAATTCATAATTCATAACTTCACATGATGTACTACAGCATTTTTTTTGCCCACTAGATTATAATGGTGTTCCTTAGTATATAATATACTGCTTTAGTATTTCATTCCAGAGATGCTTAAGTAGAAACATTAGGCATACCTTTATCTTTTCCTTCTATCTTCCTGTTCCTTTTCATCATTTGTTTTGAGAGAGATTTTTGTTGTATCTAGCCCAGATTGGCCTGGAACTCATTCTGTACCCCAGAATGGCCTCAAACACAGTATCTTCCTTCCTCAGCTTCCCAAATGCTGGGATTTTAGTTATGTATCACCACTCAGCTGTTTTGTGGTAGGTGTTACAGAAATACATTTAAATAAATTTGCTCTTGAAATAATTTGGCTATGAGTAATTCATTTGCTTTTTTTTTTTTTTAATTTTGTTTTGGGGTCCGTTCGTGGGGCCTGAACTCTGGGCCTGGG
>NW_012267224.1:25912890-25933695 GCF_000151885.1 Dipodomys ordii
GGCCGGGCCTGGACTGGGAGAGTGCGGGGTGGGCAGGGGCGGGGCCGGGATGGGGCGGTGATGGCTTTAGTGGATTCCCCGTCAGTCGTTTCACCCGTGTCAAAAGTGAGAGTCGAGCTTCAGGAGACTTGACTTTATCTGCAGCTACCTCGTGCCTCGGTTTTCCGTATTTGCAAGCTGGAACACGCGACCTGATCGCACCGTGCGATTTCACTCTCCTCTTTTTTTTTTTTTTAATGTGTTTGAGGGGCACAGGGGGCGGGGGGGGGGCACGTGGGGGGAATCTGGTCCTGGGGTTGTCCCGGAGCTTTTTTACTTAAAGCTAGTGCTGTACCACTTCCAGCTTTTTGGTTACTTGGAGATGAGAGTCTCATGGACTTTCCTGCCTGAGCTGACTTTAAACCCTGATCCTCACGTCTTAGCCTTCTGAGTAGCTAGGATTACAGGTGTGAGATCTCTCTCCCTTTCCTTCTCCCTCTCCTTCTCTTCCCTCCCCCCCTTCTTCCCCTCTCCTGGGTGTTTCTTTCTTTCTTTCCTTTCTTTCTTTCGGGTCCGGTTGTGGGGCCTGAACTCTGGGCCTGGGTGCTGACCCTCAGCTCTTCAGCTCCAGCCTAGCATTCTACCACTTGAGCCACAGCGCCACTTCCAGCTTTTTTCTTTTTGCTTATGTGGTACTGAGGAACCGAACCCAGGGCCTCATGCATGCAAGGCAAGCACTCTACCACTGAGCCACCTTCCCAGCCCTCATTTGCTTTTTGATAGGGCATGTGGTAGGGAAAATGAAATTAGAGGCCTTAGCAGTAAACAATGATGAAAGCTGTACATACTATTCTTGCTGGGGGCTGGGAATGTGGCTGACTGGTAGAGTGCTAGCCTAGCATACATGAAGCTCTTGGTTCGATTCCTCAGTACCACGATACACAGAAAAAGTCAGAAGTGGTGCTGGGGCTCAAGTGAAGAGTCCTAGCTTTGAGCAAAAGAAGCTCAGGGACAGCGCCCATGCCCTGAGTTCAAGCCCCAGGACTGTCCAAAAAACAAAACTAAAACTATTCTTGCTGTATGAAATACTGTATGACAAAAATCTTTTTTTGGGGGGGGGTCTGGTTGTGGGGCCTGAACTCTGGGTCTGGGCATTGTCCCTCAGCTCTTCAGCTCAAGGCTAGCGCTCTACCACTTGAGCCACAGTGCCACTTCTGGCTTTTTTCTTTTTGCTTATGTGGTGCTGAGGAATCGAACCCAGGGCCTCAGGCATGCAAGGCACGCGCTCTACCACTGAGCCATCTTCCCAGCCTCTGTATGACAAAAATCTTATTAGGCAAATCTTTAGACTGCTTTATGTGTGAGAAAAGGCAAAAAAGTACAACTTAAATTTTAAAAGCTAAATACTAGCCTAGCATCCTATTGATGTGCTCCTCAGGCTTAGTGTACTGGGTGTAAATTGTGGACTCCCAAAACAACACTGCAGCTGGGTCCTTATGCCTATAATCCTAGCTACTTAGAAGGCTGAGATCTGAGTATCTAGCCTAGGTTGAAAAAAGCCTATGAGACTCTTTATCTCTAGGTAGTTAGCAAAAAACAGGGATGGAGATGTGGCTCAAGCAGTAGAGTTGTCAACCTTGAGCAAAAAAGCAAAGCCAGCTGAATGCCATTGGCTAACACCTGTAATCCTAGCTAATCTGGAGGCTGAAATTGGGATTGTGGAAGTGGCACTGTTGCTCAAGTGGTATAGTATTAGCCTTGAACACAAAGAGGCCCAGGATTGAAAAAAAGAAAAAAAGAAGCACCAGGCCCTGAGTTCAAGCCCCAGTATTCACACACAAAACAAAACCCTATCACCAATTCCACTTCATGCTTTGTCAATTCTCCAGCCTTGCAACTTCAGACATAACTACTGTTTGCTTTAGTTTAAGTGCGGGATACTTTTTAGTACCTAAGTCATAGAACTGACTTTAATACTGCACAGTAGAAACATGTAGCTCTTAGAAGAGTGCCTGGCACACAAGAAGGGCTACAGTAAACATTCACTGCCGGGTCACTACAGTTACTGCTCCATCTGTCTCGGTTAAAATGCCAAGGCATTTTTGGCTAGAAAAAATTATGACATCTGCTTCCTTGCCATTCAACATAACAATCTTGATGAAAATGTTTTCAGCATTTCGGGAGAGTAAAAGGTTAAGTTCTGAGACAAGGAGAAATGAGTTCATGTGTATTTCTAGCCTTCCAGTCCAGATGAGAGAATGTTTTTGAAAGACTTCCAGATGTGGAATGTGGGCCCTGAGAGCCAATAGAGGCAAAAGCAGAGTCCTCCATGGTCTCTGACTCACCTCCTCTTGAGTGGCAGCTGATAGTGTCCAGTGAGGAGAATGTCTGGAGCTGCTACCTAGGGGTCACTCCTGGCATACAATGCACTATTGACAAGTGCACTACTAATCACACATTTACATTGTCTCTTATTACCTACTTATTTTTGCTCTCTGCCTCTGCCAGTATCTAAACACCCTCAGCTCAACACCTAATGCTGTTCTTTGTGTATTGCACCTGAGGACATGAATGCCATGAGCTTTTTGATATTACAGTAGCTGGTATATCATTTTTGTTTTAGGGTTGGTTTTTTTTTTTTTTTCAATGCTAGAGAACCTTAGGTAACTGGCTGGATCATACACAGGTACAAATAGCATTCCTCAAAATCTGGTGAAAGGGGAAATGTTCGTAGATTTGTGATTTAAAGGGAAGGGAAGTGTGTGTGTGTATGTTTTGTCCATCATGGAGCCTGAACTGTCCCTGAGCTCTTCAGCTCAAGGTGAGCACTCTACCACTTGAGTCACAGTGCCACTCTGGTTTTCTGCTAATGTGTTGAAGAATTGAACCCAGGGCCTCATGCATGCAAGACAGCCACTCTACCACTGAGCTGCCTTCCAAGCCCATGTATATATATTTTGAAGATCTATTTGTAGTCTAAATCTCTAGCAGTTCAGGTAAAATGACTTGCTGGGATGTGATGAATGGCTTCAGGCTCCTTGGGACAGTGTTAATAGGGAGAACTGAGGGTCTCTGGGGTTTTGAGCTTTAGAGGTTAGAGATGTGAATTAGCATTTGAGATTAGAGATGTGAATGGCTCCTTCCTGTGCATGAAAACTGAAGTGATGTGATGGCCCACTATCCATGGGCCAGGGGGCCTAGCATAAGAGCACATTGAAGCATGACTGTTATTCTGAAAAGTGCCAGGGTAGACGTATTTTCACTCTCACACTGGCAGAGTGAAGATTATCTTTCTCATCTTGCTTCTAAAGATTACTATCAAGCAACTAAGATACATGCAAACTATCTTAAGCAAAATGAAGAGTCAGCATGTCTGAGGGAAGAGTACCAAAGGCCATCAGAGGGAAGATGAAAGAAGATGCCACCACTATATAGAGCTCATCTGGCCAGAAGAGCCTTAGGGTCCACAGGATCAGGCCTACCCTGCAGGACCATTAGAAATAGGAAGGCTGTCATCAGAGTTTCCCTGGATCTAGTTTGGTAGAGAAGAAAGGCAATGCCAATGCAAGAGGAGACAGACTGTGAATGTGATGGGTAGGTGAAGAAAAATAGACCTTGTAAGTGGCCCAGCAAGGCTGACCTCCATTGGTTTAGGAGAAATATCGAAACATACAAAGCCCTGTGAAAATAAAGTCGTTTGTATTATCTGGAGCAAAGCCCTCGGCCGGCCCCCCTCTCCTCCAAGCTGCTGCTTGGGAAAACTTATCTCACTCAAACAATAAGCCCGAGATACCAAAAAAAAGTGGTGGGGAGAGGAAATGAGCAAATACTAACAAGAGCACCACCAGAGAAACATGTATAACAAAATGCCACTTTGGAAAAAACAAATGGAAAGTACTTCTGGAGCAACTGCTCTATAGGCAAGAATTTAGAGTTCAATGGAGAGAGAAGATTTCAAAGAAGACAAGAGTAGGAGAGGGCTGCCAGGATAGAACAAAGAAATGGAAGAGAAAAAGGAAAACGTGAGGAATGACAGTGGCCACATAGGGTCACATACATTGAAGCACCGGAAACGAGAAAGCAAGTAAACAGTGCTTGTAAAGGATCTAAGAGAAAGAACAAGATATAAAACGTAAAAGATGTCAAATATACACTTCTCCGGAGTCCCTAAGAAGAGTTGAAATAACCTGATTGTTATTTTGAATGTCAAGGGAAAAGATTAAGCCTTGTATCTATGGAGGGAACAGCATGAGATGTCTTCGCCCTTCTCCACACTTTTAATGCTAGTTCACTGTGATGCAAGAACGAAGTATGACATAATACCTTGATATCCAGGATACCCATCACAGGCCCGCACAGATGTGCCACAATTTGTTTAATTTTTGTTTAAATTTCCTGCTGTTGTCAGACACTAAAATGTTTCAATAGACTATCAAAAGGAAAAACAGCTGGCACCTAAGAGTGTATATGTTACCCGGAGTCAACAAACCACAGTTTGGCCCACCACCTGTTTCTGTTAATAAAATTTTATTGGAACATAGTCTTGTCCAGGCTTGGATAGTCTCTGGGAGAAAAACTGAGTAGTTGCATAGAGACTTTGTATGTATCAAAAGTCTGGACTCTGTGGCCTTTTCATGGTCTTCCAACCCCTGATACAAGCTCTCCCTGGAAGAACACACAAGAAATGGGCAACCCTGGGCAGCTCTACAGAGCAGGTCTGAGGGACCCTCAGATCCTGTGGCACCCTCTAAGTCTTGTACTATGTTTGTCACATCAGGACCAAGAGGAAAGGGAGAAAAGCTGTTCCTTGTTTCTTCACTTGGAAGCATCTGAGTACACAGTGCTACAATGCCCCCTTCAATGAAGAGGTGCCACTGACCATGACAAAATATCTCCCAAACAAATGATGAAAATCATCCTAAATAAAACTGTATTTAGAGTAATACTCTCTTTTCCCACATAGACTCAGTTCTAAAATATTTAAATAAACTCAATGTTCAATTTTTAAGAATTTTAAAATGTTCTAATTACAGAAAATAATTCATCAATGAATGTAAAGTTCAAAAAGAACCCACATCGGTTTGTATATGAAGCATGGCTATTAAACAATATTAAAACTAGAAGAGACTGCTTTCTGCCCTCCAACAAGATATTCTAAAATCAGATGTACTCTATTTAATCCTTTGCCAATATATCAACTTCAGTGAGGTCACATTTAACCTTACATCATGTGTGCAGTCAGTAATCTGAAGGCCATTAGTTATCCTGGGAAAACACCAATTTACCATTCTATATTGTATAGCTATTTAGTGGGAGTGTCCCCAGGTCCCTCCCCAACTCATCATGTAAAACAATCCTTCACTTTGATGTTCCAGTTCCACCTTACTACAATGGCAACGCTGCTGTTGCCCAAAGAACTTCCCAAGTATAGGCACTAAAGAGAGAATCACTATACCAGCAGATGCTTAAGCATTGGGGTGAAGGTCAAGTGTTCTGCTGTGCTGCTTTCTTTGTAGTTGGACCAACTAAAAGCTGCAGAGGTAAAGCCAGTCAGCACCTCTGTAAGTACACAGAACTGACACAAGCAGATTAGCCAAAGGTGAGGGTTCTCATAGACAGGTGTTCTCAGCCTCACTATAAAGAAGCACAGATTGGCTTTCTTTCCTCTCTGTCTGATCTGAGAAACTTGCACAAAGAATCTATGTACACCTATACATAGAAGCTCTATGAACTCCTAAAAGGTCTAATGGTGTTTCTACTTACAGACTTCATGGCCCTAGGGTTTCTACATGCATTTTTAGTTACCAGTGGCAAGTCTTTCAAACAATGTTACAATCAAGACTAAGTGGTAGTGCCATGAGTCATCCATGGCTTAAAAATCATAAATCATTCCATCCCATAGGGACATCACTTTGGAACTCACCGTGGTAATTCCAGCCACATCACCCAGGAAGGGGACCATTCACCAGGTAGAGTCATGTTGTGGTTGGAGTCCAGGGCCATTGGGCTGTTACAGTCTTCCTGGGGTTCATATTCTCTGACTTCCAAGGCTTTGAGTACCACGGAAGAGGATATGCTCTTCAGCAAGGCGACTGCCTCACTGCGGCTGACCTCTGTAAGCTCAATGCCATTCACATTCAGTAAAATGTCACCTGACAGGCAGAGAAGCAGAAGCACCATTAATGGATGCAAATGGATTTCTCCTTATTGTGCAAAAGGGCAAGAACAGATTGCATGCAAGATGTGGAGCAGGCAGGGCACCCTTCATTGACATGAAGCTGAGTTTTCCTACAGTTTATGGGAAACAGTCTTGTTGGAGGCCTTCTGAACCATTCTTATCAATATTTGACTCTTACTTTAAAAATAAGGAAGATAAATTTTTTGTCATATTATCAAAGAAAATCCACTTTAGCTTTTTGTTTTCTTTTCAGCAAAGTAGATGTACTTGACAAAGTGCCATACTTAAACAGCGATCAGCACATACAAAACACCCACTAAACACAGATTGAAGAATGACTATGAAACTACCTGTGACCTTATCTAACAGAGGATCTCAGAGCAGCCCGTGACCTTAAAGAGGTAGAAAAGAAGAGCCACATTTCCATTTACTGTATTCCTATGATGTGCAGAGCCAGCTTGACACCTACTATGTGTATGATGACTTCCACACTTCATATCCTATAATCTTCTAGTATGTTCTCTTATTGAACATGGGCTTCAATAGTCTCTGCTTAGGTGTGTACATAAAAGCAAAAGAAATTCAAACTCACACCTTTCTACTCTCACTTTCTATTCATCTTTTTGTTTTTCTATCTCCCATGCATAACATCTTTTCCATAAAGAATAACTATAGCAAGAACAAAAGGAAAGGAAGGAAAATGGAACCTTGGAAACCTCCCAATTATCTTGAGTCTGAGTCCTTAAAGGCACAACTGCTCACCCACCCAAGCTACCCCTGTGTATATGCTGACAATATTAGTAAGTATACGTATTTGTAGAGGTAAATGTGATATCACCTTCCTTCACTAAAAGTAGCCCCAAACACATGTGATTTATGTATAGGAGTGAAACACCAACTGAACAGCCCCCGTGGTATTTAATCAATGTCCATTAAATCCATCAATGATTTCTCCTAGCTCATGCACAAAATGGAACAAGTGATGAGTTTGTTTCCTTACTGGATTAACCCAGCAAAGGTCCACTTTGAACAAGTGAGACCAGATTATGCCATAGAGCCAACTGGCTCATAAGCAGCCATTGCCTATTAATCCTGAGAGCATTTGGAGGTTCTGGCTTTACTAGTAGACAACCCACAGCCATCTACCTACAGAGCTCAGAGGGTTGACCTCTAACTAGTCACGGACAAACAGAAGTGGATATCCTTGTTCAGTTGACTGTTACCTTTTGTCATTAAATTGGGAAACAGTTACTGATTTCTCTCAATACTATCATGAAAATGCCCCAGTTCTTTTTACCTGTTTTTATCCTTCCATCTCGGCTTATAACTCCTCCTGGCTCCACGCTGATGACGTAGATAGGTAAGTCCCATTCCCTGTGGGATGCTCCCCCTGCAACAGTCATGCCCAGAGATTCACTGGGGTCTTTATGGACACAAACCACCTTCTCATGACAAGTAGCTGCAGGGTGGAGGGGCTAAAGGGACACAGAAAAACATGGTAGATATGTTCAAAAGTGGATTTTCCATAGGCAACAATGACCAAAGTTATCTAAAAAGTACAAAGTGCAGCAATATTATGAAACACGTCGATCCACCGAGAACTGTCTTTTTGCAGCTCATCCGTTTCACGTAAGCTAACTCATAAAGTTTTATTTTAAAAAAAAATAGTAAAACCAAAGGCAGAAACCAGGAGAGAAATCCAAAGTCTATAAAGTGAGCTGTAAAGAACACCTGCTGGGCCAGCCGTTCCTGAAAGTGGTGTCAGCTCTTATCAGTCATGAATATCAGGAGTTGGATAAGATTTTTTTTTTAAATGATCTTATTTTATACAAAACCTCCTTTCGGAAGTGGCGCTGTAGCTCAAGTGGTAGAGCGCTCGCCTTGAGCTGAAGAGCTGAGGGAGGGTGCCCAAGCCCAGAGTTTAAGCCCCACAACCGACAAAAAAACAAAACAAAACAAAAAACCTCCTTTCAACTTTCTCCTTAGTATTTCCCAAAAAGCCCTGTCTGCACCGAACAAAGAGGTGCTCACAGGAGCACATAGGTGCTGAACACAGCGATAAATGGGCCACAAATTAGAACTTTGTCTACAGGCCTTGTGTCTTAAATGGTCATTTGCATTTCTCCCCAAAGAAGGATACCCACAGTAGAAACAGAAACCCCCAAGTCTGACTGTAAATTCTTCACACCCAGAATTGCACAACTTGAATTGAGGAGGAGGAAAGAAAGGCAGAGATAATCTTTACTATCTGTCTTTTCTCCTGACTCCCTAGTTTGGTTACCTCAAACTGTTCCCTAATGCTTAAAAGAAATTATGATGAAATAGCTTAAGCTGATAAAAAAATGATGAACAATCAAGCATTCATCAAGCAATAAAATATATACAATATTTGCTTTGGATTTTTAAAAACATTTGAAACATCTAGAAATGTAGAAAGTAGGACATTGTGACTGACCCAGGTACCTTATGACTCAAGGCAAGAAATAAATGTTTGTGGTTGAGAACAATGAATCTATGACTTCTTTTACTCAAGTCCCCACTTTTCTGCCAATGAGGTAATCACACCTAAATCTGGTATTCATTAGTCTTAACTTTTCAATTGGATAGAAGTATCTCTATTCCACAAACCCTGGCTTGAGTTACTTTTTTTTTTTTTTTTTGTCGGTCGTGGGGCTTGAACTCTGGGCTTGGGTGCTGTCCCTGTGCTCTTCAGCTCAAGGCGAGTGCTCTACCGCTTAAGCCACAGCGCGCCACTTCCGGTTTTCTAGTGGTTTATTGGAGATAAGAGGCTCACAGACTTTCCTGCCCAGGCTGGCTTTGAACCGTGATCCTCAGATCTCAGCATCCTGAGTACTAGGATTACAGGCATGAGCCACCGGCACCCGGCTTAAATTCTTATATTCAAAATGCCATGTTGTTTCCAAAATGCAACAAAATTTTAGTCAAAGCATAAACTAAGTCATCAAACATCTTTTATATATGCTACTTTTTTTTTGAAGCCAGTTTAGAAAACAGAACTACAAATGAAAAGAGTCAACAGTTTCCCAATAGATCAATGTGTAAGAGAGTAATTCCAGGAACTCAGACCCCCAGTTGAGAGTTGTGGCAAAGAACAGATTTACATTTTCTGTGACTCACATTGGGTAGGTGGAAGGAGTTATAAAACTGCAGTGTGGTAGAGGCCTCACTTTTGGTAGCTTAATGACTTAACATATTTACCTAACTAAAATCAGTTAAGTAGGTGAGAACGTTGGTTAAGCTAATACACTAGCCTTCCATAAATAAATACTATTAGTTTAGTTTAAACATGGTAATGGTATTAACAAAAAAGATACCAGGGAGCTTTTATCTTTAAAACTTGTAGCAGAATGTATTTTGTCTGTCTGGATTGCTTATTATAAATGAACATGGAATTTATGATTTATGGAGGTCTAGATGCCTGCAGAATAGGGTAGGGTTGGAATGTTAAGCTCTCAGTATAAAGTAGAGATTATGAAGTGAAAAAGTCAACCTTAGCTAGGTACTGGTAGCTCATGCTGTAATCCTAGCTACTCCCGAGGCTGTGATCTGAGGATGGCAGTTTGACGCCAGCTCACTCAGGAAAATCTAAGAGACTCTTATCTCTAATAAACTACTCCGAAAAAAGCCAGAAGTGGTACTAGGCTCAAGCCTTGAGCACAGAGGCTCAGGGACAGCACTCAGGCCCTGAGTTCAAGCACCAAGATTCCCCCTATTCCCCTCCCCCACAAAAAAAATCAACCTATGTCCTGTTGTGGAAAGAGAGAAAGGTATTTGTTTCTTTTTGCTGTTGCAAAAAATAGGTTACCTGTAGAATTTCTTGAATGTTTTCAGTTAAAGCACTGAAATCAGATCTTAGAGGAAATGACTGCTAGAGCACTAAGCTCAGGCTACACAACTCTTAATGTTTACTAAACAAGGTTTGTTGACAGTCATCTGAAAAGTTAAGCCATTGCTTCTAACAGAAGCCACAACCAGAAGTACAAATTAGGCCAAGTCACCCAATTAGGGAGAGGTGACAAACTGGTGTCCTGAAAGAAAGATGAATTCCATTCTCAATGCATTCTTCTGGGTCCAAAGTATTAAGGCATTTTTTTCTGAATTTGAATGTTACGTGCTCTCCAGCTAGTCTCAATCTCCACCACTCCCTGGTATCCTGTGAGCATCAAGTACTCAAAGGCTCCTTTTGGGCCCTTCTGCAAACTCAAATATTGAAAATAGGGGAGTCATCATTTCTAGACAGACTGGGAAACTAGAAAGCCAGAAACCAAGTAAACCTCTTGGCTCATTTCAAAGTGACTGGAGAACAATTCTTACATAGTCCTGACTCTGTAGAAACATGACATATATTTGCTCTAGACTAGAAATTTCATCCCCATCTATGAGGTCTGCATGGTCAGATTGCAAAACTTTCAACACCATCCTCATTCCTGATTGGGTGGTAGATACCTGCTACCTCATCAAGTCTGAAGATGACAAGGTCTAGAGATGACACTTGAAAATGTTACACTATGCAGCCTTCCCATAAAACATCTTCTTACAGAGCTGTAAGCGTGCCTGCCTGGGCCTCACCGTAGGAGCATTGTTCCTCTCCTCCAGGCCTGGGGACCAGCTGCCACTGCTGACCCAGCCGGCTTCCTGAAGAATGTCCGGACTCTGCTGTCCCACCTGGCGGGATACAACCAGGTGAACACGCCTTTCACTGGCCTGTGTGGGAAGACACAAGAGTTAGCCACACCATACAGCTTCCATACAGAGCACCTGGCACCAGGTGGTAACTTTGGTTGTGCCTTTCTTCCTTCCTTTTTAAGTGGACAAATATTGATTGTAACCCACTTAACTCCTTTCTCTCTCTCTCTCCTTCCCTTCCTTCCTCCCTCCCTCCCTCCCTCTCTCCCCTCCTTTCTTCCTTTTCTTCCTCTCTCAATACTTGAGATTGAACATAGGGCCTTTGACATGTTAGTCAAGAGGTCTACCATTTCTAGTATTTATGTCATCCTATAATTTGGCAACAGCGTGAATTATTTCTTTTAACCTTAAACCAGATAGTGGGAATTGCTCCAAGACAAAATCTAGGGAAGTTAGGCTTGTGTAAGTCACAGAAGAGCCAGGTATAGATAATGCTGAGTATTTTTTTGGTCAGTCATGGGGCTTGAACTCTGGGCTTGGCTGGGCACTGTCCCTGAGCTCTTCAGCTCAAGGCTAGCGCTCTACCACTTGAGCCACAGCACCACTTCTGGCCTTTTCTGTTTATGTGGTGTTGAGGAATTGAACCTAGGGCCTCATGCATGCAAGACAGCTCTCTACCACTGAGCCACCTTCCCAGCCCCATGCTGATGTATTTTTAATGAATGACTCAACTCCATACAAGCATTAGAATCTGGATGGAATAAAGTGCACAGGGTAAAGCAGTAGCTCAAAGGTTTATGATGAACGGTGAACATTAAAGAAAAAGAAGTAGGATTAGTGACAGTAACCCTGTCATTGTAGGAAGGGAAATCCTGTGTCTGACCATCTTAAAGATTCAGGCATTGGAAAGGTAAGGACTTACGTTAAAATATAGTTTAGTTAAAGTTATTGCCTTGCCTAATTTTTATGACTTCCACTAATTCTGATGACTATGTACATTGATACTGAACAGCATTCAGAATAGCAAGAGATTGCTTATTGCAAAGATCTACTCCACATAGTAAGTCTACAGTTGATTTCTGCAATAGATCAAGTTCATGTATGTTTGGTTATTATAGACTGGCTGACTGCTCAGCTTTCAGATCAGCAGTACAGACAGATTAGACCTGAGCTCGTGAAACTTACAGAAATAAGACTCTGTGACAATCCAAGCTGAAGTGGCCAGCTATTACGTTAGTAAAAGTTTGTAATAAAGAAGCATAGCTAGATTTCCTTAGAAAGGTCCCCAAGGTCTGGAGACAAAGATGGAGAAAGGAAAAATAAGATCTAGTGGTTCCTCTCCTTGTCCAATTCTTGACTGCTTATCACCACAACAGAGACATGACCTGCCTACCTCCTTCCTTCACAGTTATGGTTTAGGGGCCATGGGAAAGTCAGGTCCTGAGAGGATTGCACACCAAGTCTTTGCTCTTCATTAGCTCCAACAATGGGAGTTGAAGTACCTGTTTTCTACCCACCATGGCTGAATGTTTCAGTCTCTTCAGATTTCATATATTAAAATCCTAATCCCGAAGAGGATGGTATCGATGGCTAAGGCCTTTGAGAGATAATTAGGTTATGATAGGCGAGCCATCATGAGAAGGATTAGTGCCCTTACAAAAAGCATAAGGGACAGGAATCCTAGCTACACAAGAGGCTGCAATCTGAGGGTCATGGTTTGAAGTCAGCTCAGGCAGACAAGTCTGTGATTCTCTTATTTCCAGTTAACCAGCAGAAAGCTGGAAGTGGAGGTGTGGCTTAAATGGTAGAGTCAGGTTTGAGCAAAAAAGCTAAGGGAGAATGCTAGGTCCTAAGTTCAAGCTCCAGTATCAGTCACAATTTTTTTTAAAGGCATAAGAGGACTTGGAATGTGGATTAGTGGTAGAGTGCTTGCCTAACATGCATGAAGCCCTGGGTTCAATTCCTTAGTACCACATACACAGAAAAGGCTGGAAATGGTGCTGTGGCTCAAGTGGTAGAGTGCTAGACTTGAGCACAAAGAGGCTCAAGGACAGTGCCCAGGCCCTGAGTTCAAGCTCCAGGACAAGCAAAAACAAAAGGCTTTATGACTATTTCCTACTACTTGAGGACACAGAGAGAATATTCCACCTATAAGAAAGGGGTCATTCACACGTTTTGAGTCTATCAGCATCTTGATCATTAGAACTATAAATGGTGGCTCACATCTATATTCTTAGCTACTCAGGAGGCTGAGATCTGAGGATCAAGGTTCCAAGCCAGCCTGGGTAGGAAAGTCCCTGAGAGTCTTATCTCCAATTACGCATCAGAAAGCCAGAAGTAGCATTGTGGCTTCAAGTGTTAGAGTGGTAGCTTTGCGTGAAAAAGCTCAGGGACAGTGCTCAGTCCCTGAGTTCAAGCTTTACAACAACAAAAAAGACTTTTTGTCTTTTCATTGACTATTTTCCCTCCCTCTTATATCTCTCCCTATTTCTTTCCTTCTCCTTTTCTCCATCCTCCTCCCTCTCTTTCTCATCTCCGTCCTCCTCTCTCCTTTCCTCTCTTTCTCTGTACCCCCTCTCTACTTAAGTACTGAGGATTGTAGGTATAAAAACCATCATGCCTGTCAAACAACTTAATATTTTTATGAGAGTAGTTTTGACCTTAGAAAAGTCTCAGAGATCCCACAAAAAAGCTGGGATTGGAGCTGTGGCTCAAGTGGTAGTATGCTAGCTTTGAGCAAAAGAGCTCAGGGACCATGCCCAGAGCTGGAGTGCAAGCCTCATGACAGACAAAAAAACAACAACTAAAAGATTTCTGTGTTTGTGCATGTATATGTATACATCTATATGCACAGCTATATATATATATACTATAGTGTAAATTTCTGTGTATATATACTAAATACATAGTATATATATCATACATTATTTATACACATACATAGTGTACATGTACAACAATTATATACAATAAATGTTTATATATATACACATATTTACTATATATGATAAATATATACACTATATATAAATATCAGTCCAACTGGATGTCTTATCTTCCTTCTAAGAACAAGACTCCCTCACCTCAGGAACTGGAACCCTGTTTATTAAATATTAAACAATAAAAAGCCAATGAGCTCATGAAATCCTATCCACACAGCTGTCCAACAATGACCATGGATTTGCATTCTTATATTTATTAATATAAGGAATGTTTATTAACATTCCTGATCTAGGTTCTCTGGAAACACAAGGGTCAGTTGAATAGTTGTAAATCAGATGAACTTTAAGACAAATTGCTAACATGCAGCAAGAGTATTGATTATAAATTCCACAATACATGGTTGGCCAGCTGGAGTCCTTAGAGAATTTTCCTTCATCCACAGCCCTGTCATCACATTCAACCTTGCTCAGTCATCATTTACATGCCCTGTCTTTGCCTGCCTATCTTGTATTCTGGTGTTTCTCATCACATATAAAGCCTGTGTCAGAATAGAACCAAACCAGCAAGCTCAGGAAATCATAATGAAGAAATCTGACAAGTAGAACTCTGGTATTAGCCAATTACATTCAATTCTTGGAAGAAAATTGCATAATAAGGGTTTTTTTGGGATGGCAAGCTTCACTTATCCAGATAAGGTTATCTTAAGAAACTTTCTGAAGTAAAAAATTACTAACAGATAAGCAGCAGCAAACATTTCAGGTCAAAACTTCAAACATGGAGCCTGAATTCACTCTCTTATCTTTGGGGGAAAATCCATTGTTTTGCAAGCGTTGGCAGCTGGTTTGTCTTTGGCCTGCTTACATATCCTATCACATTCATTTTGGACAGGAAGCATCCACATGATGCTCCCAACACCTCTTAAGAACTGTGAACATTTGAGACTTACACATCAGGTCAACCTGCCAGGCCAAAATCCACATTGCCAAGAGCAGCCTGCAAGAGCTATTTAATTCATACAAGCACAAATTTCTCACTGGGCTTTCCATGCTGGCTCTAGTATTAAGGTGTTGGCAGGACTAACACTCTAATAAATAATCCTGGTATCAATTTACTTGGAAATAAATTCTCTGCAAGGCTGGATCTGTGGCTTTTACCAGCCACCTTGTAAATTGCTCACTGGGAGACTATTTGATGTATTTTCTTTCGTTGTGTTTGAAGATAGAAAGGTGGAAAATGGGCTAATGTGTTTGTCCTGGCTCTAACTTTCAGAGCATCTGGAATGAGGGTAAAGAAACAAGTCTTCGGGCCCAGTCTTCTTTTCCATTGGTGTGAATGTGGTGTGCGCGTGAGAAGGGGCCATGGTTGAAGCGCAAAACAACCAAAAGAGAGACTGATTCTTAGTTTCATACAACTTTCCAGGAAAGTGGAAACAAGAGGCTTGTCATTTCCACCACCAACAGTGGCAAAGAGGGCCAGTGATAACTATGGGCAAAGCAAAAGTTGACCAAGAACCTGGATGCCGAGAGCAAGCTTCTTCCCTAGACCAGGGCTTCTCCTGCTCCTTCATAAAGGAGGACTGCAGTTCAAGTGAATGCATCTCTGCTGCTTTTGTGGAGAAACCTGTAAATGTTTAAATAGACTCCTTAACCTACACTGAATGGATGCATTCATTATGTTTCTTCTTTGTTTTTTTTTTTCGTTATGTTTCTTGTATTAACTTTATAAACTTTCAAGTGAAGAGTCACCAACCACTCCACAAGACCACAGGACACCTGACAAGGAGGTATCCACATTGATATCAAGTACCAAGACTTTGTCACTTAGAGTAGACAGACCATGAACATGGCTCTTTCTCTACGACAGTCTAGGTCCTTGGGCAACTTATACATGAGTGGGTGGTGCTTTAATGCCAATGGATGAGATCCAGAGTGTGATTTATAATATCAACTGCTGAGAGAGCTGCTCTGTCCTTAAAGTTATATCCATAATAGCACAGATTTAAGTGACTTGAGACAGGTTCTTGCTATGGAGTCCAGGCTTTGTCTGAGACTCATGATTTTCCCACCTCTGCCTCCTCATCTTCCTACTGTCTCCAATGTGTCAGTCATCTCAAGAACCAGAAGAGCTCCTGCCTCAATCTACTAAACAGGGCGGAAGTGGCAGTATAGAATGGGGCTGATATGATGCATTCCAGTCTAACAAGCAAAGTGAGGTATTTTTGGTGACGCCAGCTGCCATGAGATTCCCACTTTGCTATTTCATAAGGATATTTTTCTGTGGGGCCAAGAATCTCATGGCTACCTATCTTCATCATAGCTGAATCCATAGCTGGGCTGCATCACAGCAGACCAGCCCACTTCTGGAACAAATGAGATGGCACTCAGACCTTACACAGCAAGACTGACAAATGAATGCATTTGAATTGGATTTTAAGGTGGAAAGATACTGAAGCCATTGGTCATTCCTGTTGTCTGATAGCCAATGGGGTGTGGGAATGAAGTCTGTGAGTGAAAAAACCTCTGGGGGAGAAATCATAGGCTTCAGAAATATAAGTCCAGAATAAACTAACAGTGATATAAGTGTATATTCCCTACAAAATAAGCCTGGTGAAAGTCAACATGGTATGACTTGACTTGTTTACCATGAGAATGTCAGCACCTAGCACCATGCCTGTGTCACGTTATAAAAGGAATTTGTGTCTATATTCTGCCTGAGAGGTGGCAGCTCCTTCAGCGAGCTAAATGTGATCAGCAAAAAGGAAATTAGGGAGACTTTGAGGAAAATGCTGAGAAGACCTTAGGATTTAACTAGAAAAGGAGAATTGGGACAACAATTTGGTCTCTTTTTCCCACTAGATGATAACTCCATGTTTATCCTTACATTCCAAGAAGCACATGTCTTTTAGGGGTTAGAACACTAATGATGGGAAGAGACACTGTGGCTCAAGTGGTAGAGCAGTAGCCTTGAGTACAAAGAGGTTCAGGGACAGTGCCCAGGCTCTGAGTTCAAGCCCTAGGACAGGCAAAACAACAACAACAACAAAACCAAACATACAGTGAAAGAGAAAGAAAGGAAGGAAGGAAGGAGGGAAGAAGGGTAGGAAGGAAGGAGGGAAGAAAGGAAGAAAACTAATGACGGTAATGCAAGTGGCAATTCCCACAACCTTACACAGAATGTCTCTCTTTCCCCTGTGGTATCTATTGTGGAGATTCAGGATTCATTCTGTCCCATGGTAAAACAACAAGCATGTGGGGATATATGCCTTGGAGAGAGGGCAGTGACGTTTCCAGGCCCTTCACACTCAACAGCATTAGAGCTGTGCAGAAGGTTCATTCTTGTAAAATTCCAAGATGAAAAGTCTTTCCTTCTCAAGAACATGTCAAATTTGGAGCCCCATGTAACAGTCATCTGGACTTTGAGAATTCAGCTCAAGGAGATTTAAGGATGTGTGTACAGTTTAGTCTATGTGTATTAAATTGACCACAGTACCATGGTAAGATAATTTATCTAAGTAGGGATTGGATTCCATTACTAAGCTGGGCTGATTTGTAAAACACACACACACACACACACACACACACACACAGAGACCTGGCAGGTCCTCTTTCACTGTGGTTCTTATTGGCTCCAAGGGATTTGAATGTTTAACTTCCCACCAAATTTTTACTCTTTCCCGCCCCCAGGTCTGCAGCAGAATCACAAGTTGGGATCATGTTTTTAATAACATATACAGGTAATGCAGTAAAGTGTTATTTTGCTTTTTGAATCTATTGAAAGCCCTATTACCTTCTTTTTAAAAGTTTGAAGAGGCAAGCTTTCTGTTGCTTCTCATTTAAATATTATTTAATCTTCCAAACAACTATCATATATACTTGATATTGGCCTCTTTTTTTTCTGACCATTTCTACAAATGGCAATGCATTTTTTTTCTGCATAAACTCTATGGATTACCTGAAAACACAGTCATTCTAGTAATAGTACTAAAAAAACCCGAGAAATAAACAATGGTGAAAATCAAGTCATATTCTCTAAGCTGCTGTAAGCAAGTCAACTGCTGTTTGTGGGAAGGTTTCTTTTCAGCCAGGCTGGACTGTTCATCTAACACTGGGTCTGATGACTCAAGGCTGTTGCTCAATAAGCTGAGGGTAGGGCTCAACATATGTAAAGTTGGTCAAATTTATAACAGTTGTGGCCTCTCTGTAATAACTCTTCCTTGAAGTAATGTAGAAGAAAAGCAGAAAGTGTGGTACAGTGGGAGAGACCATGACCAAGAGGACATGTTGTCTGGGAATTTCTTTGTAAGGCAAATGTGATTCATGGCGGAGACATACAAGGAAGGGCAACATAGCCAAGGACTGAGTGGAAATTTGAGTCTCAACCTTTGAAGGGTATTTAGTTTAATCCTTCTAGCCTGGTATGTGTTACCAGTATCACATAAATAAAATCTTCTCTTCTGAAACAGCAAGATATTGCTTAGCTGAATTCTTGCAACATTCTTTTTTCTATTTATTTTTCAACTAGCTTTGCCCTAGTTTTTCTTCTTTTTGAGGAAAAAAAAATGTTTTTACCCCCTCCTGTTTATAAAGTACATTAGCTTTGTTTACTAAGCAAAAGGATCTTTGAGGAATTCTCACTGTTAGGCAAGATTTAATTTCATAAATTGACTTTCTCAGGGGAAAACCGCTCTTCTGTTATTAATCTAAAAAAGTAGAATGCCACATGTAATTAAGATTTTTCCAAATAACATGAGGAAGACAGTTTTTCTGTTGCCTTCCCGTTGCAAGGAACCCTTGGCCGATTATCTCCACAATGTGAACTGTACCAGCAGAAGGCGCTAAAAAGCATAATCTGAAAAAAAAAAATCAATAGTTCCTAAAATCTAGTTTGTTTGTTTTTTTGGGGGCCCGGTTGTGGGGCCTGAACTCTGGGCCTGGGCGCTGTCCCTCAGCTCTTCAGCTCAAGGCTAGCGTTCTACCACTTGAGTCACAGCGTCACTTCCGGCTTTTTTTCTTTTTGCTTATATGGTGCTGAGGAATCGAACCCAGGGCCTCAGGCATACAAGGCAAGCGCTCTACCACTGAGACACCTTCCCAGCCCTAAAATCGAGGTTTTAAAGAGAGGGGAAAAGCCAGCCAGGCGCTGGTGGCTCTTACCAGTAATCTTAGCTACTCAGGAGGCTGAGATCTGAGGTTTGTGGTTTATAGCTGGACCAAGCACAAAAGGTCCTATCTCTAATTAACCAGCAAAAGGCTGGAAGTGGAGCTGCGGCTCAAGAGTGGTAGACCACCAGCCTTGATTGGAAAAACAGAGTAAGAGTACAAGGCCTTGAGTTCAAGTCCCCATATATACAAACAATAAAGAGGAAAAGAAATTCATCCATGAATGACAGTTCCTTCAAGACGAAAAACTAGTTTCTTTCTTTCTTTTTTTTTTTTAAACAGGTATGTCTGTTTCACACAGTCTATTTTGTGTTCTGAGTCCCTGCCACACTTATGGTAGTACCATCGGCTTTATGCTGACTGTGACATTAGGACAAGAATATAATTCATGCTCTGAGTGGCCAAATAGTTCACCACTGTACTGAGTATGGCTTGCACATAGAAGCTGCTCGGCCAATGCTAATTGAACAAATTCAAAGGGACTAAAAGTAGAGGTTACAACTTGGGGAGAAATAGCAAGTATTTCATGTTCTTTGGCAAATAGTTTGATAACAAATCCCTATGAGACTGAATTAATGCATAACATGTATTTTGTATCTATGTACATAATATAGATGCTAATAGTTTGACTGCATTTATTAATGCAACAATATTTAAAAAATAATAAACATTTATTTACTGAACGCCTACTCCTGCCAGACATTGCTCTAAGTGCTTGAGATATGACACATTACTGTACAATACTATACTAGACTGGCAGGTAACCATAAATTAGTTGATTTTTTTTAAAGCAGGTATAGATAGGGGTTTGTGCACACATTTTTGCACATGTGCAATGTGTTGAGGGAGACTGTCAAATCATTGGCTTGAGTAAGATTCTGACTTGCACAGAAGCTTTAAAGACTCCAGCTCTTTTCTCCCTGGAGAAGGAGTCACCACATGTACATGTGGAAGCCTGCTCATGTTGGGGTTTCTGACTGGGGTCTTAAGAGTGACCTGTGACCCACCTGAATCAGATGAGCTGCGCTTTCCGGGCTGCCATATCGAAGGTCATGTCCATTAATGGCCAGCACACGATCATTCTCCTCCAGCTGGCCGTGCCGGTCTGCCACACCCCCATCCAGTACACTGAAGATGAACACCCCGGGCTCATCCACCCTGCGCACCAGTTTTATTCCCAGCTGCTCCTCAGGGCTACTTTTGTTGAGAATCACATGGAAACTGTCATCCCGGGGTCCATAGGTATCCAGTGCCTGCCCAGTGCTCCTGCTTCGGAACTTCTGCTCGCGCAGCACAGTAAGCCGAAGCACCTGGCAGGGCTGGCGCAAGAGACGCAGGGCATAATTGTGAGGGACGTTACTGATGTCCATCCCGTTGACCTGGGGGAGGAAGAATCATATAGTCAACTCCACAACTCTGCCTAAAAGACCCAGGCTGCCATGTGCGCCAGACCCTGGGTTCATCTCCAGCACCACAAACAGTATAACCAGTCTTGCTTCAGAGACTGCTATGTTCTCTTTCCTAATCCTGCGACCTAACAGCTCCATCCCCTACCAGTCCTTTCTAGGAACACACATTTATGTGCACAGTCTTGAAATAGGAAATATGAATTGCATATGTCTGAATATGTATGTTTATGCATGTGTTTGTAAGTATGTTAGAGTATAGGTATGTTTGAGGGCAAAACTTTATCTCAGTGAGTGAGTGTGTGAGAGACAGAGAGAGATAGATGGAGAATATGTCAGGTATCACAGTGGTTGTCTGCAAAGCATTTGCTCATGTTTCTAACAAAAGAAGGAAAAAAGTGGGCTGGGAAGGTGGCTCAGTGGTAGAACGCTTGCCTTGCATGCTTGAGGCCCTGGGTTTGATTCCTCAGCACCACATAAGCAAAAAAAAAAA
>NW_012267224.1:25934097-25943468 GCF_000151885.1 Dipodomys ordii
AGGGACAGCGCCCAGGCCCAGAGTTCAGGCCCCATGACGGGACCCAAAAAAACAAAAAACAACAACAACAAAAAGAATTTGATCAAATATACATTAAATGCATGTGTATAAATATCACAATGAAATTCTTTTGTATAATGAATTTATGCAAATACATTTTTTTCTGAAAAACGACTGCAATTCCATATTTCTTTGCAAAGAAATAAACAGTTTTTTAAAAAATGTGTTCAGAAAGACATCCTTGAGCAGATGAAAAGCACCTTTGTCATTGAGAAGGACCTTATACTTCACAACAAGTAATATACCCCAGGTCAAGAGATACCAAATTTGCTTAAACAGATTTCAAACCCAGTCTGGTGTGGCCAATTCAGTCAGCATGGAGATAGTTTTCTCTTCCTAAAATTTTTAAAAATAATCTTTAAGGAATTGTACAGAGGAGTTGCCTTTAAAGTGTTTTGGATCACTAAATTGGTGGCATACTTGAAAGTTCCAGTATGATATTGTCTATAATCAATGATGAGATGTGGGTGTTGGGGGGATTTTGTTTTGACACTATATCCTAGGCTGGTCTTGAACTTGCTATGCAGCCCAGGCTAACTTTAAACTTACAAACAACTTGTTTTAGCTTCTCTATTGTTGGGAATCTGGATGTGTGCTACCATTCTTGGCTGAAATGTAGTTTTAATATTGTAGAAGGGGACTATGATTATACAAGCCTCCACCCTCTTCTACAAGAGGAAAATAGACAGTACAAGCCAGCTTACACTGCTAATGCTGCCAACACTGAAGAAGCCCAAGTCCCCTCCCTAGAATTGGTGAGTTTTTACTATATCCATCAGCAACTTTGGCTGGGAATTTTTCTCCTAAAATATAGCTTTAAAAAAAGATTGATATGGGCAATTCAAACACTGGAAGAGACACTGTGTGATGGAAAAACAGAGGCCAGTGTGCATTCGAGCGGTACCAAGTCATAAAATAAATAAAGGAATAAAATAGTTCCATGAGAGCCTTGGTCAGCAACGCATGGGAAGGAAGTTCCTAGACGATTCAGCTGTTCTGGAAACACTTTTTAGAGGGCATCAGTGCCCTTGATCATGTGCTGTGCCAGAGCAGGAAATTAATTTTCCAGTTGGACAACCAGCCTTTACTTTCTTTACTTTCTTGGGGAATCACAGCAGAGCCCAGTGAGAAAACATCTTATTCTGCTGTCTCAGCACTGAAGAGGGAAAGGTATTTTTAAATTAGTTGAATCCCCATGTATACCATTAGGAAACCACTGCTATTTCAGATTCCCGGGCTTCTAAAGATGTGTGTGTGTGTGTGTGTGTGTGTGTGTGTGTGTGTGTGTGTGTATTCCTGAAAACTTTATAAGATGGGTAAGTAGCCTTTTCTTTGGCCTTGTATCCTAGCTGGCATTACAAACTCTGGGGGAAAAGGGGGAATTCATCAAGAAGGAAATATTCCGACTCAAAAGCTTTCTGTGAAAATAAATTCAGGGACAGCCACTCATCCTGGGGTACCATTAGCTATGTCTAGCCTCTTGGCTTAGGTTTAATCTGAGGCATAGAGTGATGGATGAAGGTAGTGGCTTGTACTTACTAATTATCTCTTTTGCAGTGACTAATACTGAGGCCTCTTGATTTACAAGAACAAAAAAAGGGAAGGAGAGGGGAACAGCTGATTAGCCTTGGCCAGCACAGGCCCATACGGTGAACCCTGAGCTGTGTTCAAAGCAAGCAGGATTTATGCTCCCTTTCGGCTTCCCTGAACACTAAGTATTCTCAGGTGGTGATGGCCGTGAACTTGAGGGATGAATTGCAAGGAACATAGAAAATCATTTTTCAACCAAACCACAAACTTTGGATGTGCCATCTGTTCAAACAAGCAATTCAGGGGGAAAAAAAAATAACTGTTCTTGGTAATGTTGAAATGGAATTACGGAGCCACTCTATCAAAGCAAGCAGAAGAAAATCAATCTATATATAAATACTGATACTAGGTATACTAAATTATTTTGGGAGGTGGAGGGAGAAGAGAAGAATCCTACCAGATTCCTGAGTCTGTAATGGGAGTTGCTAACTAATGGGAGTTGGAGACTAGATGCAGGTTGGACCTCATTCCCAGAGGTCCTGATGGGGTGAGCCCCACAGAGTGCAGCTGACTGGGCAGCGTGAGCTTTCAGTAAACTTACCACTGTCTACAAGAAAGCTAGCCTCTTCACCCTCCTACTCATTGTCTGGTTAAGTATGCAACCTCCCTTTGACCTAGTACCCTCCCATGCTCCCTCCCTCCCTTCACTGCCATCAGGTAAACTTACCTGGTGGACTTAACTCCTCGCTTTGAGTTCATTAAGTACCCAATGTGATCACACTTTAAATCAAGACTTCAAAACTTAAAAGTCGAGTCAGGAAAGTGGGGGGGGGGGGGGGCGGGGGGGGGGAGGGAGGATTATGGTGAACAGCATGGTATGGACGACAGAGATTCTCAGTTGCCTGAGGAAGAGCTAGTCCAGCGTTGCCTTAGCAAGTAATTTGGATGCTGAACTCCTTTTTAATGTGAAATCTCCTGATTTTTAAATGCTGGCAATGGATTTGAAATGTAAAAAAAGAACATTGTGTGGTCCAAACAAAACACATCTGCAGGACAGATGTATCTCAAGGGATGGTGCATTCCAATTTCTGGTAATAAGAAAACTGCTAGTGTGAGTAGGTTGGCCCCAATTCTCTCTCCCCTTCCCCCACTCCCAAGAAGCAATACGATCCTTCTGTTACCCTGGCTCAGTCTCCCTGCCCTCCCTCCCTCTTGTGTGAGCTTTCCAGGTGAACCACAGAGGTGAGATGACCCCTACATGGTTCGCTTCCTCACTTCCTATGGACCTTTGATTAAAATTCACCTTTGCTAATCACATTATTTATGTCTGCACCTTCTCTGAGACATTCTACCTCCTCTTGCCCAGCTTATATTATTTCTTTGTACAATGCAAATTCTCAAAGGCAGGGAGATCTGAGTTCTATTTAATTATAACATCTCTCATGCCTAAAACAACAGCTGGCATGTGGAGTGTTCAAAAATAACTTTTGAGTAAAAGAACCACTTCTACTAAGAAAAGAATTGATTCAGCAAAACTGTAGGCATGGCTCAAGTGGTAGAATGCCAATGGTGAGCAAAAAAGCTGAGCAAACTCCAGTACTGGCACCATAAATAGGTAAATAAATTGTTGACAAAGAACAAAACTAGTGCAAATAACTGTTCTTCCATGAATTCTTCATGTTAATAAAATATCTTTTTAAGAAAGAGGGGGGAGGGGGGTTGAGGGAGGGAAAGTGGGAGAAAAACAAGAAAAGGGGAAACAATGTTTGACAGGAAATGTACTCATTACCTTATGTATGTAACTCTAACCCCTCTGTACATCACCTTGACAATAAAATTTCATAAAAGAAATTAAGCCCCCAAAAAAGAGTTTACCCAAATTCCTAAGCTGGGATGAAGTATAGGTTATGCATCCCTGGTTCACAATGCTCCTAAATCTAGAACGTTTTGAGCACTGATATGATGCCCAAGTAGACAATTTCATACCTGACTTCAAATGAGAGGTGGCAGTAAGATGAAATTATCTTCAGGCTGTGTGTAATAGATGTAGATGAGAGAAATGAATTTCACATTTAAATACGTATTCCATCTCTGAGAGATACCTCGAATATCTACAAATATCTATATATGTATGTATGTATATATATACATATACATATACATATATATATATATATGTACCTTAATTGTTCATTGGCAAAAAGAGACGAAAAGATGGAACCCCATAGATGCTTACAGACACAAATTCTATACACCAATAGGAAAAAATGGGCAGGAAAGGAGAGGCCTTAACATTAGAGGGAAGAATATCCACTTCTTCCCTGTCTCTCCCCATTCTATCACTTCACTCTCTCTATATACATATACATATACATACATGCATATATATATATGTATATACATACATACACATGTGTTTTCCAAAACATTAAAAGTCTGAAATCTTAAGCACTTCTGGGCCCATGTATTTCTCATAGGAGATTGTCTACCTATATCTTAATTGGCTAGCTATATCAGATGACTCAGACAGGTCAGTGTTTTCCACTCTGTGTCCTCACGATACTATACTGGGAAGACTGCAGCTCATCATCTTGCTGTTAGTCCCTTCTGCAAAGTGTCCTGAAACCACAAATCAGGTACACGAAGTAGTTTTACTTAATGAGTGTTGAGATACTGACCTTCACAATTTGAGCAAGCACTTGAATTTTTAAAATTATTTAATTGAGGCAGACTATTTTACAATCTAAATATATCAAACAACATATCGAACATTTCCTGAACTAAGTACCAGTCACCCTTTGGCACTCTAATAATTCAAACTCACGAGTTGGGAATTACAGGATGCACCCACACAGCCCCCCAAAATATCCTTACTTGTGGTCACTTGTGATACTAGTGTAAATTTCCTCCTTTTCCTTTTCATTTACACGGACTCCAATGCTGAGAGAGATAGGAGTTTCTTCTTCTCCAATGGATCTATTTTTCTTATATACTTCCTCAACAACTTTGATAGAATTTTGTTCTATTTGGGTTTCTAAACTATTCATGCAACGTGTCTGTGGGGCTGAAGCAGGCCTTGAGATGTCTGATGCTGAGACAGAAGTGGGTAGAACGAGCTGGGGAGTAAAGTTGAGAGCGGAGGTTCAAAGTCAGTTCTTCACAGAACCTCCCTATGCCTCAGCAGCTACCTATTGCAATTACCAGCCATTAGCATCTTGGAAAATTCTTTTGTATGTTTGTTTTCCTTTTAAATGACTGTCCCTTTGCCCTAAGGAATCTAGCTTGCATGATAGTAGAACTTTTGTGTGTCTTGCTTGCCACTAAACCTCTGGCACTAAGTAGAAAGCTCTGGAGAATGGGATGTGAGCAGGCTGTGTTAACATAGCCTCAGATATCCTAAAAGCAAGTTTTTTTTTCTTCTTGCTCCTTTTTATTAAATGTTTTCTGTTTATAATTAAATATGTCTTCTCCATACTAGAGGTTTGAACTCAGAGCCTTCTACTTACTAAGCAAGTGATCTGCCATTTGAACCCTCATTGCTTTTTGCTTTAGTTGTTTTTCAGACCATGGTCTCATGGTGTTTTGTCAAAGCTGGCTTCACACCATGAGCCTCCTATCTCTACTTCCCACTTAGCTGGGATTTTAGACACCTACCAACATGACAAGTTTGTCCTTGAAATAGTCTACTTGTACTGTTCTGGACCTATGATCCTCCTATAACTGCCTCCCAAGTCGTGACATTACAGGTAGGAGCCACTGTGCATGACCTGTTTAAATTTTTAATTGTGCTGACCCAGATGTGTTTCAATAGTTGTAGGCTGACTAGATCCTTCTTTTCTCTATAAGAAAAGAAGGGAGGTTTTGCATTTTAAGTACACGACAATGTTTTATAAGCTCTTTAATGTTAAGAACTCGAAATCTGTATTGTGTTTGAGATAAAAATAAATGCACTAGTCATCATCTTCCATAGAGCCCACCCTCGAATGAGGCCTATTCTTGCCAATAAAATCCCAGTTGCCCTACTTGGAAGAGGCTCAAGTAATAATAATAATAGTTTCTATTTCTACAACAAGCTCTAGCCCTCAGGCACCCTGATCCAAGAGCTTTTCTGAATTCTGATTGGAGAATTCTTTTCATTCACTATACTTTCATCTTCCTAAATAATATCTTTTTGGTCTAGGGACATTACAGAAAGTCATTCTTCCTTGTTTAGATTACTTTTTCTTCCCCTCTAGGGTAAAACTCAGGTTCCCTGGGATGGAATCACATGGCTATCTGCACAGCTGCAGAAAACAATGAAAACCTCCCTAGCACTTGTATAGGCCTGAGTGAAGCCAATATCAGTCAATACGTAAAAGAGGCTATCAGGGAGCAAGCCCACCCTCTGGTAGTCAGTTTACACTCTGAGATTAAACTTAGCCTGTCCAGCCTTGTCTTGAAAAACCAATGGACTTACAACATTGTCCCCCACCACATGCTGCTTCCACTCATTAACCCCTTCTTTTGCCTCCAAATGTTATCCTGGCTCTTCTAATCACCCATTTCTCTGGTTAATGAACATCAGAAAGGGAAAATTCAAAAGGAGCTGGAAAGCCAAAAGGCAGGCTAAGTTACAGGCAGCTGGAGCCTTGGTCTCCTGGCTTTGGTGGGGAAAGAGTAGGAGCTATTTACTCGTGAGTCAGGTAACAAATGGGCCAATGCCAATGTCAACAAGCACCTTTGACTCAGTTTACCGAAGATGGCTAATGCTGCCTGCGATCATCTTAGTGCTATGCAGGTCTGAGAAACAGTGGCCAGTCTCTGAACAGGATCACTTTCTCTTCGGAGTGTGGGGGTGATGGAATGGGGAAAGACAGGGAAGAAGTGGGTATTCTTCCCTCTAATGTTAGTGCCTCTCTTTTCCTGCCCATTTGGTCCTATTACTTTCCAGAATTCATGCCTGTAAGCATCTGGGGCGCTATCTTTTCATCCTGTAAATCTCAACTCATAAACTAATGACAATATAATTATGTCAACATTTACAATGTGCTTATTGTAAGTATGGACCAGGCACTGTTTGACATGTGTTGTGTATATTAATACCATTTTTATGGGGAAGACCCTATCATGATACCACTTTGCCAATGAACAACTAAGGTACAAATGAAATAACTTTCCCGGGGTCATCCAGCTGGGAAGTGGAGTGGCTGGGTTTTGAACCTGAGGCAGGTAGAATTTTAATTGAGGTGAGCACCTTACAACTGTGGCTGATGATTGGGAGGTGACTGCTACACAGGAGGCCGGACAAACACGAGGAAAAGCAGAAGCAGATTATCAATCATTTATATTATTTTACCACTGACAGTGTTCACTGCCAGCTACTAAGAGGCTGCTATGAGGAATATCAGCAGCCTGAGCTCTCAAGCATGGCCTGCTCTAATCGAACTGACATCTTTGGGCCAAGAGATGACAGGCATGGGCCTCTGCTTCTGTGCTGTCATCAGGGCTATTTGTCAGTGGAGCATGCTTGCGGGGTCTCCATGTCCATGGGCTAGCTCTCATTATAGCCATTCTTTTGTTCTTGAAAATATCCTAACTATCTCTATGTCCCAGCACCCTAGAGACAGAAGCTGAGGAGGATGCCAGTTGGGTGTGCAGGCACCCCTGGGTGGTTTTATTTTATTCCACCTGTAGAGGGAGCCCATTTGCACAGACATCCATATACCCTTATGCACAGAGGAATATGTACATACACTCATAGCCATACAGCATTCACAGTGGAAAACAGGCATTTTCAGGATAGAAGGCATCCCATACTTGCTAGTATGTGTTCATTGTGACGTTCAGGACAGTAGCCATTTGAGATGTTATTCATTTGTATCAGCAAACACAGAACTGGGGCTCAGAAGATTATATTCTGCCTTGGTTAAATGATCCCCATTTTATAGATGCAGAATGAGGCTCAAAGAGGCTGATTAACCCAAGATGACCCAACATTAAAGCCACAAATGAAAAGCAGCTCTGCCTGGGATTTTGATATGGATTTAAATTCTTTGTCATCTTAGACTAAACACTAACTATTGCCACACATAATCCTTAATGTGAGTCAGGAAGTTCTGAGCACTTTATCCATTCAGTCTTCAGAATGTGGTGAGGCAGAAGTACTTATTCCACTTTGCAGATGAGAACGTTAACTTCTCCAGAATCACACTATTAGCATCTAGGGTGACCAACAATTCCAGATTGCTGGAGCTGACCTGGTTCCCAGATGCAGGATTTTCTATGTATGTATGTATGTATGTATTTATTTATTTATTTGGTGCAGGTACTGGGGCTGGAACACAGGGCCTCATATTCTCACTTGGCTTTTTCACTTAAGGCTAATACTTTACCTCTTGAACCATACCTCCACTTCCAGATTTTTGGTGTTAATTGGAAAAGTCTCTCAGATTTGGCTACCTGAGATCTCAGCCTCTTGAGTAGCTAGGATGAGTGACTGGCATCTGGCTAGGATTTTCAGTGTTAAAACTGATCCGTTCTAGGCACACCAAATGAACTTGTCACACTATTAGCATCGCAGACCAAGTTTAAAGTCAGATGAGGGATTTCTAATAGGATGCCCTTACCCAGCCACTGTCTCCATCTTCTTCCCTCTCCTTTATTTTTTATCTAAAGATTGAATTGGGATTTGGAAGCTGTTGTTTGGGGTCTTTCAGTTGGCTCCTAGTGTGTGCTCACTCCTAAACTGCTCTATTAAGTAGGGGTCCTTACGCCACCTCCAAACTCTGGGTAAGTATAACCCTTCACAGCAATTCTTGCAAATCCAAATCTGCGTCTTTGCAGATGTAATTCCAGGGCTTCCCAGCAAGAAGACGTAACCCACTGTTTAATTTAGAACAAGCAGCACTGGTAGCCAGGAGGGCCGGAAAAATACCAGTGCCACTCCCTGGGGTGATGCCTGAGAATTTGAAAGCCTGAACCAGATGTGAAGTTGACAGTGCTTGATGGGGGATGGGAGAGACCTGACACAGTCCAAGCCCATTCTTCACAGACATCACAACAATTCATCCATTTTGGGGCTCTCTGGCATCTTTGGAGTCATTGAGTTCTTTTCCTGGACACTTTGGGGGAAGGGAACAGATGATTCCCTGCTATAGATGACTTGAGTCTTTTGTTGAGTGTACATATGGTGTGTCAGGGGAGGTGGGGTGGGAAGGGCCAGCTTCTTTTTTTGGTTAACTTTTGCTTGGCTTCATTCAGTATTACTTTTAAACCATTTGGAAGTAAGCCAGGCATTGGAGGCTCATGCCTACAATCCTAGTGACTCAGGACGTTGAGATCTGAGGAGCAAGATTCAAAGCTATTCCCAGCAAGAAAGGCTACAAGAAGACTCTTATCTCTAATTGACTACCAAGAAGCTGCAAATGAAGCTGTGGCTCAAGTGGCAGAGCACCAGCCTTGAGTGAAAAACCTGACAGTGCCCAGGCTTTGAGTTCAAGACCAGAATTGGCACCAAAAACAAAACAAAAAACAACACTTTTAAGTAGCAAATGTCTAGCTTTTCACTTGGGGGAACTGAGCTATGGATTGGCTGTGTCTACTTCAGGATTCATTGGGAAGGGTTTGTAGAGGAGCTGGACTTTGTGCCTGGAGAAGATTTCCACATATCCGAACTGGAGATTTCTTTTTTCTTTTCTTTTTTTTTTTTTTTTTTGGGTCTGGTCATGGGGCCTGAACTCTGGGCCTGGGCGCTGTCCCTCAGCTCTTCAGCTCAAGGCTAGCCCTCTACCACTTGAGTCACA
>NW_012267224.1:25943518-25956087 GCF_000151885.1 Dipodomys ordii
TGTGGCTCAAGTGGTAGAGCGCTAGCCTTGAGCTGAAGAGCTGAGGGACAGCACCCAGGCCCAGAGTTCAGGCCCCACGACTAGACCCCCCCCCCAAACAAAAAGAAGGAAAAAAGTTCTGCATGATTTCAAACAATCTAATACAAAAGGAAGTTTCCAGGATCTTCTATTGACAGGCTTGATCAGGCTGTAGTATTACTCAAACATTTTTAAGCTGGGCCCTCTCATTTGGGCCTCACTAATAGGGCTAAACTGGGATGCCTGGTTTTAATTACTCTGGCTCCACAGGCCCAGCCTGGAGGCTGCAGCCCCCAGTGCTTGTCACTACTCTGCAAGAAAGCAGTTGATAGAAGCACTGCATTGCACACGATGCTGAGGAGGGACTCCGCAGGAGCAACCTTCTGGAGTTTCTAGTTTGGGAGGATTTCATGACCTTGTGATCTCATAACCAGTTTGCAAGCACTTTGGAATGAGCTTGGAAACAGCCCTCCTTGAAGAACAATGCATCTCCATCTCCGGAGTTGGATGAGATCCTCTGGACAAAGACAAGTCACCAGCAGCTAGGGCCTGCTCCTCAAACCAAGAAAAGGTCAGGCTCGCCTGCTAAATAGAGCCTTGGCAGCTCTTGTACCACAAATGACAGCTGAAGATAACAAAAATTTAGTGTGAGTAGGGTACCAGTGGCTCAGGCCTATTCAGGAGGCTGAGAACAGAGGATCATGGTTTGAAGCCAGCCTAGGAAGGAAAGTCTGGTAGATGGAGGAAGGAGGAGAGAGAGGAGAAGACAGAGATAAAATGATACAGAGACAAATATTGATAAACAGAAAAGTGAAGAGTGGATGACCTATTTCAAATTTTGTCACACAGAGATAAAATCTGACTCTCTTTTCTAATGATTATAGAAAGTGTCAAGCATGTTTATCTCACTATTTTACCTTCATCCATCCATCCATCCATCCATCCATCCATCCATCCATCCATCCAGTTATTTGTAATTCAAGGCTTTTTATATCACATGCCTTATCAGAGCCTCACAGCCAGTCTCTACCTTGAGAATAATGTCCCCAGGCAGTAGCCGGCCATCCCTGGCAATCACTCCATCACGATAAATGTGCTGGATAATGATGTGGACCAATGGGGTTTCATTGCCTCCCACAAGCCTAATGGAGAGGCTTTCATTGGGATCCACTCGATTGATCTTGATACTGGTAATTTCACCATCTGGGATCAGGTGATACAACCTTGGAAAGACTGAAATGAACAAAGACTTATTTAAGACACTCACATAATGGACATTTCTAACCACTTCTCTTGCCAAAGTAAACTGTTCATTGTTTGTCATTTGTGTTTGCCATTTTTCTGCCTCATTGCCCAGGGTAAGTTGCTCTGCTGGAATGCTTTTCATCCTGGGCCTAAACCGAAATTTTCCTTCAAGGTCTGCATGAAATGATCCCTTCCAATTAAACTCTCCTCTGATCCTTTTTCCTTGCTCTCTTAAAACACACCACTTCCTCTCATGGCTTTCTCTCATGGCATCCATACTTCCATTCTTGTCATTCACACCCATTTCTTAGGTCCCCCGCTTGACTCTGGAATCTAGAATCTATCAACTAACTGGCTTTATTATAAGGGAGCACGCAGCTGTGCTAACCTGTATATTCTTGGTTTTAACAGTAGGGTGAATGAGTTCAATTAATGTTTAAACAACTTGGATTACATTAAGCAGGCTGTAGACCACAGCTTGATTTCTGGCATTTCCTTGGTTCTGTACAATCTTAGATCTCTGCCTGCAGCAGCCTTTGATTGATGTCTACTGAGTAAATAGAATGAATGAATGGATGGATGACTGAACAAATGTCTTTATGGAATTAAGTGCAGTGCCATTGCTTTCTTCTTGAAGGACAAAAAATAGAACCTGCTCTGTGGCCCTTTCCATCATTCTGGAGATTTTGTTCTTAAAGACCTGCTCGGGTGTGGGGAATCGTCAGTCCTCTCCATCAGACCCTCCTGTTAATGGAAAGTCAAAAGATCTGATTCAGATTCAAGAATAAGCCAAATCCTAGTTGGTGATTTCTGAAAGTTTGCCCCTGATATGCCCGAGACATTGAATTCAGAGCTGAAAGCAGATTCCAGGAGCATATAAGTCGGTATTTCCAAACTTATTTATTTTCTTTTTGCAGCACCAGGGATTGAAGCCAAGGTTTCATACTTGCTAGAGAAATGTTCTACCATTTGAGATACGCTTCCAGTCATTTTTGCCTTAGTTCTATTGCTTAGATAAAACCTTTTGCTTTGGCCCTGGGCTGACCTCCAGCCCAGCCAGAGGATTATGGCGATCCTCTGAATCTCAGATAGCTACAACCCCAGGTTTGTTCACCATGCCCAGATTGTATATTTTGATTAATTAATTATTTAGTTTATTATGCTGGGTACAGGGGCTTGGACTCAGGGCCTTGTACTCTCCCTTAGCTTTTTTTACTTAAGGTCAGTATCCTATCACTTGAATTACATCTCTACTTCCACATTTTGGCTGGTTAATCGGAGATAAGAGTTTCATGGATTTGTCTGCCAGGGCTGGCTTCAAACCATGATTCTCAGATACCCTCTTGGGCTATGATGATAGGTGTGAGCCCTTCTCCTGTGACCAGAAACAGCTAGTACTGACTGCTGTGCAGCTCTGTAGTGATGGTCAGACCTTTATTTTACACATGGGCTTGCTCAGGCACAAAAAGAGGAAGTAAATAAAGCAGAAAGCTGCAAAATGAGGTCACGTCAGGGTCAGATCAGATCCAAGTTCTTATAACCCATACCTTTATTGCCTGCACAGAGCCCCGATCCCATGTATTCACAGCCAAGATAGATCCACAGGGAACCTGTCCAATGGACTGACTAGCCACAGTACTGAGTGACAGAGAGGAAACTAAGAAGTGCTGGGACTCAGCCCAGGTGAGCCTGGTGGGCAAATGGCCCCTCAGAGCCTCCATCTCAGAGTTAGGAGATAGATGGCTCAGACATTCTGTCTACTATAGCTCCTGACTGCTGTCTTTGCCACAGAGTCTCCTTTTGCTTTATCATCTGCAGAGATACAACACTAGGAGCCTGGTTCTGTATTAACCATTCTTTGGGCCCATTTTCAAAACACACGACCTTGGAACATTTTTCCTAAGTGAATTCAAGTTTTCAGAAACAATGAAGAAAAAATTAGTTATTTGTAAGTATGATGGCGTGGTTGGCAAGGTAATTTAGTGGCAGGAGAAGCTTCAGATATGATAATGTGGGTTCTTAAATTCCATTCTGATTTACTTTAATGTAAGCAACTGAGTTTGCTGAAAGGCTACAAGTAGCCGTCTTAATCTGTCACTTTCCAGTGCTATAAGTGTGTGAGTGATTGAGTTCAATTAGTGTTTAAACTACTCTGATTGCATTAAGTAGGCCAGACCACAAGCATGTGTTGAAACATGTCATGTAACAAGGGAATGGCAATTAAAAAGAAAAATAAATTAAAAAAAGTAAGATCTGAAAATAATCATCAAAACTCTTTTCTCTTTCTCCCCATCTCTCCCTCCTCTCTCTCTCTCTCTCTTTCTTTCTTTTCTTTCTTGCCATTATTGGGGCCTAGGCATTGTCCCTGAGCTTCTTTTGCTCAAGGCTAGCATTCTACCTCTTGAGCCACAGTGCCACTTCCAGCTTTTTCTATGTATGTGGTACTGAGGAATGGAACCCAGGGCCTTGTGTATGCAAGGCAAGCACTCTACCACTGAGCTACCTTCCCAGACCCTCTCCTCTTTCTTAATACATCCTTCCTAACACACTTACAGAGATCATACTCCCTACCCTGAACTACTCAAGGATGTCTTAACTTCATGATGCAAAACAATATACCTAGCCATACTCATAAATGTTTAGATCCTCACTAAAGGAGCTTTAGTGACCCTGGAGAATCAAAACAATTTTTAAACTGCCTTTAGACTTGCCTTAGTCTGGAAAGGGAAGAATTTGCTCAATATTGTGTCCTTGCTTGAGGGATAAAAGATTTAACAATTATTTTCCCTCTGGGTTTATCGTGTGGTAGACATTTATTGAGCTAAACAACATAAATGTATATTTTTAGATGTCATAGTAACCCTATGGAGTAGAGTATTCTCTGTGTAGAAGAAGAGTTGGAATGGCAGCTGGAAGGAGAGTGAGCGCTCTGGTTGGACCATGACAGGGAGTTGGGGGAAACCCAGCCATTTCTTACAGGACTGGGACAGGCCCAGGGAGAGAGAGCACAAGATGAGTGGCTACCCATGTGAAACTAGAAGAAGAGGTCTCACATGACTGCTCATGAAATTTCTGAGGGTCTAATAAATACAGTAGCTGCAAGACTCCTCTGTACCCTGAAGAGTCGAAAGCAGCAGAACTGATGGTTAGAAGTAGTTTCTGGAGCTAGAGGACCCGGGCTAACATCCCAGCCCTAATTAGTTGGCTGATTTTGCATTAGTTACCTTATCTTTTTAGGACTCAGTTCTCTCATCTATACATGTGAAATGGCAATCATTATTTAGCATGACATAGCATTGACTTAGAATGCTACCTGTCTTAGGAGGTGCTCACTTTAAAAAAGGTATTATTATTATTATTATTACTTTAAGGTTATAATATAAAACGAAAAGAAAGGAATAAGGTAATATTTCCTTAGCACCATTTATATTGGGAAAATCATACAGGATCTAAGATACAATCTCTATCCATGGACTCATAGAGCTATAATACAAGGGGTTGAAGGCATGGCTCAGGTGGTAGAGCACCAGCCAAGGAGGGAAAGTATCAGATACTGAATTCAAATCCTAGTTCTGAGCAAAAAAAAAGTGTGTGTGTGGGACTACAATATAAGATTCAAAGATCAGTAAGATCCTTTCAAACAAGCTAAGTAATCTCTCTGTACCTTAGTTTCCTTATCTGTGTCACTATTTCTCAGGGTTGTTGTACAGGTTAAATGAGGTAATGCGGGTAGGATATTCAGAGCCACACCTCATATCGCTATGGTAAGCACGAATGAATTGTATACTATTTGCTTTGTGCCAAGCAATAAGATGGTTTTTACTCATTAACTACAAGTATTATTGTATTTAAAAATAATGACCAAATACAAAATTGTATACTTGTGGATTGATTCAGGTTCCAACAGGGGAATATGTTCTTATTTTAAAATGTAATGGAAACTCCTTTTGAGAGCAAATAAATTATTAGAAATTCTTAGACATTTATTTTGACATGTAAAGTGTTTGACTCAACATCAGAACAAATTGTTCTCTTCAACAACAAAACAACAGAAAACATTTAAATGCTTTACTTGGCTACTGGCATTATTTTATCTCCTACGTTTTGATTAGAGGATACAGAAATCTCTTGGTGCATAATCTCCTGCATACATATTTCCCAGGGAAGACACCAGATTCTTTGAAAATAGGGACAATCCCCCCATTTATTTACTTATTTATTTGTTTGATGTGTGTGTGTGTGTGTGTGTGTGTGTGTGTGTGTGTGTGTATGTGTGTGTGTTGAGGCAAGGTTTCACTGTATAATAATTTAGGATACATGGAATTTACATAGCTCAGACTGGCCTCAAACTCAAAATCTTCTTGTACAGTAGCTCTAGTTGTGGGATTATAGTCATGCCTTACCATGGCCAGCACTTACTGGTTTTCATATCATTACTGTTATTCATTAAGCTAGTACTTAAAGAATCCAACAACCTTTTTCCTCAACGTAACAGAGAACAGTAGTTTCTCCCTTTAATTACTTACAAGCACAAAAGCTAGTCTGGGTTAAAAAAATTTTATATCCCTGGGAAGAGAGAGATGACAGAAGGTTCTTGGTGGTCAGGATATTGCCACCCTTGAAGTCACTGTGGAAGTCCAGCTATGTCCAACCTGGTGGGGTTCACCTACCTTCGGGAGCGGTGGTATTTTCAGAATTTTCCCTGCCCTGGTCAGCATGGTTGGCAACTGCGCTCCCGCTCTTCGTCCTTCGTAGAACACTGAGAGCGCGATTAATCTTTTTGAAGGATCTGCTTCTGATAGTGGACCGCTCAAAGGGCCGTGCTAAGCAAGAGAGAGATGAGAGAAGGTATTTATTTGTTGATAGAGACCATCTTTTAGCTGGGTATGGTGGCACAGAGCCTGAAATCCCAGCACTCAGGAGTCTGAGGCAGGAGGAGCTTGAATTTGAGATCAGCCTAGGCTATGGATCAGCATCCTGTCTAGAAAAGAGAAGAGAGAAGAGGGGAGAGGAAGGGAAGGAAGCAGAAGAAAGGGGAAAGGAGAGGAAAGAAATAATGTTTATGTATACCCGTAAGTTATATGCATTAAAATATTAAACATAATTACCTCTAGGTGATAGGATTACAGAATTTACCTTCCTATATTTTTATAAAGTAAAATATGCATGTTTTTGAAAAATCTGTGCTTTTCTTCTTTTCTCCCTTGGACTAAAGTGAATACCACAGCACTTTTCTTGGGCAGGCAGGGGAGGTCTGACAGTGTGGGAGTGATAAATCCTCAGGCCTCCCTTCAACCCCTTTCACCAAGTAAGATTACATAGTTCTAATGATCTGAGGTACTCGTGGTTTCATTTCACTTCGGAGAATTGAACACTGAGCCGCTGCCAAAACTACCAGAACCATTTCCCCTTACAAAAAAACATGTTCTAGAACTTTCCACAGTGAATATTCCACTGAGGGCAATCTCAAGGAAGGCCCAGAGCCCATTCCAGGACAACCCAACCCTTTGACTCACCCCTCGTTCGGTTACTCCGGCCAGAGTCCGAAGGGCTGGTTGCTGGCTGGCCATCCTCAGCGGTGGACACGTAGGCAGGGTTGTCCAGGCCTGGCTCGTCGGTCATTAAGGAGATGGCAGCAGCTGCAGACACCTCTGGGGAGAGCGTGCTGGCAGTGAGGCTGGCGCAGCCATCGGGGCAGCCATCTTGTGAACGCCTCTTCCTGTCTTTGGTCAGGCCGTAGTGGGAGGCTCCTTTACAGCTGAACAAAGCCAGGGAAGGTTAGAAAGGCTGTGGCCCTGCTGCCATTGCTCTATCAGACCCCTTCAAATACACAGCTTGCCCCAAATGTCCCTCCTTTCCACACACAGGCACTCAGGACACACTTGTCACGATGTAATGATTTGAGAAAGCAACCTTTGTTTGTTTGGTGCTGGTTCTGGGTACACAGAGCCTGGGTACTGTCCCTGTGCTTTATATTGCTTATAGCTGGTGCCCTATTACTTGAGCTAATGAAGCTAATGACTCCACTCCTGGATTTTTCAGTAGGTAATTGGAGATAAGAAGCTAACAGACATTCCTACTAAAGGCTTGCTTTGAACTGAGATCCTCATAGCTCAGCCTCTTAAGTAGCTAGGATAATAGGTGTGAACCACTGATGCCCAGCAAGAAAGCACTTCTTTTTTTTGTCAGTTGTGGGGCTTGAACTCTGAGCCTAGGCACTGTCCCTGAGCTCTTCAGCTCAAAGTTAGCCACAGTACCACTTCCGGTTTTCTGGTGGTTAATTGGAGATAAGAATCTTACGGTTTTCCTTGCCTGGGCTAGCTTTGAATGGCGATCCTCCGATCTCAGCCTCCTGAGTAGCTAGAATTACAGGTGTAAGCAACCGGCACCCAGCAAGAAATCACTTTTTAAGAAATCCCAATTGCATTCTCTTAACATAATCTCTACCCTGGCTGTTGGACCACAGATGTAAGAAAGTTATAATGTCTACCTGACTAGGGTTTGAAGTGGGGCTATTATCTCTGACTATTGAGATGGGGTAATTCCTTCTTGCTGATGCTTATTTTGAAGTAAGTTTCAAGCACACTCACTTCTTCCTTTTGGGTTAGCTCCTTCACACTGGACATAAATATGAAGCTTCTCCCAGATTCCACATTTAGCTGTCTATGAAATCAGAAAGTCACCATGAAGCCATAGTTTACTCAGCATCACTGTTCCCTAGGGACAAGTATGGTGGCTTCTATCTCTGCCCCCGGGCTGGTCTGACTGGACCTTTCCATTCTTCAGAGGGGCCAGTGGCCTGGGGACGTCTGTGTCCTGGGAAATGCAACTCATTTCCATATCCTCTCATATTGATGGAGTAAAACATCTTTTGTGGGTTTTTTACAAAACATATTTGTTTTCTATCCGTTTCACCAAAAGACAAACTTTGGAAATTAGGCTACTTTATTGGTCCAACAGCCCAAAGCTCAGGAGACCACGGTTTGTGCTGATCTAAGTCAATGTTTTTCCAAGAACATATTTTTATTGCCACTGGGAGACATTATTTTGGTCCACAGGCAATGTTTTTGGTCAGGAAATGGTGATGATTTAACCATCTCATTGCACTGTGGTAAGGATCGTGGGATGCCATGGTTGTAAAAATCAAATCATTCTGAAAAGCCCCTTTAAGAAACAGCAATTTGCATATAATGAATGTTAATTGTATATATTGTCATATCAGTTTATTACACGAAATTTTACATGGTTGAGCCAGGTTTTGGTGGCTCACACCTATAATCATAGCTACTCAGGATCCTGGCTGACACCCGAGGATCACGGGTTCTAAGCCAGCCCCAGGCAGACAAATTATTGAGACTCTATTTCCAAATTAACTACCAAAGAGGCAAATTGGAGGCACAGCTGAAGTGGTAGAGCACCAGTTATGCCAAAAAGTTGACACAGAGCTCAAAGCCCTGAATTCAAGACCCAGGACCATTACTCTCAACAAATAAACGTATCAAACTTGTATGCTTGAAGTAGACTTACTAGATTTACTTGCTTATTTATTTAGAGACAGGGTCTGGACTTGAATTTTGAATCTTCTTGCTGTAGCCTCTTGAGTGGGATTATAAGTGTGTTTCATCATGACTAGCTATGATTAAACTATTTGAAATAAACTTTTGATATCTTATTTGGAGAAATGCCTCATTTTCTCAGGAAACTCAATCAAATGTTGGTCTACAGTTGATACATACACAAAAATTTTACTGCCCTTAAAATTCCAGAACTAGCAGAATGCATCTTTTTTTTTGGATTAGCACCCTTGCCTTAAAATTTACTGAGCTAGGGCATCTTGTGCAATTATTTTACCCTGGTTAAGTCGTATAATCTGCACATACTTTGTATAAAGTTTGAGTTTAAGTTTTGCCATGAATTCAGTACTTTGCTGCATATGTAGTAAATGTTCAGTAAATGGTAGCTATTCCCATAATTCACCTCAGATATTCTTTGGATGTCTGAGGTCAAGATTTTATGTGACAGATCAGGCTGAACATTTTTATTGCCAAATGGCGGTTATGACTCAGGTGCTTTTGCCTGAGTGTGGCCAACACGATCACAGGTTTGTATTATTGCTTATACTATGTCAGAGTCATTCCTGTCACTGAGTTTAATTGCTACTTAAACGTTTTAGAAAATATTACATTATGATTTAGCATTGAAATAAAGTTACTGTATACATGGAAAGTCTTAAAAACAGGGCAGAAGGGTATAAAATTGACATGGATGAAGCAAATACTCCTCCTCAAAAGAAGGTCTGAATAATAAAAGTAATATGACGACTATAAAAAGAGGACTGAACTGAGCACTGGTGCTTATACCTGTAATCCTGGCTACTCAGGAGGCTGAGATCTGAGGATCATGGCTCAAAGCTAGCCCAGGCAGGAAAGTCTGTGAGACTCTTTATCTCCAATTAAGCACCAGAAAACTGGAAGTAGTGCTGTGGCTTAAAGTAGTAGAGCACTAGCCTTGAGCAAAAGAGCTCAGAGACAGTACCCAGACCCTGAGTACAAGTCCTACGACTGACAAAAAACAACAATAAACAAACAAAAACTTTTGAGAAGGGAGAGAGAAGGAAGAGGGACTAAAGAAGAATAACAAGGATGCAAGAATTTGATCAAGGGCTGGTAAGGTGGCTCAGTGGTAGAGCGCATGCCTTGCATGCCAGAGGCACTGGGTTCGATTCCTCAGCACCACATAAGCAAAAAGAAAAAAGCCGGAAGTGGCGCTGTGACTCAAGTGGTAGAGCACTAGCCTTGAGCTGAAGAGCTTAGGGACAGCGCCCAGGCCCAGAGTTCAGGCCCCATGACGGGACCCAAAAAAACAAAAAACAACAACAACAAAAAGAATTTGATCAAATATACATTAAATGCATGTGTATAAATATCACAATGAAATTCTTTTGTATAATGAATTTATGCAAATACATTTTTTTCTGAAAAACGACTGCAATTCCATATTTCTTTGCAAAGAAATAAACAGTTTTTTAAAAAATGTGTTCAGAAAGACATCCTTGAGCAGATGAAAAGCACCTTTGTCATTGAGAAGGACCTTATACTTCACAACAAGTAATATACCCCAGGTCAAGAGATACCAAATTTGCTTAAACAGATTTCAAACCCAGTCTGGTGTGGCCAATTCAGTCAGCATGGAGATAGTTTTCTCTTCCTAAAATTTTTAAAAATAATCTTTAAGGAATTGTACAGAGGAGTTGCCTTTAAAGTGTTTTGGATCACTAAATTGGTGGCATACTTGAAAGTTCCAGTATGATATTGTCTATAATCAATGATGAGATGTGGGTGTTGGGGGGATTTTGTTTTGACACTATATCCTAGGCTGGTCTTGAACTTGCTATGCAGCCCAGGCTAACTTTAAACTTACAAACAACTTGTTTTAGCTTCTCTATTGTTGGGAATCTGGATGTGTGCTACCATTCTTGGCTGAAATGTAGTTTTAATATTGTAGAAGGGGACTATGATTATACAAGCCTCCACCCTCTTCTACAAGAGGAAAATAGACAGTACAAGCCAGCTTACACTGCTAATGCTGCCAACACTGAAGAAGCCCAAGTCCCCTCCCTAGAATTGGTGAGTTTTTACTATATCCATCAGCAACTTTGGCTGGGAATTTTTCTCCTAAAATATAGCTTTAAAAAAAGATTGATATGGGCAATTCAAACACTGGAAGAGACACTGTGTGATGGAAAAACAGAGGCCAGTGTGCATTCGAGCGGTACCAAGTCATAAAATAAATAAAGGAATAAAATAGTTCCATGAGAGCCTTGGTCAGCAACGCATGGGAAGGAAGTTCCTAGACGATTCAGCTGTTCTGGAAACACTTTTTAGAGGGCATCAGTGCCCTTGATCATGTGCTGTGCCAGAGCAGGAAATTAATTTTCCAGTTGGACAACCAGCCTTTACTTTCTTTACTTTCTTGGGGAATCACAGCAGAGCCCAGTGAGAAAACATCTTATTCTGCTGTCTCAGCACTGAAGAGGGAAAGGTATTTTTAAATTAGTTGAATCCCCATGTATACCATTAGGAAACCACTGCTATTTCAGATTCCCGGGCTTCTAAAGATGTGTGTGTGTGTGTGTGTGTGTGTGTGTGTGTGTGTGTGTGTGTATTCCTGAAAACTTTATAAGATGGGTAAGTAGCCTTTTCTTTGGCCTTGTATCCTAGCTGGCATTACAAACTCTGGGGGAAAAGGGGGAATTCATCAAGAAGGAAATATTCCGACTCAAAAGCTTTCTGTGAAAATAAATTCAGGGACAGCCACTCATCCTGGGGTACCATTAGCTATGTCTAGCCTCTTGGCTTAGGTTTAATCTGAGGCATAGAGTGATGGATGAAGGTAGTGGCTTGTACTTACTAATTATCTCTTTTGCAGTGACTAATACTGAGGCCTCTTGATTTACAAGAACAAAAAAAGGGAAGGAGAGGGGAACAGCTGATTAGCCTTGGCCAGCACAGGCCCATACGGTGAACCCTGAGCTGTGTTCAAAGCAAGCAGGATTTATGCTCCCTTTCGGCTTCCCTGAACACTAAGTATTCTCAGGTGGTGATGGCCGTGAACTTGAGGGATGAATTGCAAGGAACATAGAAAATCATTTTTCAACCAAACCACAAACTTTGGATGTGCCATCTGTTCAAACAAGCAATTCAGGGGGAAAAAAAAATAACTGTTCTTGGTAATGTTGAAATGGAATTACGGAGCCACTCTATCAAAGCAAGCAGAAGAAAATCAATCTATATATAAATACTGATACTAGGTATACTAAATTATTTTGGGAGGTGGAGGGAGAAGAGAAGAATCCTACCAGATTCCTGAGTCTGTAATGGGAGTTGCTAACTAATGGGAGTTGGAGACTAGATGCAGGTTGGACCTCATTCCCAGAGGTCCTGATGGGGTGAGCCCCACAGAGTGCAGCTGACTGGGCAGCGTGAGCTTTCAGTAAACTTACCACTGTCTACAAGAAAGCTAGCCTCTTCACCCTCCTACTCATTGTCTGGTTAAGTATGCAACCTCCCTTTGACCTAGTACCCTCCCATGCTCCCTCCCTCCCTTCACTGCCATCAGGTAAACTTACCTGGTGGACTTAACTCCTCGCTTTGAGTTCATTAAGTACCCAATGTGATCACACTTTAAATCAAGACTTCAAAACTTAAAAGTCGAGTCAGGAAAGTGGTGGTGGTGGGGCGGGGGGGGGGGGGGGGAGGATTATGGTGAACAGCATGGTATGGACGACAGAGATTCTCAGTTGCCTG